>NC_135200.1:6851363-7154393 GCF_050948175.1 Xylocopa sonorina
AGTCGGAAATGCAATTTTCTTGACGGGGACAAAGCGCGCGCGGCGACTTGTTACTTCAAAATTGCTACCACTTCATCGTGACGCGGGCAAAAGTCATCCCCGTGCTCGGGCAGAAGCTCGAGGAAATAAAATGCCGCCCGGGATATTCCGCGCAAATTGTTATTTCAAAAGTATACGAGCTTCTACAGGAACGATTACCAAGCTAGCCATGTACCCGCTCTCGACGATATCTCGGTCGTGTACAAGCATTCGTGTGTGACGTTGCGTGAATTAAGACGCTTGATAAAATACATTAGAGTAATGGTGGTTCGTTGCTTCGGAAAGCTTCCTGATTTCGAGACAACGGAACGTAGAAATTTTGTACATTTTTTATCTCCTAGCAAAGTTAAGCACTCGACTTCTTTCATTTTCTCCATTTATCCAATAAGAACAAGGATAATCCAGCCAGAATTGCTTCTCAAACAGAACGGAATCGAGAATTCCACCCTCGATCACAGATGTAATTAAGAAAGCGACCCGTTCAGTTTTTCGAGGCAGAAGCCCGGAAGCCGTCCATCATGGCCAGCTAATCACCGGGTTAAAATCGATCGATTACCTCGCACGCAGCACGCGTCCCAACAATATCGGCCAGTGGACGATAAATTAATCTCCCCGGCGAAACGATTGATTATCAGCGGCTACTTCAGGGATTCCCAATTTCCAGGAGCGCGCGTACACGCGGAAGAGGGGAGGACAAAACCCTCCGGCATCTTTCGCAGCGGCCTATCTGTATTTTCTGTCCAACTTTGATTAATCAACGCGCGCGAACGACAATGGAGAGTGCGTGAGGCCAGGCTGACTGATGAACGACAGACCGTGAACGCGTTAATCTCGATCGCCGTTATCGAATCTCGCCACGGACACTCTCTGCAACCTCCTAGACTTTCCATCCTCCTCGCCCTGTCGCGCACAATGGGCCGACCTTCCTCTTTTTCTTTCTGCTTTTTTCCTTTTTCCGCCTCCCGTGTTCTTCCCCCTTTGATTAACGAGCCTTTTAGGGACACGCACGGCGTCGGAGCGGCAAGACGAAGTCGATCGATGGAGTGATCGATGGGGATTTTAATGACGTCATCGATTAGTTTCGATAATGTCTCTGCTACTTAGACTTTGCTCGTGGATGGGTCAGCGATGGGAAAGTTGGTGCGCGTGAAGTTCGCGATCCCTTGTACATAAATTTTTATCCATCTCGTAACTAGATCGCTTCTTAATAGGAGCCTGGTAAGCTTCTTCGACTTAACTGAGAATTATATACGGATCTTTTACGATATTCTTCGATATTAGAAAATGTACTTCCAACGTAAAGATAAAGCGACGAAAAGGTATTACCTGCGGAGTCCATTCACGACTTTGAACGTCACATATAAAACGAGCCCTAGCCTCCTCGCGGTGCAATTTAGTGTCATCCCTGGCGAGTCTACTGCCCCTTGAATGGGGTCGGTGGCATGCAACGTGTTGGTCCACCGGTTCTATCGGTGCACGGTTCCATCGGAACCCGCCAGGCGTTCGTTCGACCTTCCATTCATCCGGCTCGTTGCGAAGAGAGCGCGAAAGAAAGAGAAAAGGGGATGCACAGGATCCGCGGGCATGAAACAGAGGCGCGCGGAACGGCTACCAGAGGGGGATGAAGCGAAAGAGAGAGGGAGAGAGAGAGAGAGAGAACGGGGACCCAGCAGCTCTATCGACCGACTTCTCTCATCCAGCGTCCCAGCTACGGAGGCCGTAGGTAGTAGTTGCAGCTGAAATCTCCTGCTCCGCCACCCAGTGGCACCTATCCCCGTCTCCCTCCGCTCCACGATCTCCTCTCGCTTTCTCCCTGGCCATGGTGAACTCTTGACATTTCGCCGTGGTACTGCGCCAGTTCCGTGTTCCAGCGAAAGCCCAGATGTCCTCCGATGCTTGTTAACGCCCGTCGTTGATTGCCAACGACGACGTTCGGTGTTGGCGGTCCGAACGGGCCGGGAAATCGGTGGGGATGGAAAAGGTGAAACGGAGACGGGGCGCGAGGGGTGAAACGTGGACAAATGGCCGAGCGAAAGGGGAAAGTGCAGTTGCGGGGCTGAAATTGATAGAAACGGGGAGAGGAACGCGAGGTATAGATATAAGAATCGGATGGGAGAGTGGATGTGGGACGCGCGATGGCGATGAATCGGGACGAATGCGAGAACACCCTCCCTTTTCATCTTTTAGCTGTTACAGTTTATACTTTACCGATGGTGTGGTATATTTGGTAAACGAATACAGTAACCCAGTCTGACTCAAAGGAAAAAGAGTTGAAAAGGAAGAAGGAATCTGACGAATGTGTTGCAAACACAGCTGGGGTTGGAAAAACGGAATTACTGGCGGATGGTGAAAGTAGAGGGGATGAAAGGTAGCAGAAGACGGGGATAGGTCACTTTCCTCGAGCCTGATGAGATTCTATGCGGCGTTGATTGCTTCTCTCCTCTCGAATCATCGGGACGATGTCGTGATTGGGCGTTGCTGGTGTTTCGTCGATGGAACCAGCGATACGAGGGTGTGGAGGTAGGAAAAAAAGCCCGAAAAATGGACCAAATATTCGTTAGCGAACGCGTATATGCGTTGAATCCGGTTTATCCTCCGGAAACGAAAGGTTACTGGTCGATTCGGTCAGTGGGGGTGGCTGTAGGATTGACATGTACCAGGGATCGCGAGGGAAAATAATAATAATAAAAAAAAGGGATTACTTGCTCGTCGATGCAGCTTGCTGACTTAATCTCCTTACGCTCGTTTAATTTTGATTATATCTTGTCAAAGATCGTGATTGATCGCCTTTAAACTGGCGGAGAGCGCAGCAAAAAGTGTCACTAGGGACTAAGGGAAAATGTTCGAGACGACCAAGCTGGCTGTAAACGTCTGTAGAGTTATGCTTCCCAACGAATGCGCGTATAATTCAATCTGGGATTTTGTGGCGCTCTTTAGAATTGCTTCAATGGTTCTGTGAATTATATTCGTCAAATGAATTCGCTGGAGTTGTGTAACTGCTTACGTATATATTTGAAGTGATAATTGTAATAAACGAATGCGCTTGGAAAATAATAAAACTATTCGTGAAACAGTCGAGACGAATAAATTAGATTGTCTCCGGAGTTCTCGAGAAATAGATCGTTGTAACTTTGCTTAGAAGGGTGTAAAGCCATCGTACTTTGAAATATTTTACTACAGGCTAAGGAATAAGACTCTTAAGTGTTCGAATACTCGCAGAACAATGAAAGTTTCAAGGATTTCGGTTTCACATCATTTAAAGTATCGCAAACAAGGAGACACTCGCGGAACCGTGAACGTTAAAAGACGCGGTCGCATTTCTGAATAGAACTCTTTTTCGTCGAGCGAATGGTACGGGTTGGCAACTTTCGCGAGGCGAGCCACGGGCAAATATAATAAATAAAAGAATCCCTGAAGCAACTTTGAATATTTTACCCGTACAACGTCTCGTGGAACACAGCGAGGTATTATACAACCACACCTGGCTGTGTTTTAAAACACCCCTCGAATCTCCTCCGGCCTCTTTCTTGCGTCGCGCGGTGGAAATATTTTATACCTTTAATTGTCCGACTAGGAAATACGCAAACCAATGAAAGTGCTTCACGGACTTGCGACACGTTCCCTTGGAACAATAAAAACGACAATGACGCGTACAATGTACAATGAAACCGATGAAAACAGAGTTTCTTTTGAAATCAACAAATCGTTAAAATCTGGGATAGAGTATTATTGATTTTAAAAAACAATCCACTAGAGTCTTTACGCTTTTCGCATTTGTTCGCGTACAGAAATGAAATTGAAATATATTTTTCAAATTTAAAACGTCATTCACGAAACGCGTTCCCGCAGAGAACTTGATACAATCAATAATTTCAACAAACTCGATATAATCGACAATCAAGCTGTCCTTTCCCGATCAAACCCCTGGGCAATCCGTAGCACGTTGAAAAAAAAAAAAAGCTGGCAAAAGGAATACTTTCCAACACGTCCCGTGAACGCAGTCACACGTACGTTCACCAACGACCGCGCGCACCCCATAAAAGTCCGAAATCACACCACGTAAAAGTTGCCAGTCGCCACCCCCACCTCCCGCTAGCGACGAAATAAAATAGTTTACGGCGCGCGCGCTGGATCGAGGAGGCTTTTAAGCGTCCACTCGAAAGTTAACTTCTCGCGGCGCGCGTTAACTCTCGTCGCTTAGGGCGCGTCAGGTGTGGAACCAACCCCGTGCAACCCCCTGGCTGGGGACACGCCGCGGGAGACGAAGTTACCGCCGCGTTTCGTGTTTCCGTGCCCGGAAGTAACATTATTTTATTCATGCCGGGTCACGCGGGGATCGTCGCGGGTACCCGTGATCAATTTCCATATGCAAAACGAGCCTGCCGTCGAGGATCGCGGGGCCCAATCGGCTGGGCCAGACCGCGAAATCTTCGCGGGACGAGCGATCGCGCGCGTGGATCGCAATTATCATTTAAATTACGGCAAGCTGGTAGACGGGACTCGAAGCGCCGCTTCGAGCAAACTTTCGCCTAGTAGTTTGCTCGGCGCACAATTAAACGAGCGAGTCGTGTGTTTAAATTATTGTCACGATCCTCAGGGTGGGGAGCATGGTTTCTTGTGTAATGTTTATGGAGCTGATGGACTTAACGTGGATCCACAGGTTAGCGATACGAACGTGGATGGGAGGATTCAAAGTAATCGGTTTGGTGATCGACGCGACGACACGTAGATTGTAACGTCTAAGTTTTTCGTTTGCTCTAAGTATTGATTTCATAGAGAAGATTATGAATTTATGAAATTCTATATAATTTGTTGGACTTATTAACGAGCGGCAATGGATATCAAGGATCCACTAATTTACGAATATTTTTTTCAAACAATTATTTGAACCAGAAATATAAATATCACATCGACATCTTGGTAAGCATTTCTAAAAACGAAACAGGTTCACAGAAGATTTCGCACGTAAAGAAGGAAAACGAAGGTGGAAAATCCAATAGTACGAATTCATGGCGCTTCGAACAAGTCGAAAGAAAGGTAGGGTATAATTTTTCGCCACACATTTGCATGGGTTTCCGTGGAATTCCGTCGCGCTGGTAATTTCCATTGCACATTCGCCGGCCTAAATGTTCTGTCGTTGCCAGCAGTCGCGAAGTTATTATAGCGACATTTCGCGAAGAAACGGAGACGCCGACGAGCGATGAAAAAAGAAGAAAAGAGCGACGGAGGGTGGAACTGAGCGCAGGGGGATGGAGGCCGGTCTAGGTCTGAAGGATTAATTTTCTCTCGTTTTTCCAGGGGCGTCGCGAGATTTTACGGAACTGGATCAATTATTCCCCGTAATATAACGCGAAATAGTATTCACCAGTAAGAGCTAGTTAAGTGCTATAATTGCGTTTCGGATTGCAATCAACGGTTGATTCGGTTCCGCGCGAAATTTTTACCTCCGCCGCGTCGTTGCGTTTCGATTTGCGTTTACTGTCCCAGGAGATAAACAGCCCCTAGAAAAACAGAGTCAATTTATATTTTGTACACCCCGTTGACGAATACAATTCTCCTCGTCGATCGTTAGGGGTAGACGCACAATAATTTTTTTATAGAGGAGAAAGGTAAAATATTACGTTTAGTCGATTGGAATTAGCGATCGTTGAGAGCTCGTTCGAAATTCTTCGTCGAGTCGGGTTAGAGGGCAGAAACATAATTTCAATTAGAGCGTAGGGATTCCCGTTACGTTGTCGGACAGGCGTCAGTGGCACCTGTGTGCGATTGTAACCAGCGCACGCAACGCGTAAATGTCTCCGGGAGGCGGCAGAAATTGAACGAAACGCGGCAACGAAACGGGTATACTCGGGGCCAGACCGTAATTCCCAATTCGCCGTGCTCTTCGCCCGTCGAAATTCGAAATAGCAACGACGCTGGAATTAGAAAACGTGGCCTCTTATCCGTGGCGATGTCATATAGTTGGACACGTTACACACATTTTCATTTTTGCGACAGTCACCACATCGCTTCTTTCGATGTTTATATGAAATTTTATACTTTTCCATTTCCATATCGTACGCGAGAATAGAAATTCATTTTGAAATAAGAAGAGGGCGAAGCGAAGGGGAGAGAAATTACGATTTTAATTGCTGTCTAAGCTTGTCGAAGTATGGAAGTTTAACAGCGAGGTCAGTGCTTCATACTTCTCTTTAACAAGGCAGTATCGGTTAGCGGGAAATCAATTTAAATTTACCGTCTCAGACCATCAAGAAGATCGAATACACCGCGACATGATCTTCGTCCCAGGCAACCCTGTAATTTCCTTAATGGTCCAACAGGAAACGACCGTCTCCAAATAACGCAATCAACGTAGAAATGTGCCATGGATGGTAACGAGGCCGCGCATTCATTCTTCCCTCCCTGGTTCCTTTTTTTTTTTCACGATGCTACAAAAGCCTAGTAATCCGAAGCCGCGATATCCTTGTTATTAATACGCGATATAAATCCTTGCGAATAAAGGTTCGCGCGGTCAGGCAGCGGAAAAAGAAGTAGAACGAACGATTAGTCCACGTAATGGCCTGTCCATACCGAAACACAACGCAACGCGCACGATAAATGGTCCTTAATTAAAACCGTACCAGCCCTTTGGGTAAATTGAGTTTTATCGTTTTTCTCCCGACGATTATTCAACTACAGATTATTCGGAATCCTTCCGTAGCGTTCGAATCATTTTGATAACCGCAAGGTATGCGAATGCGAACTCGATTGCTCGACGTGACACCCTCGAACAAGCTTGGAACTCGATGACCCAATTTTAATAGAATACAATGATCGATAGCGATAAACAATTTTGAAATCTATACAGCGACGTAAACTTGGTGACCCTCGACTATCCTTCGAGCGACTTTTAGGTCGAATGGCACGATTTTTATTGGGACGCGTACATCCATGGTACATTTACATAATGTCACCGTGTACGGTTATCGTCGGTTCTTTAATCTGGTCGCGTAATTCATTAGCCGTGGAATTGAACGCGTTGCTGGTGCTTGTTTCGACTGGAAACGGTTCGTTTCGTCCGTGGAACGAATCGCCGGGGCGGCTCCGGGTTCATTATCGCGCCATTGTCCCCGCTGTTATTGGCTACAGTGCTCAACGGTAACGCGGTTACTCGAAATAACCCGATCGTTCCTTGCGAGCGTACCAACGAATTTAAACAAATACTACCCTCCAGGAATGTTCGTTTAATAACCGTCGATATAGCTGGACGGTAATCTGTTTTTGTATCCTTGAGCGACGAGAGGATGGCCGCCATTAATGACTCGCCAGTCTAAGGTTTGACTTTGGAAGAGACTGATACATTTTTATGACAGCCACTGTTAGTTAATCGAGTATTATTAATAATATATTGCGAGCTGTAAATTTAGTACTCGATCGTGTTTGTAACGGGACATAACTCTCTTTCGATGTATGTAGACGTATGGTACGTACGTACAGCATGTCGGGGTATAACTCGTACCCGCAGTTTCAAGCCGTAAATGCAATTTTTCTTGCAGAAACCGCGACATTGTTTTCGCTGTGATTCCGCTGGCAAAAACTGAGGGAACCAGAGGCAAGGTGAAAAATAGTGGCGCGTATATGCGCTACGGGTTCGAATTTATGGCGGACCCGCTTTTATTCCACGCTTACTGGCTCTGGTGAAATAGAAATTCAACTCCATCGGAATATTTGCGCGCATCTACACAATATACAACTATATACATATAAAACATAGATATATAAGGAATAATAAATTAATTCTTGAAATGTAGAAGCATTGCTTTCTTCGATATCCAATCTCGCTCGTCACGGACGATTCTAATTAACAACTAGCGCGACAAGAATATTTCTCGTCGCATAATTGACTGTCCAGAAACGAAATCTACGTTCCTCTCGTGTGGAATTGTTCGTCCGGAATCTCTCGTCCCCTTAATTCATCGGATCTAAAGACGCACAAAGCGTCGAACGGGTCCGCTGCGAGCCCCGTCCGGGAGCCGCCGCGACGCTCCTGGCCGAGACAAAAGGGGTAGAATCGAACTAGCCGAGCGGTGAATTTATTCCAGCCCCGCCCTGGTTAAGCGTCGTCGAGAATGCTAATGAGTCGCCGCCGGCTCGCTGGATTCAACTGGAAAACTAATGCGACGACGCTTTTGTAAATCGCGCGCGACGCGTCCCCGCGAAGATCGTCGCGCGTCGCGTGTATCCTTTTACGAACTTCCCGCGGCTTTACCGGTATTACGACGTTCAAGGGGGTATTCGTAGAGTATGGAGTAATGTATATTAACAGCGATGAACCGTAACGAACCATTTTTCATCGCTCATTGTGCTCGAAAGGGTTAAACGCGGGTTTAAACGTTGAAAATTGTTGCGCTGTTAAATCGATCTTCATCTCTGTCGTAATGCTTTCAATTTTGTTGTACAGAGTGAAACGGTTATTTAACGAGGAAGAAATCTGCCACTTATGTTCTTTTCACGTGCCTCGAGAAGAATGAAATTACGCGATTTCCTCGTACGACGATAATTCGAGGCATAACTCATCGTAAATCGGTACTCGCAGTCGAGCAACTTCTCTTTCTTCCTCCTTTCCGCACGTTCGACACGCAACACGAGCCAGCGAGCAACCGGGACGAATGTATGTCGACGATAATTGAAAACAATTCTATGGGAGCGTTACGCGGAAGTTCGCGTTCGAACAAAGTGGCGCGCGCCGACAAAGGGCGCGCTGATGAGGGTGCACGAGCGAGTTCGCGCTCTTCAAAGTTCCTGTTCCGGAGCGAAACTATAATTGTCGCGTCTCCCATGATTTTACGCGGCGGACAATGGAATATTTTGTCCAGCGGCTCGTCGCGAATTCACCGGCTACACAATCGCCGCTAATTCCTCCGCTGGACGATTTCATACCTTCCCTCCTTCTCGCCGCCCCGGTCGAAAGCGCTCGCGTCTCCAGCGAGTGCTCATATTTTTTAATTGAAACGGTAAATCCCTTTAAATCGCCTGGCGCGAATTAGATCCACCATTTCTCCGTCCCGTGTAACGGAAACAATGGCGTCAGCCTCGATCGATGCCCGATGTTATTACGTAACGAGGCGACGTTTCGGATTTCCGTGATCGCCACCCCCTCGCGAACGAGCGCTCGCATTTTTCATTCGAGCAAATTAAATTCCTTTGTCCGTGTCGCGAGCACCGACCCACCCTCCTCCAACTGCTTCCTCTTGCTCGATCAATCAGTGCCACGCTTATTATCGACGTAACGACGCCGTATCGATTCCGACTCCTTTCGTATTCTCCGCTCCATTCGCCTCTGCGTTCCGTTCGATTCGAATTGCAGATCCCTGTTAAGTCACGCGAACGAATCCCGCGATCGTTCGATCGACCCCGGTGAGACGGTGTCGCGGACGCTTTTGTCGCGCGATCGAGGGTCTGTTGATTATTGAAACAAGAAGCCTCGCTTCAGAATAAACGTCCGCGATCGCGTCGCCGTGAGAGAAATTTTACTTCACCACTCTGGGACGGGGGTGCTTGTTCGCCTCTGTGGAAATATTTGTTTCACGCCGTATGAAAGTAGCTTTGATGTCGCGGGTTCGTTGATTTACGGACGGAGGCGGGTAGTCGGGTGAAACGCGCAAATATCGCGATTTCAGGAATACGCGCGATTCTAGAGTGAACTCGCGGAATCGTATCGTTGGCAGAGGGTCCGTCGCAATCGCATTTGCGAGGTTCGCGAAACCGGACGGCGGACAGGGACGTTTTCACGAGCGGCTTGAAAAATCTCCGCCGTTATAAAGTTCGTAGGGCGGGTCGATCGTACGTTAGAGACGCTCCACTCGAGAGTTCGAGCTCGCTGGACGCACCCCGTGAAATCACGGGAGCGAGACCCGCCGCCTCCGATTACCCTTAACGTTGCGAGAACGAATCCGTTCTCCGGAAGGAACGTCGCTGGAGGAACGATGGCTCCGACCACGGCCAAAAGGCTTTTATCTCGTAAATTCTAACGGACACGCCTATATGATTCTATTCTAGATCGTGGTCTATTAGAATTTGTGTTATTCCAACGACGGGGAGTTCCCTCTGATATTTCTGGTTACAGAAGAGCAGAAGGAAAGTTATTCTTGCCCCCGCGTGTAATGTGAACAGAAATATTTTCATTAACAACAGACGATTTTTGGCACGATATTTAGACAAGGTTTCGCGGAAATTGCGCAACGTAAGAACCGTATATAAATATTCATTAACAGAATCATGAAAGATTGAAAGTATTTAGAAATTTATCACGCTCCTAATATTACCCTTTCCATTCCAATAGCAACAGCGAATATCGTGAAGACCAGAAATATCAATCTTCGCAAACGCTGCTCCTCGAGAAGCGGGTCGGTTTCCATCCAGCGCGTCGCATCGCGCACGCGAACAGCGGACTAATTGCCATTATCGTTCATCAATTCTCACAATTATTCCCTAACCAGATCCCGGGTCGCGACGGATCCTCTCCTTGAATCGCAGACAGGGGCGGCTGCCGGCGCGAGATAGGGCCGACAAGAACCAGCCAGCCCAGCAGGCCGACGGTGCCGAGTAAAAAGGGGGTAGGGAAACGGGGCGCGAGTACTACGAGAGTAGCATCCCGGTTGACGTCGCCCCGGTGGGGATGAAAGCCAGCCGAGCTGTTACCTTCCGGTTCGGAATGGGGACCCAGAGAGCTAGGTCAGGGCAAAACAACGTTAAATCCGCGCTACCAACCCCCAGGCGCAATTTCCGCTTACCAGCTCAGCTTGTCTGCCCACCAACCGCCCTCCTCCTCCTCCTCCGCTCTGTCCCTGTTCGTTTCTACCCGTAACGTCTCTCCGACGCGCTCGACAACACCGCTATCCGACTTCTTTGAAGTATCTACCTTTGCCCGGCGAGCTAACCCGAGTTAAATGATATCGAGGATACGTGGGCCGGGGTTATTGATTTTCCGTTCGCAGCCGCCGGAGGATTCGCTGCTCCCGATTAAAACAACGCCCGGAGTGGGATCGCGTACGCTTTCGAAACTGGGATGCGCGATTCGATCCGATCCGATGTGTTGCGAGCGGTTGTTTGAGTTTCAGCGGTCTGGCATGTAAGGTATCCGTGAAATCGACATCGATTCTCTGACGGGTTAACGCCTTCCGATGGTCGCCAGTAAGAATGTTTCACGGATTCTTACTATTTTACGCGAGACGAGAAATTGTTGATGTAATTTCAAAGGGAACGCGATAGAAATTTAAGAAACGTAATACCATCACGCGGTACAGTGTAAAAGGGAGTAGCAAAGGGTTAGCCCCTCGCGCAGCGTTAAGAGCATCCTTGTTTTAATTACAGCGGTGTCCAAGCACCGTGATATCAGGGCTTAGAAGTTAGTAGTCTCCACGGCTGAAAAATTCAAGTGTGGCAACCAGCTTAGGGGTTTGTGTACCGTGACAAGGGTTGCCTTTTCTAAATGGCTGTTACACTGTTAAGTCTGCTAGAAAAAGCACGCGAAATGCAACGTTGGACGCGGTCGTTTGTTTAAAATTAAACCGTATCGCGCTACGATGCGATCTCTGTTTGGTATTCTGGTGAATTTCGAGGGATCTGCTACGCTTTCGATACGTGCAGGTATGACTCCGTTCGATCCATTCGGTCCACGTGTTATTTCCATAATGCGAATGAATACGACACGACGTCGATAAGGACTTCCACGGCACGCGGTTAATACCACCGTTCACCATTGTCGGTGAACCGTGAAAATTGGAATTTTATTCGTCGAGGAAGCGGCTCGATTTGCGAGCAACCCAGTTTACCCTTATGAATGCAATTCAGAGGCGCGCTGGCGATTCCGTTCCTCTATTCAGTGTTTCACTCGTCGTGCTGGCGCACATGGCGCTCGTAAAAATCGATTTTTAATAATCGAACGAGCTGTCGATTAAGGGCGTGGAAACGAAGACACTCGCGACGCTGATAAAGCGAGGAACATTTTAATTGGTTACTCGTTACGCATCGAATCGATCGACGATATTCGAATAACAATCGTTCTGTCGTTCGTGAATGAATTTACGCGAGGAAATGTTTCGTGTCAGCGGTGTATCACGTTTTCGCGTTAGTTACCAGCCTTTCAATCCATGCATTAAGTTAGCTTCGCAAGTGGCAACCAGTGGCGCGTTCACATCATTAAGTAATCAACAGTGAGCAAAGTTTAACTGGCACACGTGCGTTTCCACGTCAAACAACGCACACGAAGTTTCCAGCCCAGCTTACCACGATTGTATAACCAAGTCTACAGTCCGCAACTCGGAGGTTCGCCGCGTTCAAACTTCTTTTTCAACGCAAGGGAAACAAGGGGCTCGTTACTCGAATCGTCGCGACGCGAAATGGTCGGCGAATTAAAGCTGTCGCCTCGGTTCGAATGGTAAACTTCCGCTTATTTAGTTCCCGTCGAGCACCTGGGGACTCTTCGAGAATAATATCGCTTGGCTCTGTCCGACGACGGGAACTTGGAATCGAATCTCCGTATCTGGGCCAAAAGAACACAACGCGCGAAACTTCTCGCTTGTCGAGTCCACGGCTTGTCTCAGTTCCCATTGCCACGGCTCTTCCCTCGTTTCCTTCCTGTCCGCTCTTTCGTCTTTCCTTTTTCTCGCCTCGCGATTGTTTCTCTGTCCTCGTTTCGCAATTCGTTGTAACACGCTCTAATCGCTATTAAACGCGTAGAAATCCCAGGGCGAAGCTGAGCAAACGCGTTGTCAATTACGCGGCCACCGTTTGCGATCGTTCGCGCCGCTATTAAACTGCGTTCGTCGAATGGGCGTCGGTTTGTCCCGTAGACACGCACGCACGAATGTTTCGCGTGGATTAAATGTCTCTAATGAGAGAACTATCGGAGCAGGGAACGTTAAGTGCGATAGAAATTGGGGCTGGGTTCGTTTGGCGTAGGGCGCAGCTCGAATCGATGCTCGAAAACGATGGAGGAATTCATTTTATTCGTCGGTCTTGCTGCGCGCATCGCGAGTGCTCGCGCAAATTTATGCTTTTTTAAACACGATCGAAGAGACAGTGAGAAATTTCATTCAAATATAGATTCATTTCATCTGTTAAATATAAACGCACCCACTTTAGATACACTTGTATTCTCTCCTATTTTGCATATTTAAATCTCTCGCGAACGCACGAGCACAGTGGCAGTCTGCTTATTATTCATCGTACGACAAATTACTAATTCATCGGCGTCGAATTGAATTCAAATCGGATACACTTTTGGTACAAGCTTTTTTATCGATAACGCGTTCACCCTCGAGTTATTCGTTCTCTTGTTCTTCGATGAAATTAAGCGCGACACAGTATCGATTCCTCGGACCAACAGAGTTAAACTACCCTCCTTCAACCCCTCGAGATGTGCCTCGCTTCTTCGCCGCTGGAAAAAATTCGCAGTCGTTCGAGTCGAATCGAAAATCCATTAAACGATCGCAACAGCTACGTTTCCGTACGGAACGATCGTTCCATTTGCCGCGATCACGTTGCCGCGAATGGCGGCGCGCGAGGCGGACGAGGCGGGTTGGGGTGTGGTGGCCCGATCGGGCGGAAAGCGGAAAAACAGCAGCCGTTTCCGATATCGCGTCACCTGCTCGGTTCCCTCCGCAACAATTGCTGACGCGGATCGGTAATTGAGAGCATCGGCATAATTGCATTTATCGGGCGGCTGCGGTGCCGGGCACGTACGGGCGGCTGTCCCGGTTCCCGGAATACCAATGAACGTGCCCTCGTTACGGGGCGGGATATACGCGGAGCAGCCGCCGGAATGCGAGTAAAGAGCAACCGGAAAAAGGTGAAAGGGTGCGCAGCCGTCGGAGAACACTGTAGAGGCGACCGTTACGTATTACGCGACGCAGCACTTTTGTCCTCCGCAAATGGCATTACGGGGGAAATCTCCAGCCCCCAGCGGGGAGAGAATGAAATTCTGCCGGTCCGCGGCATTCGGAACCGGTGGATTTCATTTCGACCCGGTATGAATATCTAATTCGCTCGCGTGTCGCTGTGATGTATTATCTGGCCACATCGCACGAAAGTGTCTATATTTCTTGAACTTTTTCTTCCATCGGCGGCTCTGTCAGCTGCGTTTTAGTTCCCGCTCGCGAGTTCGAGGGGTAGTTCTCCCGCGTGACTCGGCGGTCGCGAAGATGTATTTTGCATAATTCTGCATGAATTACGAGCGGCTCCTGGGAAAAGGAATTCCTTATGAGTTTGATGGAAATTTAATTATCCCGACAACTGGGCAAGGTAAACGAGCAATTAGTTGGTTCGCACACTTGGAGGGGTAACTGGAACTTTAGTTTCTAGGAAGAATTGCCTAGATTCTTCGCTGTTTATTTTAGAAACTTTTCGAGGAAACATTGCATAATGTATGACCGTTCGCGACACCTTCGAAAGTATAGCAAATGCAGCCTGTAAAAAAGAAACTCGAAAAAGGAGGCAGCGAAACGAAACATTGGCGCATCGAAAACCGGTTCCGTGGGAAACGTGGGATCAAAGGGTGAAAGGACGGACGTGCGTCGATCGTAATATTTGCCGTGACACCTTCCGAGGGTGCACGCGTTCGCACACTCGTCGACGTAATCGGTCCACTCGAAACACTCCAGTGGAAACCGTCACGATCGAAATAGTTTTAAATAAAACACCGTGCACACGGGACCATAGAAGTGCCGAACGGTCGTTCAAAGGCGAGAGATCGATCCTGGGGCGCGTGTAATTCGCCCTGGTACCAATTAAAATTCCTTTCGAGCCAGCTCGCCCTCTCAGCCGCGTGATTTTGCGCTCCTTTTTCCTACTCCTCCCTTTTTAGCCAAACTTCGCTAATTATTTCCGATGACGGCGTACCGCACTTTTGGACACCCTTTCTACGGTCGTTCAACTGAATCTTGACGTAACAGGAAACGTGTGACAACTTGTACAATTCAGTTAAACGGATAGATTATTCCTGATGGAAAATTGTGACTTGTAATAATCTTATTTATACAGGGAGCGATATCAAAGCTCATTAATCTCCTATTGTAATCAAGGAATGCTTTCTTATTTCCTCTTGTAGTCTAAAAAAGGACATTAGACGGCAAAATCAGTCGTTAACTCAACTATCTGCTGAAATCCCTACACTTGGCCAAATCTTAACCCAAACTTCCTTACATGCTCCGGAAGCGAACAGTCGAAGTGAGTTGCTGAAAACTCTATTAGCACATTTTCTTCTTGGGGAACAAGTTCTAACTAAATCAGCCTGTCGCGTGACGAAGCTGCCAAAAAGCTTTACCAAAGTTCCATTCGGGATAATCATATTACCCGCTTGTAACGACTTGCTGGCACGCGTATCGTCACGCCAGCATATAATCGCATCTAAGAAATACAAGATATAACGGATAGAATGCTGAAAATATTTTCTCCAGCTGCCTCCATAATCACCACCCTCGTGTCATAACGTTACCTTCCATTTTGTTTGGCGTTCCACTTGGTTCGACGACTTCAGGTGCGAGAAACTTCCACCTACAAAATAGGGGTGGAATTCTAGCGAAGTTTTCTTCGGGGATGCTGATCGAAAGTTCATCGCGCAAACTCAGGTGTCGCAGCCTGATTGGTTAATAAGATTCGCGACAAGTTTCATCGATAAAACGAGCAGAAAGTAAGAGCAGGTTAATTGCAGTAAATCATCCACCATTGGAACATGATTCAACCTAAGAAACAAAGTTCTATTTTACTTAGGAATCAGAGATACCTCGTTGCAAGATTGAAATCACAAGCGTTCTTCCAACAAAAGATCCAACAGCAGGTTTGCACGTGAGCGAAACAGCGATACACCAATCTCGCCCACTAGAAACTCGCAATTTCCTCAAATCTCCCGCAAACAATCATCCTTACGCTATCACCTTCGCGACTCGTCTCGTCTAAGTCACTCCCTTCTGCCACCCCCGCGAGGCAATCGACGAGCAACAGCGAGATCCGTGTTAACAGCTCTGTTCCTCGGGACGGTTGTTCTCGAGGACGTCTCGAGGAGCCGTGTCTCCGCGCTGGTTCATTTGCATCCAATAAATACAGCGGACTCCGATAACATCGTCACCGCCGTTAGGTCCGTTTCACACTGGTTAGCCCATGATTCTGATTGTCTTTCGAAACAATGCATACTTTTTTAAAGAAAACTCTCTCAAAACAATATAATAACCAATAATTAAAGATACTACGATCACGCTTGTCCTACGATCCAAAGCCAGCGCTACATTTACGAAACCTTTGCACCAACTTTGAACTCTAAATCTGAGAAACCTCAAGCGTTATCGTACAAAACGAAAACTGTATGGACGCGCGAAGATATCAACGATTAATTTCAACAAATAACAATTAAATCGTTGCTGGTAGGTAGCTCGAGTTCCGGCAGTGTGAAACCGCCGTTAGATTACTTTGTCGGAGTCCGCGCGGTCGCAATTTCCATTCGCCATTAATCGCGCGACGCGACGGTGCGCCCAGACGCTGCTCGTTCTCCGCGCGGCGCAAGATGAAGTGGCTTGTCACCGTGGAATAACAACCACCTCGTCGAGACAGCCTGTATTTGATCTGGTCCCGTGGTTATTTGGCAAATACAAGAAATGGCCGGGGCCAGGTTTCGAGTAGCCCGCGCCTCGATTAAACTCCTGGAGAGCCGTGGGTACCCTTGGCTCCCTTCGCCTCGTGAAAGGGGGAGAAGGAGATTGGCTGTTCGCCGGCGAGGAAGGATCGATTAGTCGCTGATCGAAGCCGGGAGAAAGTGGCACCGCGTGGCTGGGACGGAGATTCTTGTTTGACGACGCGAGGGACGGGTGATCGTTGCCAGGGGATGCGGGAAATAAATTGTTTCCGGTGAACCAGTGTTTGCGCAGAGGTTGTATCGTCCGACGATTGTTAGAGCTCGACGGTGGTGGAGGATGTTGTAATTGATTTTTGGGTCACTTTCGAAACGATTCGATAATGACGTCAAATTTACTTTCGTATATCATTATAAAATTTACTTTTTACCTTGTAAATGTTTCTGTCAAATATTTTAAATATTTCCCGATTCGTTTCTACTGGGAAGGTAGAATTTCCATCCGACTGAATGGTGAGAGATTTCACGGGAACCTCGAAGCTTTCTCCCAGTGGGATATCGCGACGTTAGATCTTACTGCTCGATCGATGGTTATCGAGCCGTCAGGAGCCGCATAAAATTCCTTAATCGAGGACGCGCACGGCGACCGAGCAAATTGCGCGTTTCGATCGTACTGGACGCGTTTACGCGGTCTTAAAATCGAGATGCGTATCTGCTGTTTGGATTTCAAGCCGGCAGTGATGAACACGCGTATGTAAACGAGGGGTTGTATCATCGTATGCATCGGCCGTGCAAATAGTCGCCGTTTGTTCTGTGGACATAAGGTAATCGCTCGATCACAGGCGGCAATTCTTGCGCTGTTTGCTTGATTAAAATTGAGCAATCAAACGGGGAAATAAAAAATGATACTTTTAGATTTCGACGTATCGCGAACAGTTTCACGGCGACACGCTCGACGATCAAATTAATTTTATATAGAAATCTCAACAATAGCTGAGAGCACCAGGTGCGATCTCGGACCATTTACCGGTGGAAAGTCGAAGAAAACGTAGGCGACGGAACAAAACGGGCGACGAGGAAGCAGAGTTGAAGCGTGAAGTTCATTGAAACACGTCGCGGCCACGCTTTCTCCTTGGATTCAATTTATTTGTTTGCACCGACGTCTCGTTAGCGGCCTTCCAGATTCACTGTATCTCGCTACCGTGCCTCCTTCGCCTGCAAATATTGTTATTTCACAATGGGACGCGATTATTACAAACCCAACGTCTGCTTCTCTCCCGGAGAAACAACCCCCTGCGTGCAACGCGCGAAAGAATAATAATTCCTTTCTACACCCCGATCGTACCTCACCACTTTCGTAGCGACTCGATGAAAAACGCAATAGTCCAGTGGCGAGTTTGCTAACGATGGGATCGAATCGAAGGGAAAGCGTGGAGGGTGTTTCTTCCTCGATCGGCGTAAGAAAACCCTCCTCAAGCATCCAACTCTCGCCGCTGATCGAAACTCACCACCCTCTCCGGTATTTACCAGTAAGAAACGAGTACAGTAAATTCACTTAGCAGCGTGAAGAGACAAATATCAGCAAGTTCGACGAGACACCAACACGTGAGCCGCATTGCGACAATTCGACACGCTCGATAAACAATCGTCTGCGGCCGCTTAAGCGTCCGTTTGATTCCGCGCCGCGCTCGTTCCACGTCGTCCGCTTTAATTGGCCGCTCGGTAATTACCGCTGAAGGGGCGTCTTCCTCGGCTCGCCCTCTCGTCCAGGTCCAACGCAACCACCTCCGGGCGTCTTGTTAGCGAACATCGGTAAACGGTGTCGTCTCGCGACGATTAACGAGACAATGGCGCGCGGCCCCTCGAGGCGTGTCCTGATCCGCGTCTTCCCTTTGCCCCTGGGCCACCGTATCTGTCCATCGCCCGTGCGAACCGCTACACACCCAACGACAGGCGATCTCCGATAGTCTAATCGCCCCCATCCGAGATATCCTTTGTCGATACCCAGCTGGACTGCAATCGATCTTCCGCCTGACGTAAGAAGTAAATTGAAATTCACCGTTTACACCGAGGAGCGACGCCTGCTCTGCGGATCGGTGCCGGATAGGTGCTTTGTTTGCCTGTTTTCTCGATCAGCGAGAGAGGGTGATCGGGTCGTTAGATCGGAGGTAAGAAGAGCGAAGTAGCAGAGCTTCCCTGAGGTTCGCGTCTGCGATCAATTACGATTCAAACGGGGAAGGATAATCATTATTTAAGAGTCTTCAGAATTGCAGATCGCGGTGGCAAGTCATTTTTTAAGCGATTTTAAGTCCATTTTACTATCTTCGCGATGCTCTTCGATAATGGCAGCCGGAATTTTTACGTTTCTCATCTCGCGATTCTCATTGGGATCTTCCATCCACTCGCAACCCTCGAATGTAGATCGAGCGGGTTTCTTTTCGACCTAAACCAACAGTGTCCGCCGTTCCGTTTGAACAAACGCTTCTTCGATCAACCAGTCAATCGCGAGGGAGCTCGCGGACGGCTCTGCTCTTACGTTCATTTCCAACGGAACCAGCCACCTCGTTCCTTCGAGGCGAAGCAATTCCCGGACGCGAAACAATTAGAAGGATCGGAACGAGGAGTCCGGCGAACCGTCGACGAGACGAAGAGGATATCTGACGTTGATGGCTCCACTCAAACCCATTGGTTGTCGTTAGCAGCGGTGCCACAATTTGCTCGAGCGCGGCTACGATTACCGGTGCACTCCGTCACCGTCGCACCCTTCCAGCCGCCGTTTTCCGCTTCCACCTCCGGTTTCCCAGCGGGTAACTAGACCGGCTCACTGGTACAAGACACAATAATGATGTAACGACGTGGCAAGTGGCCGAATACCCCAATAATTTCCCGTTCTCAGCCACTAGGAATTGTGTCGTCGACACTTAGCCCCGTTACGGGGACGACGTCGATCGATTGCCGCCCCTGTGGATCCGGTTCCGTCGTTTCTGGACCGTTCCTTCTTAAACTACAATGCAAGTTGTCGCCACGGTTTCTTTCTGCAAAGAAAATGGCTTCCTCTAAGATTCTGGACTCCATTTTGCCCTCGTATTCTCTTTTACAACAGTGACTACAGTCTTGATGTATAGAGCGACAAATATTTGTTCTCCAAAAATCTACATATAGCTTATTATACTGTTGTAACGCTTAGATTTTTGTATTTTTTTTTTTTTTTACAGCGAAGAGCAATGAACAAAAACCGTGGACCGTCGAAAGTTGCGCGCGACGTTCTCCGAAATGGCTGACCGAGTCCATCGGCCGGATTGGCTCGGCGTGCACTTAAATTTCGAGCGACGCGCGTGGCCGACTGCAATCGGCAGCTCGAAGACGCCTAACTTTCTTCGCGAAGTAGACGAAACGCAGTTAACTCCGGAAACGCAAGCACCAGCTAACTGAATTAAGCTCGCTCGCTTCCATCCACCCGAGCCGCTCTCCCCCATTACCCGCCTCCACGATGTATACCTGCGCCTCTCTTTTGTGGACGCACCGAGCGGACTGCAACGTCGCCAGGGAAAATAAAAGCGGGATTACTCGGTCGAATCATCGTCCGAGGCTTTAGCCCCGTCCTCCATCCCCCTAATATTCTTCTCCGGCTTGTGAATCAATTTCAACGGCGAGTCGCGGTCCCTTCCTCGCCGCACGGTTCAAGGAAATGAGTAAATAACCGCGGGTTGCTTCAGACGAACGTATTTCTTCGAGCGTTCGTATAACGAGATTGGACGGGGCGGTAGTTGCTCTTCTTTTTTTTTTTCTACTTTCAAAGACGATTGTATAGAGCAAGATCCTATTATGGGAAAGTATCTCAGACGATCGCATGCGCGTACTTCGTTGGTCCAAACGCACTCTTCTCTTAGGTACCTCCTACGATAAACTCAGCCAGTAGCTGTAGACATTCGCATGAAATTTCGTCCGTTTCGACTGGACGATTCGAAGTGCACTTTCGAGAGCCTCGTGTTTTCCGCGCGAGCTGGTCCTTAATGGATATCTCCAACTTACCAGCGCGTCGCGAAATCTGTAATTAGCAGGGACGTTAGACGGCGGTCGCCGTCTCCGTGTAGCTCATTACGGCCGGCTTTCCGTTGGTATGGCGGCGCGGGAAAGCCACGGAACTCCTGTCTTCCGAGGAACTCGCGTCGAACGGAGCTAGCAAAAGGGATAGCCGAGCGAAAAGATCCTCCCCCGTCGGTCTTCTTAATTAACTCGCCGCCGAAGCGGCCGCGTTATTCTTACTATCCTCAGGACACTCGATGGCCCCTTCGTGAATTATTACAACGCGTGAATTTTAATGTCGCCGGACGTGAAGGGGCTGTAAGTATTCCCAGAAGGCAGACAGGTGCACGGTATGCGTGTGTGATTACGTGGAACTAGGATCAGACTTATTCGTTTGGTAATTTTTCAGACGATACCATCGCGTGTGAATATAAGAAGAAACGAGAAAACGTGGACGCGCAAGGGATGAATTGCTGACGAGAATATGGGTCACGCGAGAGCGTAATAATATATTATCAGTATTTTGATGCGAATTTTGAAGTTTAATACGCTTCGTGTGATGTAATTGTTCTGTATTTTGGTACCAAGAATTAGCACACTCTCTTAAATATAACGTTTAATGTAAGTACTGTATATATCAGCCAATGGAATGCCTGCTTCGTCTTCATTATCCTTAAAAGCATTCCACAACGAGTACGTGTATCCAGTAATATCTCTTACATTCACGAGATGTTGCTGCTAACTAAATTACGTACCTACCAGAGTCTGAGACGCGAGTGGAGCATCTATTTCTAATACCGTCTAAACCACCGGCACCTTCTGCCTCTGGTTCGCAACTGGAACAGTTAGCGGATACAAATCGATCGAATTTATTTTCACCACCGGGCCAAAACGTGCGTCGACGACAGGAAGAAGCTCCGTTTCTGTGTGTCTGTGCGCTGAAACCACGAAAACATGATAAATAGCGCGCGAGACGTTCGAAACGTGGAACTTATAAATATTATAGCTGTAATGTGTATCGCGAGAAATTTAAAATGAATTTGTTCTTCGATATGGTCGAAGGATGTTGCAAGATTCTTAATTTTACAGTTTCGACCTCGATCGAAGCGGTAGGTGGAATATCTGTCTATAAATCTACTGACACCGTTTCGACGAGAATTTACTGCGCTCGATACACTGGTTATTGCATCGATAGTCGGTCAGAAAAGTTCCCACGACGAGATACTTCCCCGAGTAACTCACGAAATATCTTTGCAACGACATTTGGACAGCTTCGTCGTACGTTGTATTTTTGAACTCGATCAATGTATCGATCGCCTTTAATATCCTGGCTCGTCCGTTTCGGTTTATTTACAGTCTCCGTAATTTCAACATTTTCACGTTTCAAATTCAATGTGTTACGCGTCGCACGAGACGTCCTTCGATGAAAGAAAAATGTATTAATTTCGACTAAGAGAGCAACGATGAATGCGTATAGTTGTATCGATAATTCAGCGTCATATTTTCCCAACGAATTATATTTTTGTATTTACTGAAGCGTACGAGAAAATGATGTGTTCGACGTAGGAATATACGTAGGACAGTTTCAGGAAGCTAGTCTCGCCAGGGACAGCTTAGTGATTTCCGTATCGACACGAGCATTCGAGCACAAAGCCGTAGCAAACGTTCTTGTTGACAAGCCTCATGAATTAGGCCTACAATTACACCCGTAATTCCTCCTTGGTGGTTGCGCGATACCGACTCGTCCCCAGGGATTCCGTCTAATGGCGTTCCCATTACGAACAACAGGACTCTCTCTCTCTCTCTCTCTCTCTCTCTCTCTCTCTCTCTCCCTCTTTGAGAGAGGCCAACAACTCAGGAAAATAACGGTTTCAAAGGAAAGAGCAGATTACAATCGCGAACGGCAACCTTCCATCCGAAATCCAACTGTTCGAGTTCTCTCCCTTTAACGATTAGAATCATCAGAGCGAAATACCAGCATCGTACTCGCGAGCGAAAACAATTAGAACTCGTTGCAGCTGCAACGCAACACGCGAACAATTGTCTGAAGATCCCTATTGTTCCCACGTCAGCGTTTCCACTTCCGGCGACACGCGAACCGTCAGTATTTTCGTGGGAAGAGCCGCGCGATCGAGCATCCCTCGAGGAAGGTGCCGGATGGAAACAGAAGCCGCGAGAAACCGCGTCGATCCTTTCGAATCGCTCTTACGTTTACTCTCGTGGCTTTTATCCGGGGAAACTTTTCAAAAGGGACACCGAATTTCAGATTTTAAAGGCGGTTCGCCGAAGGATTCTAACTTCGAGCTCTGGAAAACGTTGCCAGTCGATACTCCGCAAACATTTACCCATCGATCCCGAAGAAAACAGCCTCCGCGGTAATCTAAATATTAGTCGAGCTTCAAAATCCTTTACTAGGGTAAATTCGCAAACATCCCTCTTAAAACTAGAATCATCAACGTCTCAACCCTGCACTTTCTTACAGTATAAATAATCCCATCTATCTACCCAAACAAGGTACACGACCCTCTACCTATACTCCCAAAATGACTAAAATTTCTTCGACAAATTACAAGCACGACAGCAACAGAAAAAAAGTAGAACAAACGCAACGTAAGTGTCTTCGATCATCCATTGCTCTGAAACCAGGAAAGCGTCCCATGGATTATAACCGAACGTTCTCCGCGGAGCGTTCTCGAAACAGGACCATGACCATCCCTCGTTCCTGGCCCGTGACGTCACGACCCGATCCCGGGAGTTTCCTCTGGCAGCGAGGCGAAGGAGCGAGCCAGGGAGCAAGCAAAGGATCAGTCGAAGAGAGACGGACTCGCAAACTGGGCCGCGGCTGGAGCAAGCGGGACGGATGGACGAAACAGGCGGCGGAGAGAGAAGGAGGGTGGAAGAGGTGCGCGCGCGAGCAACTGGAAAGTAGGGGTAGTTTAGCTGGAACGGCCCGGGCATGGATCTCTTCGCATCCCTTCGCGTCCCCGTGTACGCACAGCCAGTGCCTTTTCAACGGTGTCCGTGCTGGGATTTGCACCCCCGTTGCCAGGCGACCGCGCAGTGACGTCACCGACTGACGTCACTGGTGCACCCCACCACCAGCCAATCCGCGAGCTGCACGGGCGCTGGTATATAAACGGTGGACGCCAGTTTCCTGCGAGCAGTTCGCGTTCCGACGCGTCAGAGTTGTTTGCTCGAGCTATGGAACACCGGCTCCGTGGAACTTTATGAATTATGCTTGTTTCAGAGGCGATCAGGAGTTGCGGAGAGCTTCGCGAACGCTGGGATGACGGTTATTGTTATTATAATGGCGTTAGGTGTTGCAAGGGTGGCGGGTAGTTGAATGAAATGCTCGGTGGCTGTTGGTTTTTATGATTATGAGAAACGAATTTTTATGCTCGTGTTCAGGTTACTTCGATGGTTGTTCGGGGCGCTCTAAATGGTTTAGAGATCGGAGGGATGGGTTGTATCTGTGGGGGTACAATTAATGAAACAGCAGATCGTTCAAGGGGACTTCGCGAGGACAAAAGTTCTTGTTTTCTCTTCTTCGATTTACCAGAAAACGAGAAGTGGCTTTATGTAACGCTACCCTTGCAATTTTTAAGGTTTCCATCTTACTGGGATTCGTCTGCACGATGTATCCTACAGTATGTAATCCTCTTTTCAGCATTATACACACGCGACACTGGTTTCAACGGAGATGGCTCGAAATAGCCGAGACAATCAAAGAACCTTCTCAAGGTTCGCGCTTGGTCGCTCTAGCAGGTTCATAAAACAGTTGACCCGGACTGCGAAGGTCAAAATAAAAGTTTCT
The DNA here is from genome assembly GCF_050948175.1 of Xylocopa sonorina. Classification (NCBI taxonomy): domain Eukaryota; kingdom Metazoa; phylum Arthropoda; class Insecta; order Hymenoptera; family Apidae; genus Xylocopa; species Xylocopa sonorina. The sequence continues at coordinate 6,875,846 of NC_135200.1, forward strand.
AGCCACACCAATTTACTAGCTGCTTTGCAGTCACCTCGGAAGTATTGAATTTCCTGTCCAGCCTTGAAAATACATCCACATCGCGGACATTCACGAGCTGCGAATAACGTCAGGAACCATAAAACAATTCTTCCAACATATCAGAGGCTTTAGAATTTAAAATTCCGTGTTACAGTAAACACGAGCGATAATTTTTCATCGAAAGAACGATACCATCCCTCAACGCAAGGTTTCTCCGCTGGTTTGAGATAAAAGATCAATAGACAGCACTGTAAATAACGCTACCACCTCATCAATCAATTTATCGACCCCATCTTTCATCCCTTCTCTATCCCTTCTCTGTTGTATACCTTCGGAATCGCTATTTTTACACGAAAATCGCCGCTGACAGCACTTGTACAGCGCATAAGGAGCACAGCATCGCGCGGTACCGTTAATAGAAAACTGGAGCGGTGCTTCCAGCTCCTTGTTCCTCCATTTTCCCTCCGTGAAGGGTTAAAAGGGCGCATTATCATTTCCACGAGCCACGCGTGAAATCGCGGCATCAGCGTTATCGGATTGCTCACCCGATACAAACAGCAAACGAGCACTCGTGTATTTTTGAACGGGGCTTGCCTCGCAAGAGGGGCGAATTTCGCGTGTCTGCAGCGGCAACTTCCGCAGCGACCTCCGACCTTTGTGCAAGAGCGGCGGCCCACGCGGAAGCCAGCCACTGACATCGATCATTAATTCCCACTCGATTCCTTTTCCACGTGCATTGTCGCCCTGCTGAGACAATGGCTGTATCCAAGCTCGATTCAATAACGGGACGCTTAAATTCCACGGCGTTTGATCGCGTTGGAAACGGGCCAAGGTTGATCCCCTTGTCGATCATCGTCGTGAAAAAGAATGGTGTCCATTCTTTGGGAGTTGTTCGATCGGTGGTTGCGGTAATTGGCGGAAAATTGGGAGGAACAGATAGCTATGTTTTAAATTTTTAATCGATAGAGTTGGAAAGTCGATGGTGTTTCTCATTCGATGACAGGAGTGAAATGGAATAGAATAAGACTCGAGCATTGCTAATGCGACCGTAATTGCCACGAATCAAATAAAAATAAATTATATCGTTCAATTACAGCAGATTCTCTTATTCCCTTCATCCTTCGCTAACACACACGTGTCCTGAACTCGAAATCAATAGAGTTGTGCTTTTACTTTCACCGGAAATCCTCGAAGACGTTCAGGAGTTAGATATTGGGGTATTGGCCTCCCTTTTCGATCCCCCCGCATAATTCCATCAGCAGTGTCAAGGCATTAAACGTCGTGGCAGCCCCCTCGGCGGAGAATTCCTCGTGCAAATACCTCGAGTCCATCCTGCGAGGCAAATCCTAAACCAACCCCCTTAATCGACAGATCAAGTCATTCAAAAGATCGACTCCCTTTGGAGGGGTGAAAACGTTTACGAGGCATTCCGTGTGAACGATTATCGCGGTTAATCCCGCTTTGTGGCGTTGCCTCTCAGGATTCTCCGACCCTCCTCAAAGTATTCCAACCCCTTCATCAAGCCTTTTCGCAGCCGCACCCCGTAACCCGTACAGTCGCACATTGTACACGTAGAAGGGTGATTTCGGGTGGGCCAATACCACGAAGACAGGTTGCCAGATAATCGTTTCAAACGATCTGACAGGGCCTTTACGAGCGTCAGTGGTCAGAGCGTTTTATAAACGTTTGCAATGTTTTTCTACAAGGTAATCGCTAATACAGTGCTTCGTGAAATTTACGAAATTAAATTTCATTACCTATTAATCTCGTTAATTCCAATTCGTCGCAGTGATCTCGAAAAATATTGAGTTAACTCGTGAAAGCGGTGCCCGATCTAGGTTATCGCTGCTGCAATCGGTGCGACTGTTGCGGCTCCTCAATTATCGGCTGGGACCATCCGTTTCTGTCTCTGTCCTGTTTGATTTCCTCGCAACCGGTCGTCGCTTTGTAAATCGAGCCGCGAAGTTGGCCAGGACAGTGCTCGATCCCCCTGTTCGTCGCCCACAGGCAACGTCACAGAAACCAAACCGCGGCTCAGGCCGCGTTCGTCTGCAATTACGAGCCTCCCTATGCGTTTCAGTTAACGCCCTCGACTACCCCGCGTTCGCCTCGGTCCTGGCCATTTCGCGACCCTCGCGAGAAACGAATACATCGCGGTTCGACGTTTCGCGAAAGTTTCGCTTCCTTGCCTCTACTGAACTGGAATTCTATTCTTGCATTTCGAAACGATTATCGAGGATTTGGTGGTATGCTATGCAAAAACAAACACACGACAGCGGAGTCACAATCGAGGAAAATTAGTAGAAGGGACGGTGAGAATTATAATTGGACTGTAATTACGCAAAAGTTTACGTAACGTCAATTTGAAGTTGAAGAGTCAATTACGAGGGAGAACAACTCGCGGGAGAATGGAACCGTTCCAACGTTCGTTAATAATTCCGTACTGTCTCCGCGCAACAAAAGAAATCCCGTTTAATTGCAAGAAATACGAGCGGCGCGGAACGAAAAGTTTCGGGGATAATTAAAGTTACCATATTCATGGCGCAAGAAGTCCGGCTTGAATGCGATACAACGTAAGCGCCCCGTATAATTGACCGGGCCCGCGAAAACTCGGCTGAGAGCAACATCGTTTAGGTTTGCCAAGCGCACTCGGCGATATTTTAACTTAAATCCAGTTTCCGCGAAACTGGGCGAGAAGGGCGGGCGATGGTCGGATCCGCGGGGTGTGCAGCCCCACCTTCGTTGTTTAAGTTACGCAGTGGTTCCACTGGGATCGTGTAATTGGATCCTGGAGCACCTTACCTGCTGAGACACCTGCCAGCATTAATCTCTAAGATCCTCGCGCTGGAAGGATCGCGTTAAACTGCTGGGAGAATAATCACCTTAAGAGCTTACAAGTATTTCTGCTTAATTACTGATATTTTTCGCCGGTTGTTCGCCGCTGATTTCGCCCACGAGACAGGATAATTGGATAGGTTCTATGGACATTTTTTCCGCGTTGGAGTTTGACGTCACGTCGCGCGGTCTGAACGATATCTCATTTTTCCACGGCACGACGTGGTTACAGACAACTTCGTTAACCTCTTTATTGAACCCGCGACATTTCGCTGCCATCGTTTTCAAAGCTCCAGAGAAGCTTCCAAACGTAAACACCGTCGAGATTTACCCTTGGCGATGTATTAACTGGTCGCTCGGCGTTTCTGAACTTTACCGGTTCTATTAACATTTATCAAACGCAAATCGGCGAAGGATCGAAATTGGTCGTGGTAAACGATGAGAACTCGGCAATCGTAAATTCATCAACGACGCGTCGCGATAAATAAGGCTGGCGAGGATGGGAAATAAATCATTTTCTCCGTGGCATTCGTCAACGGACACGTCCCCTGCAGACGTGGCTGCAACTGAGCGCACGGCTCCGAGTTTCGGATCTAATTTGCATGCTCTAGACGTTGCTCCAGCGAGGAGACACGAACGGTGCTGTTTCTACGGTGTCCGCGGAACATTGATACGCGATGGATATCTAATTTGAGTTCGATTCGCATCTGTACTCGTGTCTCCATTGCATACCGGAGATTGGTGATCAATCGAATGGATCTGGAACCTTGAAAATCATCATTACGAAGATATATTAGCAACGCTTCAGTGGCTTTAAGCAGATATCAAGATCGTGTAAATTCACGTTACGATTATTTAGTAGAGTACAAATGTTTCCCGTAAAAAGTTCGATTTAACTATTTTGTGGACTTACAAAGATCAAATATAAGCGACGGATAATAGTAGAATACTGGTATGATAATATTACGAACGAAATACGCTGAACCTTTCAATAGTTTCGAGAATTATTCATAGATGGCCAAGTCGTTGACTGATACTACTGAAAATGTTCAATTTTTCCAATTCTTTGATAATTTTCTTACAAAAATTTAATTCCACTTTGAACCAATTATAAAACATACAAGTGGTAGGAAATTTATCCAACTGAACACGTGGATAACGAAGAAAAATGTAAGGTAGCTGAAGTCGTTGATCTATACTACTGAAATCTCGACTTTTACCGCTGCCACGTTTAAAGAAAGTGTCTGAACGAAAATATTTTCCGCGATTCTTTCGCACTGTTCCTCTGACCTCGAAAGAGAAACATTTTCCACGGTGTCGATGCAATTAACACGGCGGAATAAAGCGGGAAGGGCTTTAATTCACGGTGCTCGGCAAACGCGTTTGAAGTGTCTCGCGCAGCGCACTTATGTAAACACGAAGAAATCGTTTCTTCCATCTAACAAACGTCCATTTGCATTGACGCTTTATGCAACAGCGGCTGAGTGCATCTTGGAAGGCTTGGATTTCATTTGCATATACTCCGCGGGAAGACGTGGCTCGAGTCACTTCTCGCTGCTCGAGCTACGGATGTTTATTATGTTAAAACACTCCCATCGTGCCTTGATTACGAGCTGTGAAGTAATATTCCTTGTCTCCACGTGTATCTCTTCTGTACGTCGTCCAAAGAGTATTCTCTCTTTTTTTTTAAGTATTTCAAAACAGCGGCTGAAAATATGTGACGACAGGGCAGAAATGCTAGGGGCGGTTGAGAAATGTTTAGAAAAGTATGACCGATGTTGCGATGTTTATGAAATATTTCAGTCAGGAGAAATTATTCGTTGTTCTAGTGAGAGTAATTTCAATGAAGCAAAGAATTGTTTGTATCGTAGCAATAAACTGGGTTAATCCGTATAAAATGTATAGGATTGCACGGTATTTGTTAATGCTGTACCTTCGTACACTACGCGAATGGACTGGCTGGTGTTGCAATCATCCCACACCGTTGTCAAGATATGCATTCTAATCCGTAGTCAGAAATGCATTCGAAATCAAATCTTTAGCGCATTTCCATTCGCGGCATAAATGCAACCTGCTCCGTCTGAGCGCGTTTAATCTAATTTGCATGTTTTAGGTGTGTAGAATGGAAATTGCAACCGAGTACGTATCCGCGCTCTCGCGCCCAGAGAAACGGCGAATAGACACGTGCTCAAATTATTAATTAAACTTTAACCAAATGCGCCTGCTTTAAATATACGGAACGTTGACAGCCGGTTTGATGTGCCTCCGCGAATAAGTACCACGAGCAGACGGAGCTAACGTAGAGAAATGTTTTGGAAGGCTGGAAAATTAAATGCTTTTACTACTTTCACTTCGATAATTGAAACAAAATTTTTAACCCCTTCGAATAATTTTCCTATATCGACGCTTTGAAGTAAGAAACCTTGCGTTGATTCTACGAATCGTTCCACTTCAGGAGATCAAACATTATCTAAACCACCTATCGTTGGAATCATTATTTCTTATACGTTAATTAACTGTCGAAAGGGTGCCAACAATATGATATTAACGTCTGATGTGGATTAATATACTTTCCCCTTTCGTGCATTAACTCCAACACCTTCTGAACGAATTACGAACCTTTCGCGCTGTTTCAGGATCCCTTGAAAATAAACCATCGAGTTAATTATTCTACAGAATTTTATACAACCGGACGACTAATTCATCAGCCGGCTTTAAACGGCATCGCGGGAATTTGCCGGACGATAAACGATTCCTCTGATGTTTTTGTTCGCCGGAAAACGTAATTATCGTGCGTTTTAATGACGTCGTCAGGCTGAAACGTGGGAGTGGGTGGGCCCGGGATTTCCGGGGTAAAACGCAGCGGCGTCGGGACGCCACGCAGCCGAAACAAGATTATCGCGCAAAGTGCAGCCACGTGCAACCCCTCCCCCCTTCCCTCACCTTCCATCCCTTCCGGCGGTGGTTTATCGATGCCGGAGCTTTCCTTCGCCGCTTTTCTACACACTGCACTTTAACCTTTTAACTGTAAACGGTCGCTGCACACCGACTATTTCTGCTCGTTATATTTAGGCGGCCAGCAAAGTGGATGGTAATATCATTTAGTATACGAGCAACGTGTTTACGCGTGTTTCCCACGGATAGTGCGCGATATCGTATTTTCTTTTTTTTTTGCAGAAGGAATTTCGCCAATCCTGTCGATTTATTCGAACGATTTCCTTCGCGATTTGAACATTTCCGACACGCTGTACTGCTTGAAAGTTCGAGAGACCGAGAAACGTATTCCGTTTGACGATGCGAATTTTTCTTGACTGATATTTCCGTGTTCGATGAACGTGTTCGTCCACGAAGGTAAACGTAAAGATAAAGGAAAAGCAAATTTACGATGTAATTACGAGACGAAGTTAATGTCTATTAACTGTTCGCAGCAGACACGGGAGAAATGGAATTACGCGAAAATAAATTACGCGTTCCCGAGCGCCAAACGCAAGGTTCCCGATAATTAATGTATTCAGTGTAACGCGTAACGAATGCACGCGATAATCAGGATGCCAAGGCATTCATCGACTGTTCACTTCAGACGCGATATTAAATTACACTGAAACGAAACTGGAGCAAACATCGACGCGCAGGACGGGGAGAGTAATCAGAGCGATCGAGCACTAATTGCGAGGCAACGCGTTTTCAACCAGCTGCAGCGCACGTGGACGAACGAGCCGGTCTCGTTATTTGCATTCGCGGCAGCGATTCGATTCGGTGCCGAGCACGTTGTAAGTGACATATTTCACGAGCAACGGGACGAGGGTTGACGGTTCTGCAATAACGTTTCGAAGGTTGCGAAGAAAGGGATGATTTCCATGGCTATCAGCCTGGAGACGCTCCCCCCTATTCTGAGACTGTCACTCGCAGATGGAATTGCTTCATATAAATCCGCGATAGGGTCTACGAATGATCGATGAGGACAAGTATGAGGCCATTCTTCGCCGAAAAGTTCGCTTCGTCCGTCGTTCACGGTTTCCACCGTGCCTCTCTCGAACGGGAAACGCGCGCCAGGAAAAAGTTACTCGTCTTACTGACTCCCGTGGAAGAACCGTAAGGCTGATTAATAAACTGTCAAGGCATTACTCGATCTTGTATGAATAATGTGCTAGTTAACATCAGGCAAATATTCAGAATTATAATGATCCACTCCAAGAGGTATATACGTTTTTGAATATCAATCAATTTTTATATGCGCTAGCCACAGCGAACGTTACTCGTATCGCGTAGGAATTAATAGGAAATTTTCTAAATCACCTAACTGTAATATTTAGAGAATATTCTTTAGACGCTATATCTTCGCTAGATGAAATTGGATAGAAAAAAATTAGGAAAGTAAGTTTATTTTTCTATTATACGCGAAACTATGGGTTTGCAGTCTCTATAGCGCGTGCTATAATACATCTGCGCTACTCGAGAACAGAGGGAACGGAGAGGAAAGTTTTCGCGAAAGATTCGCGTGGTCCCCACGACAGTAAAGTTCCGGGAAAATGTAACCGCGGCTCTATCTTGCGAAAGGATATCCTGGCCCCATGCAAAGTTCCACCCTTATCGTATAATAACACGGTATTTTCCGTATTCTATTTCCAAGGAGGTAGACAAATTCTGGGGGCCGTAGAAGGGACGCGTCCCGGCGTTCTTGCTCCTTCCGGTATACACGGGGAGCACAATGATTTCTCGGCACGGGGCAGCGGTATTTGAATAACGCTCGAATTCTAAAAGTGAATCGATCCTTTCCTCCCTTTACAACCCATGCGAAATACGACGTTTAGCAAGTATCATTGGATCTTCGAGCGTGTAACCGAAGTCCTGTTGTTTCATACAATTCTCCACGCGCTCTTTCACGTTTCAATGCTTCACGGTGAAATCGATAATTCGCGCGCGTTATAAATCCAATATTGCTTCATACGTTCAGTGACGGAAAAAGTTCAAGAACGACGCGAAGAACCGTGCGACATTAAAGAACGATTACGCGTGTAAACGCGCGGCTGGGGAATGATCGAGCGAGCCAGGTTCTCCAGGTAGTCGCGCGAATGAACGCGGGAAGCGTGACTGGATTTATACGCTCCGTAGATCGCGAACAACCCCATGGAATCGTCGTTGGAAACGCGGAGGCCTGGCTCACGCGTGCAGGCACGAAACGCACGCGATAAGCGCGTAACCGGAGGCGGATTCCCCGTTGATTCCCTCCGTGGACCAGCCGCTTGATGGCCTCGTCGTTTCCACGGGATCCCTGCGATCCGGAGAAATAGAAAAAGCTGAGCCATCCCCCGCGCGATCCTCCGGGTTGATAAGTCACCCTGACGATGAATCGCTCGATCTCGAACGACGCGCGGCGGAATTTTTGCGGAGAAGCGAGCGAACGGAGAAACGTAGGAAGAACGAGGTCGACGGCGGAAATATTGGACGACCTACGTGGGAAAGTATCGGGGCGAAGAGGGCGCTGGAAGAATCCGTCAGGGTGAAAATATTGGAGGATCGCGATGGAAAGACTCGCAAGATACGTTGAGGCATTGTCTCGAGAATGGATGAACGTTTCTGGGAGTTTTAGCTAGCTAATTTTCATGATTTCGAGACTCTTCAGTTGAGATCTTGGGTGTATCAGGTTAAGCTTGCGTTTCCAATGCACGTGTCTATCAATAATTGCATGCGCATAGTTGAACTCCGTGTCAAGTATAAATAAAAAAGGAAATATACATATTATTTTAGTTATAAGTAAGGCTACTTACCTCGAGAATATTATTTTCTTACCGTGCAAAGTCTAACTTGTAGAAAAACGAAATGCAACAGAACACAAATTAGAGATACGAGAACTTTCATGAAATTGAAACAGGAAAATCGAATCAATTTCGAGATTAAAAGTCTTCAGTTTGACGAACTTCTCGAACTATACGTCCAATACTTATTTCGCCTGGTTTTTCTTTTACACGTATGGATATTTATCAACGTCGGGTCAGGAAGTTGTTCGAGCCCCTTATGGAGATGTATGGCAGCTTTTAGTGGGCGATTTTGTTGCTACTTTGGGGAAGGCCGCTGACTACTATCTTGATGGACCTTATCTAGATGGATTCCTAAGGAGATTGCGGTTCTCGAGAGATATGAATCTCCGTGATTTGTAAGGTAAGTTGAAGTTTCAATTCAGAATTTATACCTATAACGGTTCACCGTCGATCAGTTTAGAAATATTACGATAAATCTCTTTCCGTATCGATATATATATACCTTCATTTTAATAAGAATGATCGAATGAAATTGCAAGAAACATAGATATTCGTCCGCAAAAGCTGTAAACCATTTTACACTGGACAGTGACGCTGAATAACAAAATCGATTCAACGTTCCCCGAAAAAGTCGTTTCAGAACGCGTCGTAATTGAATTCGCCTGAACGTTTCCTTAAATCGTTACGCTCCGAGACCGCCTCGAACGCTGCAATACATCATCGCGAAATGAAACGGTTTTGCACGTCCACCGGCGTCGTTTACGATCCATCGAGGATTGAATAAAAGAAAAAAGAAACGCGGAGGGAAAATACGAGTGTACAAAAGCGCGAACGGCGGCGTCGTAACGCGTTTTTGCCCGCAGCTCGCCGCGGACGCGAGTCGTCTCATTATCGTGGACGGTTCGCGTTAAGTGGCAAAAAGATCGGACACGCGCGAGAGATTTGATCGATGAACGCCTCGGTTACGTTCCGTTCCAGCGATGCAAAAGGGACACGGCGTTCCACGGTTTCCCGTCGTTTTTGCCCCGTCGTCGCGGCACTTTTTCGTCCGCGTTGTAACCGCGAACCGGTCGCCGATTATTCGCGAACCGATCGTGATTTCATGCCACACGCTGCACGTAACAGCAGCTCGAGCGACTTCTGTTCCTCGACGCTGCGCTTACGAGTTTGTTTCTTCCCTCGCCTTCGCGATTGCTCCAATTGATTAACTCTCTGGGGATAATATTTCTTTCGAGCTTTTTATCGAACCTGAACAGCAGTCACTACTCTCGCAGATACGAAAATGATTATAAGTCGGTATATTTTATATTATATTACATAGAGAAACGAGGAACGAAGTAACGAAAAGTAACGATGCCTTCAACGAGCTGCAATCACCGGTGCTCGCGTACTCAATTTATACAGGTAGCCAGATTTCATCGCCGATAATTTTCGAGAGGGTCGATTAATCAACGACGTATTAATGAATCTCGATTATCGCCAGACGAGCAAATATCGAGCACCGAGGGGGGAGAATAGTTCGTTCGACGGGGTGATTTGTTTCGTGCTGGAAACATCGACGCGCCTCATTTTCTCATTTTCCGCGTCATAATGGGAATCGTTCGTGACCCGTGCCGTTGTGCTTACTCGTTCGTTTCTTATTCAACGAACGGATCTTTCTATCGATTCAATTTCGCGAATACTGTTATAGAAACGTGCTTCACGATTTTCAGACAAATTTCTTGCTCCCACAATTTGCGACGTAAACGTTGAACTTCGATGTTTTAAACTTTCTCTTCTACAAGCCAGACTTTGCACGGCGTGAAAATAATATTCCTGAAGTGGTCTCGCTTGTAATTAAGAAAAATGTACGTTACTCTTCTAAACGGATACTTATCCCATCCGGTTTAAAGTTCAGAAGTAGTCGCGTTAAAGTGCACAGCGAAGTTCATTGCGGCAATGATATTTGATTCAGCCGTTGCGTGCCAACAACTTCACGTGCTACCGTGTTCGAAGCTGGGCGAGTTTAGCCTTTTTTCTACCGTGTCGTACGAAAATAAAACATCAGAACGCGTGACAAGGGATCAAGATTGCGTACGCGTAATTGTACCAGGATATCTGTCACCGGGACTGGTCGATATTATACTTAATAAAATATTTTCTCCCTTGATTATCCAATCCACGTACGCTCCTCTCCTTATTTGTTTTTCATTTAAAATATATCTCGTATCTACACGGAAAATAATTACACAGTAAAATTGAATTACATCAACAATTAGATCAATGTAACGCGTGCTGTTATTCGTGTATGCGATACACGTTTCTAATTTCGTGGCGAAAGGCTGTTCTCCATGCGTTTTAATTTAACCATCGGCCATGAAAGGAGTAAAAGTGGTGCTCGCTTTAAAGAAATCCTCAGTCATCCCCGTTTCATAAATATCCTCGAGTAACTCTTAACAATGCTTCAGTCGCACGCTAACGCAAACGCGAACGATAAATATTGAATTATAAACACTCTGCTTCCGCCATCGAGGATATTTAAAAATTTTCGCTCGCGCTCGCTAACAAGCGCATTAATCTCGACTACGAAAGGCGAGAATTTTCCTTCCAATTTCCTTGGCCAATCTTTTTTTTTTCCTTCGTTTCGCCGAGAGAAAGGCACGGAGGAGCGAGCGCAGTGTCTAATATTAAAATTTCAATTTCCACTCACCTCGAGCACAACGAGAGAACCAACATCCGCGTTATGAATCCAGCCGGAGGCGAGTTCTAACAAGATATCCAGCCCTTCTTTCGATTCTATACGATAGAGGCGGAGGTATCGGGCCGCCGTTGTATCGAGGCAAGAAACTTCCGTCAGTTCAGGTTCTTCCGAGGCTTTCACAGTTTCCGGAAGGAGCACAGGTCGAGACAGATGGCTAACGCGTGCCGTCTGCTGGGACAAGCCAGCCAATATCCAAGTCTCGAGAGTGTACATCGTACACCTCGGCTATTGACTCGCGTTTTTTCCACCACCGCGACATGGCTCGCGAATTTTTCATTTCCACTCTTCTCGACGGAACCGTTGCTTCTCGACGACTAATTCACCGGAATATATTTCATTAACATCTTACAAATGACTGGTTGAAAAATATTTCCTCGCGTCGAATCATATTGGAGACTCGAGCTCAGCTACATTGTAAGTTGAGTCGTCCGCTTTGTAACAGCCATTTTTTATTTTAACGTACTCCAAGCTACGTGTGAAATGCAGAGTTGATTCATTCTGGTAACCAACAGAGTTGATTATAATAAAATTACTCTGCAACGTTCAGAGAAAGCGATATTTTCATCCCGTTCGTTCGAGCCCTTGGGAATTAGCCAACGCGTCGTGCAGCAGTCGAGAATTTCGCGGAGCGTTAAAATGTTAAACGTTGACCACCGTGCGTCAAGGAGAAATGGAAACAGAATGGTCGGGAACGTTCCGTCAGGATCGTTGATGCGAGGTTAGCGAGCTTGCTCCGCGATCATTTCGCTCTTTTTTCCCCTGCCGCGGATATTTCGCGATATGAAAAAATTGTTTCCCTCTTTCTCCTGTTGTATTTTTAAAAGCGCGCAGCGAAACGCGTTAGCGGCGCAAGAGCGTCGAAAATTGAACGGACCGGGAGTTATGCGTTGATCCGCGAGCATTTCGCTGGCAATCGAGCGAGAAAATTTCGAGCACTTTGAGCTTTTTCGGCTGCGCGCTCGTTTTTTCTACCTTTCCGGCTCGCGGCGTTGTTTTCTCCTCCTCTTTTTCCCGTTTTTTCTTTTTTCACTTTTTTTTCTGTTTCTACGCGGGATTAATTGCACCAGTATCGGCACGAGTTGATACAATCGCGCGAAATAGGCAGCTATAGAAATGCAATTCTCCGACGCGCATTTTTAGGTCACCATTGGAAATCGGCTCTATCTTCGAAACAGAAATCAGTCTCAATTTTCTGTTCCACGATACGATAAAATACACAAACAAAAAGAAGCGAAAGTGCAGTGAAATGAGGCAATTCTAAAGACTGTGCAGCAAAATAAGACAGTTCTAAAAATGACACAGTGGAATAAGACAACTCCAACACTGTGCAGTGGAATAGGACGAACTAATCTTTTATATATGAGGTTAAGTTAACATAAAAAGCTCGTAGATATTAATAGAAAATTAATAAAGCAATGCTACAATTCTTACGCTAAAATAATAGTAAAAGGCAATATAAAATTCTCATATATCCAAACTTGAATTTTCTCTCGAACGTGTATTCCATACATTCCCTCAGCACTGCGATATCCCTCGCGTTTCACGGTATTATTATTACGAAGCTCGAAAAAAACTGGCAAAACAAGAGAGAAGCGAAATCGAGCACGAAGAGGGAGGTGATCAAAAACAATTTTATTCCACTTTAATAAAAATTCGTATCAAACGCAACAGCGCCAGTTTCCCGCCATTGTTAAACGAAAAGCATTCTACATTTAACACGTTCCGTTGTTCAACGGTGCAAGGGTGACTCGCAACGATCCAGAACGAAATTTTTCGATTGCACGTGGGGGCAAACTCGTAAAACATAAAACTAGATTATCTTCCTACTTACATTCAGGGAGCGATACACGTAAGCGAGTACGTGGCGGAATAATTTCTTGGTATCGAGTAAATATGGACCGATTAAATGACATCGAACGAATCGAACCTTCAACTTAACTTAACCCTTTGCGCTCGACGACTTTTTCGTAAAAGAAAATTCTTCTAACTGTAATATATCGAGTCGTATTATAGCCACGAGGCGAGTATAATATCTGAAATATATATAAAGAACGCGAGAGAGAATAAATTTGTTTCACCGTCCACTTTGACGGGTACTTTGAAGCTGAACGTCGGAACTCGCGAGTAAACAGTGATCAAACAGCGTGCCAGGACACTCGTCCCGAGTAATCAAGCAAGACGGGAGCCAGAGTCACGGGTGCAGCGCAGAAATTAAGTGTCAAAGCGTGAAATGAAAAGCGGAGGGGCGACGGTGGAAGAGAGCCGTTGAAACAAGACGGTCGTCGGTCGGAATCGAATCGAAATCTCGTTTTCAGCCCCCATTGTCGGGGAGGGAACGTTCGCCGGGAAATTCTGCAGGCAGGTCAAAGCGCGAGCAAGGAAAACTCCATCGAAGTTTTAAAACTACTGCGCCCAGCGAACTTGCGGCGAAACAACTCTTGTTGTTTCATCGATAACTCGTGCCTGGTGCTCTCCGTGCGTGTTACCCGCGAGTTTCTTCCTCTGTTTTAGTATTTTTCATTTATTTATTCCGCGGAAAACAACCCAGACACTTCGTTCGCTTCCATCGGATCCGCTTTTTATCCTGTTAATTTTAGTCGTCTCATTTTTCAGACACCTGGAGAAGAAAGGAACACATTAAATGCTGAAGATAACAAGAACACGAAGAGCTGTGAGCAAAATGCGATCTCGCGAGACCAAAAACATGAGAGCATAGTTAAAAATGGACGCGATTCAGTGACGCTCGAAGAGACGTAAAAGTTCAGCGTTGGATATCGGCTTTTTCCCGTTTCACGGTGATCACCAAGTGTCCAGGCCGGAAAAGGAGACAGCTCATTGCTGAAACAACACATTCTCATGTATGTGGCCGTCGTTTCGATGAAAAATTGGTCTGGCTTACGCGTCCGTCGCAGGAAGTCCCTCGATCTGCCGGGTCGAGAATTGAGAAATCCGCGAGATACGATCCTGAAGCCAGCCAAGGCCAAGGTTGCATTTCGAAATCGCGTGTAACGTCCTTGACACTTCGAGATGTCCATTCTGCGTCTTCCGTTTCACGTCTCTTCGAGCGCCACCGTAAATCTTCCAGGCGATCAAAAACTTAACCCTGTTCCTGCGCAGACAAATTATCAGGTATCAACTGGACTGTTCGCACAAATTAGCAACTCGATTCGCTCCTCGTAAGAGAAAACGCGTCGCGGCTAAATCTCTGTCGATTTTAGGAAGCGGAAACGATACAAGTGCGCCATAATGGCCACTAACGGTGCGCTGGAATCGCGTCGGCTCGCGAACTCCGAGGGGTTGCCGCACAGACACCCCAACGGGCGACATTGAATCATTTTTACGTCGAAAAGTTTGAAAAGGCAGCCGGGCGCGAGACTCGGGCGTTTTCGAGCGGCTAACGACGCCGTATCGAGCAACTTCGTAATAATATTCGTTCCCATGCGAAGTCACGGAACACAGAGAGCTGAGTCGTTGGATGGAACGTCGCGTTTCCAGCGCATATCGAACGTCTTCCTACGGGCGAATCGTCGGAAATTTCTGCGGCGAAACGACGGACTTTATTGTGCTCCGTGCTCGCATGAATCTCGAGAAACGATAAGCAGGCGAGATGTCGCGTTGGTAATAAACGTGGCCGCGATCTGGCTTTCTGACCTGAACATAGAAATGATACATCGTCGATAGTAACATCATATCAATCACGGATGCTGTGAACGAAGAAACAAATTAGAGGATACTAGAGAAGGGAACAGCGTGCGAGTGATATAAAACGTGATCGTGTTACAACGATCGTTCGTACGGCACTGTAAACTGGAATCGTAAGAACGACAGAAGGGAAGTGAGAGACGAACGGCTACGAAGGAAAACTAATGGTCCTCGAACGAGTGGCACCGCAAAACGTCGCGCGGCTCGTCGAAACTCGAGAGCCTATTGTTCTCGTCAACCGGCGCTTTGCCTTTCCGCGAGTGAAGAGCGAACGAGGGTGGAAAAGCGCGAGATTCTTTCACGAAGGGACCTTGCTCGAAGGCGACGACGATCAAGCGCAGGCGTCGATTCTCCGGAAGTCCGCTGGAACCGGTTACGCTCGAGCGTCAGCAGTTACGAATGGTGATTGACATTGAGTGGTTACAGGAATTGGTTGATGTTAGTATCTGTTATTAAGTTAGCACTACTATAATTCGCTGGTAACGGCTGATCTCGAGCAGCTCGTTCTGGTTTCAGTCAGCCAGTCCCTAAATCCGCTTAGAAGCTAGCTCCAGCCATCGCGACGCTAATACGTCAATTACCAGGAAGCACGTTTCGAATTCGCTCGCTAATAACGCTAAACACCTTCTGCTGTCGCTCGTTTTTAAACCTGCTGGTATTTGTCGAATTTTTACCTACGGCTTCGGGCAGGTGCGTCTTTTAAACTATCCTCCGTCGCGTTTAAACATCCACTATTTATAACATTCTGTTAAATTACGCAACGTATACACTTACGAAACAGAAGGTTCGCGAACATAAGTCAGAGGACAACGCGCAACGTATCTAAAGTGAGCATCCATCCATCACGAATTCCATTTCCCTATCTCCGTCGCATCTCTCGACTCCTCATCTCCAATTTCATTGAGGGCCCCGAAACCAGCGGCGAATACGTCGAAACTGCGCGAGGAATCTTGTCGGAACTTGTCGGAACACCGGGTCTCGCCCTTCTCGACTTGCCCTTTCTTTCCGCGGATGGGCGCCCGGAGACTCGTGCGATTTCGACGCCCCTCCAACCCCTCCCGTGGAAAAGTCCTCGTCAGCTGGCGATGCACGAAGAAACGGTGGAGTCCGCGCGGCGATATCGTTGCTCGTATCTTATCGCTGGCACGGGGAAGGCACACTTCTCTCGAAATTGCCTTCGACGAAACAACGTCACGGAGATATAAAGGCCCCCTGATAAGTGGCTCGGCTCTCCGTGGGAGCCCCGGTCCGCCGTCTTATCGGCAGACGAGCCATGGTAATCCGCTCGGAGATCGTGGACGAGGAAGAATAATTCGACGTCGATAAGATTGCGCCGAGAAGAGGAGCGTCCGCGGTGAGTCTGCGAGACCCACCCCTCTTGGGCGTCCTCCTCCTGAATATTCAATACGCGGGACTCGTCGGTTCGGTAGCGTTGAATTTCGAGTATTTTCAAGCTCTATTTCTTGTATTATTCTTAAGAAAAGAATTTCCTTGCGAACGAAACGACCTGTATCGATTTAAGCGACACTTACAAACTTTACACGGAAATCCTCATATTAGAAACGTATTCAAGGGAGTTATAGCGAAGGAAAATATTCAAATTTTTCGTTCAACGAAAGATTCATATGAATCTTGTACTTGAAGAATTTTCAAAAATTGTTCTGAACAAGATACAAGGGAAGGAAGCGCCACGCGATAAAGCGTCGCGATGTAAGCCAAACACGTAAGAATTAACAATAATTTAGACTTACGGCTCGACAAACACCATAGTTCGCACTAGGAAGTGTCAGCCTCTTATGATATACAACCGTAATCCAGCAATTCCATTGCTCGGCGAACTAGCTCGTAACGCCTATAAATCCAGGGAAACCATGTTTCTGGCCAGATAACAATCGATCCGCGAGCGATTTTCCCATCCGTTGCCGATCGATCCGAGCCCAGCGTCTCTTCCTGCGGGGCGCGTCTTAAGGGGATTCCCAGTTGATCCATTAACCATTAGGCGTGTCACGACAGAAGGAAACGATTTGTGACCACAGATGGACAAGCCCTCGGGGAGCCACGTGGAGAACGGGCGTAGCCACGTATCTATACGTGTGACGGATCATCGCCACCGGCGGGAAACAGCCCTCAGCTACCCTCTTTTCAGCATCTGAACCAAAGAAAAAAAAAAAAAAAAAACGAGACCAACCAACGTCCTGTCCCTTTCGAAGCCATTCTATTTTCTCCATTTCCGTACGAAAGAAACGACCACGAAGAGGGTGGATTCAATTCGACGCGATCGTTTGCATCGATCAGTGGACGTTGCTTGATCCCGCGTAACCGTGTCCAAGAGTACATCGTCCGTGACGGGTCTGTCGAGTTTGGATCGCCTCCAGGGACCTGTTCGATGAAAATAAAGGGGGAGATTCGGTGTTTTTCACGTGCCTCCGCACTGGTTCCCTTAAGGACGAATCGAGCAGACCCGCTAACGACCGTGGAAAACGATTTCCGTGGACCATTCTCGAATTCACTTTCTTCCAGTCCCGGTGGGAGTATCTCGGTGACCAGGTCTCGGTAATGAACTGTGAACCCTTCGCCGAATGGGATTCCACAGGCTCTCCCGTGGTCCAGGATTGCAAGACCGTTCGAGCTTTCTCCCTGAGAATTGTTTTGTCGTTACTGCAGATGGTCTTGGACGTGTGGCGGTAGATATCTGAAGCCTTCTTCAGGGAATAGAATACGAAATGGATTCAGACAGAGAGAATAAAGCAAAAGTCTGCGGGTGTATCGCGATAGATGCTGTTAGTATAAAACAGTGCCACGTTTTTACCTCGTTCGTAAGTAGTCCTGTCGCACAAAATTAACACACTATAATAACAAAAACTTGAGATTGGGAGATAAAGAAGCGAAGAAAATAAGCAAGAATACAATCTGACTGGCGTACAGAAGACGACAAAGTTAATTAGACCCGCGCGTCTGACCAATGCCGGTGCAATCCACTTACCAACCACGAAAAACTATCAACCCCTTAAAGTAACGAAGGAGAGCAACGAAACAACGACCCGAGAGGGCCACCCCCAACAGACGCTTAGGTATCTCGGCAGCGAGTTATGAATCCTATCTGGCCAACCTTCCCGCGCACCCCATCCCCCTCCCGTGCAGTTTAATTATAATTGCGGAACTTGGCGAGTTCCGACCGATGGCGGGGCATTCATCAGCCCCTTTATCTTCCGCGGAACTCGTGCCAGGCTGTTAGGAACGAAAGAAGACTATTCGAACTTTCCAATGCCCCCCGGGAACTTTCTCTCCCTCGTCCCACCGCCCGTCGCCCCTCCCAGTTCCGCCACCTGGTCTGTCCCTCATTGAAATCGACGAAAAGAATCTTCCGGCAGAAACGACGAGCCGACGGAGGATCTTAAAGGTCGCGAGGTGACTTCGAAAGTGGGTAATAAAAGTTGCAGAAGAAGTCGCCGAGGGAAAGGTGCGGTACCAGCGACGGGGGTGAAAGAGGAGGAACGCGCGACGTGTAACGGCGATAAATCATACATGACGCGGCCTTGTTTTTCCATCCCCTTTGGAGGTGAAATTTTTCTTCGCGGCTGCTCGCCATCGACGGCCGGATATCAACGGGATAGCTGGGGTCGCGAATACGTATCTGCAGGCACGGGGAATGTTTTATGGGGGCGCGTGACGGTGTTAAAAAGATCGCTGGTCTAAGGGCGCGGCGACTTCGCGCGAGGGGAGTTGCTTGGTGATGAATCATCGGTTCGATGGGTTTTAAACTGTGATATGGCAGTGACGAGAGATTTGGTAATTGAATGGTCGTATATGGGGACGCTGTGGGGTATCGAGAAGCTTGGCGTTGTAATGTAATTGTGTATCTTTAAATTGGAAAATTCGGATTGCATAGCCGGGCTCGCGAGAGGATTCAATTTTTACGTAAGGAACGTCTTTCGTGCTCGTGACGATCGTTACATTTGTAGCTCTCGTCCGTCGAAGTTCGGTTGGAAACCGGCTTGGAACGTTTAAACGGGCGAGGAAACTTGCGGGAGCTGGCTCGTTCGTATCGACATCGAAGTTCGGGGGAAATCAGGGCCGGCGATCGCATCGAAACGCGTCGCGATTATCGTTCGATTCGCAATCGCATCGACGCGGACGGCATACGATACTGACACGAATTTCCAATTGCACGCCGCGCGATCGTTCCGCCGTTTCCGATTCCACCGCGCCAACCCCGCCCCGCAAGATTATCGGCGAACGATGCCACTGCGACTGCACGAAAATAGTAGATGCAATCGCGAACACGACTGCCAAGACTGCTGGCCGTTCGTGAGTCGCGATCGGTCGAACCGATGGTTACGACCGTTTGCGTTCAGCAGTTGGAAATTTTCGCTCGCGAACGTCGCAAAATGCTACTACTTACGCATCTGATAACCGGTGTGCATTTCGAATCTGTATTTTGTAAGTCTCGCGAGATAGATTCTTGGATTGACGTTGTCATAAATTATTTGCTGAAAATTTATCAACTTCAGGAATGAATAACTTTCGTACATTAAAAATATAGTGTAATTTTTGTCGATCTTCATATAAAAATCAATATACAATAATTTTGGATATACGAGTTGTATTTAGATAAGGATATTAGTTGATATACGTAAGAATCGCGTTTTTTATAATATCGTATAAACTCTGAATTCTTTAGTGCTGAATTTAGCTGGCAAATCTCTCAAAAATATTCACAGCAAATGAACCAAAGAACGTAAGGAGTCGATGCAGCTCGTTCCATAATGGAAAAACCTTCAGAAGCGATCGCGGAGCGTTTCGAAAATACAGATTTGAATAACAACCTCCGCACACGACGCGAGACATCGCGCATTCATTTATGGCGCTCCTACGAGGGTGCGAAAGCAAAGTACACCCTTGTCCTCGCGCTCCTCGTCGTAACGAAAGTATCGCGGTGTTCCTCGCGACGTAAACGAACCGCTATAAAAGCGAATAGCGCCTCCCCCGTTGAATGCAAATCTTCCTTATTTAAATACTCGCGAATCACCCCACGTTGCAGCCTGAATTTCCGCGGCGCTGATTCACGGGACCAATTACGGGACCAGGAGAGGTCCGCGTCATTTCGAATCGCAGCTCGTTTGATAAGCTAATTAGAACGGGACTCTAACGTTCGTTCAAACCCCGGTTTATTCGAACGAAATTTTACCGGGCGCTCGATTAAACGAACTTCTGACGGACTTCTATTAACCGATCCAGTCTATCCAGGCTCGCTCCGGCAAGGGAAATCTCGAGCGAAGGGGTGAATCGAGTGAACTTCTGTTATACGAACTGACCTAGTTATGGGCATGAACAACTTGTCCACCATGGAGGTCTGCTCTATTACGCGATGATCGATGTTTCTGGGCCACTTAAAGGTTGTAATGACGGCTGCGAAATTTGTCTGGGTTTCAGATCTGAATACAGTCGCTACGAGTTTACTGTGCTTCTATATAAGGCTGTGCTCTAAATAAGGTAGACGATATAAGATAGAAGTAAAATGATACTGTAAACTTAGGTTTTTCATAGAAAATAACAATCTAAACTGACTTACCCACACAGTAGCTAATTTCAATTGAGGGATACTGTTAATTTTGATGCTTTTTAGTCTAGAACAGGGGGTTGTTTTCTGAAGTCGTATTTCTGACAAAGAACTGCGAAAGTCTTGCAAGATAAAGCCCAAACTTCGTCGCCGGGAGATTATAAATCATTATTAGGACAGGTTTAATTACACGTGAATTGCTCGGTAAACTGTGCATCGCATACTTAGCGAACTATTACGAACTACGCTAAATTTAGTTAATTACAACGGCGGACGCGTGAAATGCGCTTTAACCGGCGCGACTCGACCCGCAACGCGCACCGAAAATTAACCAGCAACTAAACAGCGTAAATTAAAATATAATTTCTCCCTCTGACAGAACCGAACGATTAAATCACCCGTTGTCCGACAACGAGTCGAGCTCAGACGAGCGAGCTCCTGAACAAAGTTACCCGAAGAAGAATCGAAGAATCTTCAAGCATCAAATTTTAATTGCGCATCAGTCGAGATCTCGCGATTACGAGCATTCGTTCCCTCCAAACGGGCGAGCATCCCTGATTACGGAAACGATCATCGTCGCCCGCGTCTAATGAGCTCGAAGCGTGCTTCTGCACCCTCCTCGGCCCATTTGCTCGGCTACGATCACCTGGCGACACCTGGCGATTCCTGCGAGGTCAGCGATTTTCACGAGGAATAGTAACGACACGAGATAAATTGCTGCCGCTCGCCTGGAGCTCTTCTGGGAGACCCAGCTCCTCTTCCTTCATGCGTCACGCTAAATCGAGCGAGCCTCTCGATGGTGGTTTACCGGTCCCCGGTGAAAAATCTCGCGGGACGAGAAAAACCGACGTGGAGGGATCGATATTTCCAGGAAAGCGAGCGATATTAAAATATCGCGCGGCTGGGGTGGTCGCATGGGAAGGGGTTGAAAAATGTTGTTACGGTTGGCGATTCTGGCTGTTCCGGAAACTCCAGTATCGCAGTTGCATATGCCTGTTTAGCGTGTTACCAATTTCTTACTTTTAATATTTTGATATCGTCAATCTCGAATACTTCGATTAAAAAAAAACTTGTACAACGAAAATGGTTGCTGTTAGAGTTCAGATTCGTGAAGACTCTTTTCTCTCTTCGAAACGATCCCTGTCTCTCCATAAATTGTCATCCACGAAATAAAATGCACGCGAGACTATTCCTGTAAAATCCACACTGGTTTACTTTCCAGCTTCAGAGGTGTCGAAGGGTATTCCCTAGTCGGCGCTATTCTCTCGAGCGTCGATTTCCAAAGGAGAGCGAGCGTCGATATAAACAACATTGATATTTCTCGCAAACTAGATTTAACCCGGTCCGTGGAAGCTGAAGGGGCGATCTATCATCGGAGGAGGCAAAGGAGGCGGGCAGAGTGCCGTGAGGGATGCAATTCCAGGACGTAAAGGAAGGATCAACAGGCATCGACGCGAATCATCCCTTAAATGGCCGCCTCATCGCCCTCGAACAATTCGCTCGCGCGATCGGCTCGATGAAAAATTCAATCGGCTCGAAATTATCTCGCCTCGATTCCCACGGACAATTCCGCGGGGAATCGAATCGCTGGATAATTCCCGGCTGCCGGTTCCTTCGATCGAGAGGAGCTTTTCAGAATTGGAAGCGCGCCGATCGATTCGAGTCGCTTTGTCGGGACGCGCCCTTTTGCCTTCCACCCCTTAAATCGCGTTCCTTTCGCAACGAAATTCGAGTAATTCCGCTTCGCCGTTGAATTCAACGACCCCGAGGTCGATGGAGAGTCGATACGATTGCGATTAGCGATAATTTAATGCTCGATGTAGCTGCAAAAAATATATTTTTAAAACTGTATATTATAATATAATCCTTATCACGTTATGCATGATACCAATGACGTCATTAGATTTTCTTTTCACAGCCAGCTGAACGTCATGAGAAACTTGCGAGAATAGTTAAAATACATAATGGAAGAATTAAAGGAAAAACGCGTTTAACAATTCCAATTACGAGGTGCAGCGAAACGATTATTCATTTAGAAAGAAAATTAAGTGAAGCTGCGTTTGAAATAATTGTACTTTAAAACATCCGCGAAAAGGTACATTTCGTTCGATATTATTTACCCGGTTTGTCTCCCTCCGTCGAGAAGTATAGAGTTTTCTTTGAGGATGCAAATGACGGGGAGTTGGTAATGTCAAATGACGGTTCGCTCCACTTCCGCGTTCCTCGCTGGGAAAAATAAATTCACGTTGCTCCACGGTGTTACTTTAACGTTACGTTTCTGTTCCTTTAAAAATACGATCATTTTTTAGACGTACAAATAACGCTCTAGAAGTTCCTTCCACGTGCCTCTTCCGCGGTCGAAGAAAGAATTGCAGATTCAGACGTTGACAGTAAAAAAGCGGCTTGGTTTAGTGTATTATACTCGTCTGCTACTTTGCGCTGATAAAAGATGTTACTTCCCCAGAAACCCTGTGACTTTTTAACTTTACAAACTGCTCTTCCCCCGTCACTTTTACGATTCTCCCTCTGCTCCTGTTTCTTCTTTCTCTAGATTACTATTCGTTAGTTATTCACAAGCTCCAAACACTACAAGTTACAACTTTAACAGCAAAAGATTATTTTCTATTGCGATACTTTTTAACCTTCAATGGACAAACTTTCTTAATTTCGTCGGTTTGCAAAAACATCGCTATCGACTATAAAAAAGACAGGCACCAAATCCACGTCCTTCATGGTTCACCAAGAGGGACCATTCACCCCAATTGTTGCCCATTTTTCTCGCCGTTTCATTTTATGATCCTCTGATCCCGTATATCGATGCCAGTTACACGTCACTTTCGGCTGGTTATTATTTCTCGATACGTCCCGAAAGCTGAAAAATAAACTGGCGAGGAAACGTCCTGCGCAGCTGCACCGTAGTCGACTTCATCCCTCTTCCGGGCGAGCCCCTTTATCGGGCTCGTAAATTTCGCCACGGTAATTGTTTACGGCGAAACGAAAAGGATACGCGGCTGTGTCATTATTACACTTTTATTGGATGGATTCGGCTGGACATAAGTATCGCTTTACGATCATATGGATGACTGGTCACTGAATTATCGCGGACCTTCGGAATTTAATGGATCGCTTCGTACACGTTCCGCCATTGTTTCGCGAACGACCTGAATTTTTCGACTGCCCACGAGGAAGTTTGGCAGTAACACCTCTGTGCTTTGGGACGGTAATTTTGTCCGGTTAATCGAGTAGATTTGTTCTACTAAAAATTACAGTACTTTTGTTGAACTCATTCCAAAAGATTTCTCAGGGTATCTCATAATATGTGATGTCGAAAAAAATAAAGAATTATACGCATAGACATTACATTACGATAAAGTAATTTATAATATAAATTCCAGTTATGGGTATGAAAACAGTTTTGACGAATCACCCCACGAACTGAAAAACATCGTATAAATCACAACTCTAAACACTTAGTACGCAATCAACGTTTCGCACGACCCATTTAAACGTAATAAATCATAACCCAAGTAGGGCGGGCACGTTTAACATCAATTTCAGTTGACGGGGGACGCTAAATTGTTAAAGGGCGTACTCGAAATTTTCCGCGGCGAGCAGCTGCCCCTATTTATGTAGCAAACAAATTCCCATTAAGCTCGGCGACACAAAAACGGGCTGCATCTATTTCACCCGCGTGATATCAAAATTACCGGGTGCGCGCAGTTTGCAGCTTTATTCCGGCGAACCTGCTACGGTCCGCGTACGCTCGTATATTCGAGGAACGGCGTGGGCGCTCGCAGAAGTCATAAACAAGAAGAAACCAGTGGAAAGACGAGGACTGTGATCGCGGAACAACCAACTTTCTCCATTTAACTATTATCTCGGATCTTTATGTCGGAATGAAATAGAGTGCGACTGATTTACCCTGTTATTTACTGTCATAATTAACCGAGCACCCTGGAATCAACCGGGCTCGTGCACAGCTTCTAAACGCGCGCCTCCGAGGCAGAGACCATGATTCACAATTTTTTAATTTAAAATTTAGGGGCATCTCGAACTAAAGGAAAGATTCACGAGTCCGTGATCGCGCAGCTTTTACCGTGGGCTGAACGTTACTTCTAGAGGGTAGCTAGAAAACCAGCGATAACAGACTTAACACAGTGCCAACGGTTACGCCGTCGAAAGTTTTAATTAAAAATCACCAAAAACTGGAAATACCAATCCCCTCCTGCGCGCACAACAGTACGAAACAGGTTCCGCTCGGCACGTAATCCACCGTCGAGCCCCGCAAATCGAAATTACTTCACAAACTAATTTTCCGTCAGTCAACAACGTCCGCCCACAGCTTCGAAACATTTCTTCCGCATAAATGGCCAGACAAAGGGTGCGCGGCAAATATCGCGGAACAATGAGAAACGCGACCAACCGCAGGATTCCTTAATACCATACTACAATTTCCCTCTGGTGAACCATATTCACCGACAGCGGTGAGGTGTTTTCCGTGGGCACGTCCGTGGAACGCGGAGCAAAAGGGGTGCACGGAGGAAGGGAACACCCAGGAAGCGATCGAAGAAGCCGCGTACGGAAGGGACGAGAGGGAAGAAAGCTCGCCCTTCCGCGGTGGCGAAGGGAAGGTGGAGCTGCGTGGAGAACGGTGGGTCAAAGGGGGCGGCTGGGCCGGTCGGCGTGCCAAGGGTGGGTCGGATTGAATCGAGAAAGGTTCACTCTCCCCACCGTCTCGCGCTCACTCTCTCTCCCTCCGCGTGTTGTCGGATGTCCCGCTGATCGATAACCTAACCTATTAACCCAGTGGGACAGCGCGCGTGCGTGACCGGCTCGTAGGCGTCACGGGTACTCCCGTGACGTCACGGGACTCGTCGCAATATCGATTGAAAAATCCGGGAAATGTCCCAGGACGTAGGAACGCTGTTGTTCTGGGATTCTAGGCCGGGCCAGCGGGGGATTCAGCCGGTGCACGCCCGCGCCGCGGCCTCGATACCGCCGCCACCTGCCCCTTTTTTTTCCTCCCCGTCTTCGGTGCGCCAAGTTGCTCCCTGATTTTCGTCGATCCCGGTTAAAGCGGATGTCACTTGAGGCAGCCCAGGATCGTTTACCAGCGACGATAACGCGGAGAGCAATTCTGTTAAGAGGGTACGAAATTTAGGGGATGAAAGATGGTAGGCGACGAGAGGGTAACTTACGCGATGGTAGCTGTGTCTGTTAAACTTTATTGTTTTTTTTTTTTGTTTTAGTTGAACCATCATTGTATTTCGTGTATCGTTCGTATTAGAAAGCTACCCTCTTCCTCTTCGATTACCCTCCACCCTGTCGACAGAGTTATACGTATTCCGAGCCAGCTAGTGATCTCGACGCGACTTCTTCTGGCTTCGCCGCAATTTCCTGCGAGCTGCGCCGTAAAACTCTTCGAATATCCGTTACGATATTGTTTACCCCGGTTTTTCGACATCCTCCCGCACGAGCCACGACGCGGATTTACGTAACCGGGCGGCGCATGTATCTTTTTCGCGCGGTTTCATGCATCGCGTGACCCCGCCCGGCCCCGCTGATTATTCGCAGCACAATCGTACCATGAATTATGGATCGATGCACGCAACGTCTGTTCGCGTTTGCACGCGGCCAGGCATACAGAATCTTCCGCGCTCAGAGTCGCCCGCACCTCCCTACCGCGTGCACCCCTTCGTGCAACCCATTTTTCACCGCCTCTTTTATTCCCCCTATCTACAACCGTTTCACCTTGTTTCTTGCCTCGTTATCGTCCCCCTGCACCTTCGATTCACGCTTTTTCATATCGCTCAACCTTTCGCGGCATCGTTCTTTCGCGTTTCAATTTCTCTCCACTTTCACTCTTATTTCTACTTTCTCTATCTCGTTCTGTTTATGCTCGTCCGTTTGCTTTTGCCTTTATTGGCTTCCCCGATCCTCCTCTGTTCTTCTCTCTCGTAGTTACTTTATTATTAACCGTTTTGTATCCTCTATTTTTCCGTCCCTTCTGCACTCTACGTGTTATTTATTTATCATTCACTTTATTATTCTCTATTTCGTTTCCTTTTCTTTCTCGCGTTTCGCCCTTTTTATTTGCATCCTCCACGGTTTCCACTCGCTCCGTTTCATCCCTGATCCGACTCTTTTCAACGATGCCCGTCATCGCGCGTAATTCAATGGACGTCCCGTAGACGTCGTAAATTCGAACATCTGCGGCCTGATTTTATTAGCAGCGAACGCGTCCCTCGATACAGTTCCGTTCGATTTTCATAGTCCATTAAGTAATTGCACGGCTGGACCGACCATGATCGTGAACCGCGCGGCCAGGATCGCTTCCGATACGTGCTTCGCAGCTGATTTCCGCTCGTTCGGATAATCGTTCGCCCTCTTAACTAATCGAGGACCTCGTCGAATTAATGATCGAGATTAATCAACAGCAAATGTCAACTGACGCGTCTTTCCGTGTACGGATGTTCGAGCAACTCCAAAGAACTGCAAATTGACGCGTACATACGTCGTTTATTCTTTAGTTTTATTCGAATTTTATCAGTTTCGAAGGAAGTCGTTCGCGATACCAAGGAAGATTTTCAGAAAAACAGACGTAACAAAGTGAACACGAGGGTACGTCGCTTCGAGCGATAATTGTATGTTATTCAGCGAGAATTTCCACGAAAGGCGTTCGAAATAACGTCGCGATGGAAAATGGGAAAAGGGGAAATGGGAAAGCCGAGGATGCTTTCATTCAGCATTCAAGCTCGACTCGCGAACGCGATCAGTCCTCGTCCTTCCGGGTGCTTTCATTCGCGCGACGAACGGTGATCGAGACAGTGCAATCCTATAACGCGATGTGTAAAACGCAGCGCGTACAATCTGCAGTGTTTAATCTTCATCTTCCTACCGTCTTCAAACTCTCCGTATAACGCAATATAAATTAACTAAGCGATTAAACAATAACTTCTTCGTTACGCGTTATATTCCAAGCGGTACAAGTTACAACATAAATATATTTATACTAAATTCCTACGTTTAACATGAATCGTGTGTGAAATCAGTGAAATCGGTGAAACCCAATGAGTCGTACATCACAATGGCGTTGTAATTAAAACTAAGCGACCATACGCGTATACCCCGTTGCATCATCTTTGAACGTTCGAAATTAAGTGCTGTACGCATATACGTACCCACAAAGTACAGTGCACGGCGCACAGTATATAAATTACACGGGACAATATACTAAACGCAGTGCAGAACAGGCTGAAAGACTCCCATAATAAACGACCATTAACATTTAAATATTTTTCAAACGTCGCGAATAGCGACTCCATCGCGTTTCAACAATGGGCCATTGAGAAAGGATCGTACATCAATCTGACGGCCATTGACGAGACGAAAGTCTTCCAACGGCAATTACATTCAAAAGCTCGTCAACTGGCAACGCGATTCAGTCGATGACGCGTGCGGTTAGAGGAGTACTGGCGGTGATTTTCTATCGTTCGAGGACATCCACGCTTTCCCCTCTGGTATTTCTAGCCACAGCTGAAGGAAGGTACGCGCAAGAGTAGCAGCCCCCTGGCGTATAGATCGGCCATCGTGTCCCGCGACTTCGCTTAGCCGGATGACCCTCGACTTTCCGCCGGAAACAGGCCTCATTGTTCCGTCGTTGCCCGCCTTTATCTGCTCCGGAATAATGGGGACGAGTTTCTTCAGGCCGCTGGCACAGTGAACCGTGACGTCGTTATTGTCTTTGGACAAGTGTTATCTTATCGAGCGTAGTCTGTTTGCCTGGCCTCGATTGCGAGAATTGATAATGGGAGATGGGATGCACCGGTGCGCTGATTTCGGATGCGGTCGCCGAGCAAATGCTGGGAATCCACTGGATTCGATAAGCGATCGAACAGCTTTTAATCGATAACTGATTTACAACAACGATATCACGATCGAGTTAATTTTTAATAATCGAAAGAGTTTGAAACGCGCGATTAATCGTATTGCTGTGAATTATATTGGATCGTAACATATGAAATCCGTTCTCTGCAAATGGATTATTAATATACTTTTACGTATAATTATGATACATCCTTGTTAAACGAAATATGTGTGAATTATTTGAAGTTGATTAATTAACGTATTATAGGGAAACGGAATAATGGACGTTTCTCGACACGAAGCGCTTTATTCTTCGAAACGCTGTCTACGCGTCAGGAAAATTGTAGTTAGCGGAACGAAAATGAAGTGAGAGCGATAATTGGTTTACCATCGTTTACTCAGATTCCACGTAAATTATTCTCGTTTGTCTAGTTAACCATTTCGACTGGCTTTCATTCACCATCATCGATCCACGTCATTCATAATAATTTCCATGAAAAATGCAGCAAACATTGGCAAATGTTTCCATTCACACAGTGACCCATATTATTCGTGATTATTTTAATAAAAAATTTCAATGCACACGAACGAACAACGAAACCTCATCCACTATTCTCCTCCCGCGATCATCGATCCATCTCATTCACGGTAACACCAACTAAATTGAAATTTCGTACAATCGGACAAAATTTCTTTCACTCACCGTTCAATCACCGTTCAATACAATTCGCAACAATCTCAACGAAATATCGCTAAACAGACAGAAATTCATCCCTCGCCACCCTCTGCGATCCCCAATTCATATCATTTCCTTTCGCAATCACCTTTACTCCCTCGACGTCCACGAACGATCCAGCAGAGAAAAAAAATTCCTCCTCCCGCGGAATCGTCCGTCCGTATCGTCGACAACCCCTTCTCGCCTCCCCTCGACGAACAATACCCAGCAGTACACCCCTGCGCGAGACCGCTGAAATTCGTCGAGCAAACAGAACTCGACAATGCGCCGTGCACCGATTTCCGGCGCGGTGATTCCGCGCCCCGTCCAGTGGACGCGCAAAGTGAGCAGACAAAATGCGGTCCTTGGCAATGCACGACTGGCCGCCGGCCAGAATTGTCCGCCACGTTTGTCCGCCGCCCACCCTCCACGGGGAACGTTCGCGTCCGCCTCGCGCCCACGAGGGTGACCGGAAATTCCGCAGCCGACGGCCACGCAGCTCGCTTACCAAGGGGATTAATTTGATAACGTCACGCTGGCTCGCTGGTTAAGCTCCTTACGCTTTGCGCGAGAAGAAACGGGGAGAAAGAGAGGGGTGGAGAGATCCGTGGCACTGGCCAAACGACGGACGCTGCGCTGGGGAAAGCGATCGACACAGTTACCGAAGTCGCTGTATCGATTCGCCCCCGACACCGGCCTCGAACGTTGTAAATCGCGCCTTAAGCTCGGGTTAAATGCACCGCGCTGGGCTGGGAATTACATCGATACACCGATTCGCGTTAGCTGCCCGACGACAGGGCTCTCGTGGCTTCTAGCGGGGGTGGTTCTCGCTTGTCGAGTAAGGGTTGAAGATGGGAATCGTTAGCGAATTGTTGGAGGCAATTTGTTCGCGATACGAGATGGGTGTTACGCGTATGTTGACACGTAAATATCTTCGTTAGTCCGCTGTATATTGTCAATTAGCGAGAATAGGCAGCTCGTTCTACGTCGGCTATTATTAAACGAGAAAAATGCCCGTGTTATTTACAAGACGATCTAATAGTAGAAGAAATTTATCTGAATTTATGAGAGTATTTGGAGGGGTTTCAAGAGACCGGTTGAAACGACTTGGCAGAACCGCTAAATGTTTGTTAATCTCTCACTGTTTCAGTGTCGAGGGTAACGCTTTTCAGTCACCGTCGAGCATTACTTTATGCAAACAGCTGACTCTGCCAGTGTAGATAAACAGTTCTACGATAGACATTAATTTTGAATTTCATTTCCGCGGAGCTACGCGAAAATAACAATTTCCTCTGTATTTCTTCTTACCGTATTTCCTTAGGCAAACGAAACCGAATAAATACCTCTGTTCCCGTTCGTTCTAATCTCTTCTCGAGATCGTGGCTCTTCGTCGACAATTCATTTCACGTGACAACTCGGCAATTACTCTTTGAACCTGTCCGTGAACTATTAATTAATCAATCCACTGACCGCATTGCGACCTACAAATTTTCAGTTCTATCAAATTTCCCTGCTATCGAATTTCGCTCGTTAGATTACCGCAAACAACTGCCATTTGATTATTTGAGCGTCGATACGCGTTCCACGATCACTGTTATTTTATTTCTATTTTTTACACTCGTGAAATAAGGGGCTGCGTCAGTTGCAACGTTCAACCGGCGATGCGCTTCGAATTGAACGTGATTTCGAGCGATACTTAATTGAAAACTGAATGGATCCCCTTTGGACGTATTCAGCGGGCTGTTTCATGCGCAAAAATTGATTCTAAAGGCTTCATTAATTCCCAACGCGTCCATTATCCCGGCGATTAATCATTCCGAATACCATCAACACCCCACGCATCGTTGGGAGCGTGTTTTACGCTGCATTCCACTGAAATGATCTTTTCGGCTGTCCGTCATTTAATCGAACGGTGTCGTGGCTGCTTCTGACGTTAGAAAATATTGCGGAACCTTGAACCAAACTTCCAATAATATATTAATCGCACAAATCCCACAGCATCGCTGTCAATCGCGATTTATCAATAGCACGCGTGCAAGAGATAAATATGCTTTTAAACTGTCTAAGTAAATTTTACTGACAACAGATATTTCATTTCCGTACTCGTCCGGTCTGTTTAATCATCATTACGGAAATATCTATCTTCCGCTGAACTTTGAAAAATATCCAACTAATTTTTCCACGTTCTCAAACGAATTCCAGTTTCGTCTGATATTTGTCTACAAAAGTTCTGCGATCGAAAGAAGAAGCTAGACGACCGTTCCAAGAAAAGAGCGTCTCACAGTTCTCAGTTCAGTAAAACAGCTGCGCAATGTTAAGCAACGGCCAATGGCGCAGACCAGTCGTAACTTAGCCGCGAAGACACGCGTGCCTCCCGCGCTCGTTCGTCGAAAACCCCATAAAACGCTGACAGCTCCCGTAATCGCCCGTGGGACTAAAAATACCGCCTTCGAAACGATATCGCCGCGTCGATTCCCTAACGAGCCTATGAGAGGGCCCCGGCTGTTTCCAAATATATACGCGACCGGAGCGGACGCGCTTGTCGCCGCGACGCGCGAGCTATTTTCGCGGCGGCGAAGAGCGAAAAGGCAAGGGCGCGTCGCCGCCGCCACGGCCTTGCCAAAAACTCGACGAGCATCGACATAAGAGGAATTGCCTGGCAACGAGGAGGACCGATATTTCGGAACGAGGCCTCGCGCGCAACCATCGGTCGCAGCCACTTTGGCGGTGGAGAACCGCGAGCCGTGACCGACTCGCGAGTAAAACCCATCGCAGGATCGGGGTGGTTCCGTTTCAGATCGCGAACGGCCCACCCTTTCGCCTTTACCACTGCCAACTGGGCTAACGCGTGAATGGAACCAGGGCTACACCAGCTAGGGTGCCACCCTAACGACGAGGGGAATCGTGGCGCAATGGGGTGTCACGAAGAAAATGGACGAAGACGGATGCGGTTTCTAGTTCGGTGTTATCGCCTCCTGTAGATATTTCCAGTGATTTCGATTGCGTTTTATGTACACACGTAGATTATTCGTAGATCGAATTTCGATTTGATTCAGTTTAACAAATATCTCCATGGATCTTCTCGAGTGAACGAAGAGGAAAGAGTCGAGAGGAACAAGTTGAACGATAAATAAAAACAGCGTTACCCGAGTCGCTCCCAATATTTCTCGTGGCCAGCGAAATTACTGGAAGCAAATGATTCCCGAAATCGTTCCGGGGCGCAATATTCCGGGCGTATAAATCAGGCTCGCGTATCCAGTGGGCCAGCCGTGCAACGGTGTCTATTAAAATACAATTTCCAGGGGTTTACGGGGGCGGCTGGCACCGTGGCTGTCGAAGCGGTACACCCGGTCCGGCGTGACGCGGCGGAATTATTGCGCCCGTAGGGTTCGACCGCGGCGAGGCAAAGATTAAAGGGCTGCCGCGGGAGCATTTTATTTTGCGCGCACGCGGGGGGATTATTAACTCGCGAAGGAGCCGCGGGATGATGAAGTGGCGAACAGCGCGCGGCGGGCGCGTACTTGTCTCTCGAGGGCGCGTCGTGGAACGCGATCGTTCGACGTAACAAGGATCCGCGTCTTCTAATAATGTAATCGTAATACACGAAACACAATAGGCGAGGTCTGCGATCGAACGGTGGCCTATTTATTATTCACCCTCTCGATCAAAATCAACTCGACGCTCGACTGAATAAGAAATCTGCCGCGCACTCACGACAGGTCTCAAGAGGATGGTTCTTAGGAGGACTGAAACGTGGTGTCGCGGACCACGGTACACGCGTCCACCGGGTATCTGGAAATTGGCAATTTCAACAGGACGGTCGAACGGGCACGCGGTTTAAACGGGTGAACGTAAAACGGGAACGAAACACGATGGCAATAACGCGGGGCGCAATTAGCGTGAAGCGCAGATGCGCGCGCGAATACGTGTATCTGCTCGCGATGCGGAATATTAATGAGCGGGGCGGACGAGCCGCGCGGATCCATCGGCCGTTCGTGCGCGAATTATAATGCGACGATGCGGGCACGGTGTTTGCGCGTGCATTTCGCCCGTTGAATAGCAAGCAGCGGCCGGGTTGCGAAAAAGTTCGAGGCGGCGATTTTTCCCAGTTTGCGCAACGCCACGCTGAAAAGCTCTCCGAACTGATGTCACGCTGTGTCGCGCGACGATCGTTCGAATGCGATAACGTTCAATAATTAATGTTTGCGCGAGGAACACAGTGGATCGATACCTTCTTCGTTATTCATCGATAAATTTCAGTTTTTAAGCTTCCTTCGTACGCATCGATATTGTATCGATTTTATAAGAACAGCGTTCGAGTTTCAAATGATTTTTCTCACTCTCTAGATCGAGGGACAACAGCGGAAAGCTCGCCACTCGGATTCCACCAGGCTCGATTCTCAATTCGCTGGTGAAACGATAGATGCATCAGGTAACGTTCGTGTACACTTCGCCCGCGCAAATAACGCGTGATCGTGTACGTGTTGCGCGCAAACAATAATCGATATTCAAAAACATGAGCAAACGATCGGTACGGCAGTAAGCAACGGACACCGTCGTGGCGTTATTTGCAGTAACAACGAGACGGTAAACGACATTCGCGTATTTGTGGACTTAACGCGACATTATTGATAGTTGACAAGCGTTAGTAAACAATGACGGTATTAACGCGCAGCTGGGGGAACGTTATTAATACCCAATTGGGCTGGCGAACACCGTTCGATATGCCTAACGTTGCAGAAATTCATTTTCGATTATGTCTCTCTGGAAACTGCAATCTGAATGTAGAAAAAATAACGAAAATGTTGGAAATATTTTATCTACAAATTAATCAGTTTTGTTTCACATTTTCCAGTGCAAGAGCTGCATAAAATTCGACAAGCTTCCACCACTACGGGAGAACCAACGCAGCACTAACGATTCCGTTCTGCTTCATAAAATATTATACTATCTCTAAACTTTTAAAAATCGTTCCAGCCGCGTGGAATGCACTCCATGGGACGTAAACGTATGGGACGTCAAAGTGCATCCATTTAACCCTGCACCCTATACGCGCGAGATAAAAATATTTTCAACCCGAGTTCTCGCAGCGGTACACACGCCTGCTTACTCCGCGCGTGCCTAGCTTTCTATGAAATTAACGATCAAAGGGTTAAAAGAAATTCGATTCACCTCGATCGAAACCGAAAATGAGTAATTTGCGTATCGACGCCTGTTATCACCGCGATCGTTAGACAGAGGTTCGTTAAACGAGCCACTAATGAATACGTCGATGTCGACAGCGCAGAGGCAGCGGGTTCGATCGCTCTGCTCTGATACGAGTCGAGGCCAGTTCCCGAAAGGTCGTGTTATTTTACGAGTTGTCGCTGGTCCACGCTTAACCGGCTCCCAACGATTATGCAAACGGGTATTGCACGTCCCTGATGCTCTGAAAAACGTAGAATCGTAAATCCCGATCGTGTCCGCGGCAGTTAGTAACTTTGTCGCGTTGCGCCATCGGATCCCGGGTGAATCATTCTTCCAGCGGCGAAATTTTTAGTGGTACGGGCCCGTTCGTGATCAGACAGCTCGTGACGCTGGTTAATCGGTTCGCCGTTGTGGGTGGTCTATGTGGGTCAAATTGTAACGCACGCGTGATAGAATTTTTAATGCCTCGATCTCGAAACGGATTTGTTCGTCTGATTGTTTCGCGTTTCAAACTTTTCCATTGCGTGGCGGAGGATTTCATTCGAATCTATTCGTTTGTTAAATTTCAGATCGGAAAGGTATAAAATATGAAGAAATTATCTGAAACATAGCTGCTCTAGGTAAACTTTAAACGTATTAAAAATTATCGAGGGTCCACAAAATACGGATCTCGACCCGTTCCCTCCTTCCCTTAGATTCGATCACAATAATTCAGCTTGAACGAACGCCTGCACAGAAGCGTTTACAAATGATGTTCAATTTACGAACATTTTCACCCCGTCGAGAAGAATCGAGACTCGCTTGGAACGAGTCGATGGGCGTTCATTAATGATCGATAACTGTAATTTCGCGCGGCCATATTCCGCTGGTGGTCTCGCGTCACGATCGACAGGAGCGTCTCGCGAGCGATCCAAAGGATCGGTTCGCGGCCGTTCAATCTCGTTGCTTCTCTCCTCGTTTCCTTCGTCGTTCCTCACGACGAATTACCAGCGTCACGTAACGTTTACCCGACAAATCCATTTACAACGCGTTCCTCGTTACACGACGGGGCCTCGTTCTCCGTTCTCCATCGTCCGTCAACCCCTCGCGCGGCGCCCTACATTCCCAACGAGTCCGCCAGATAAACGCTCGACTCGTTTCCGGGTTCCTCGGACCACCCGCCAGGAAACGCGACGCCTGCGATTTTTATTCAACGGACGCTCTCGCCGGCTGCTTGGGATTGTTGCGTTTAAACGGAAAGTGATCTGAAATGCAAAGCAGCGGAGGGCAGAGAACATTTCTCGTTACTGTATAATTATGCCGCATAATGCGTCGCTTTGATTTTCCGTCGCTGCAATTGCGCGGGTTCTACGTCTTCGTTTAGAGATTTAAAGTGTTTACCGCGAAGACTCTCTCTATTTCTCGCTGGTCCCAGGGAAATTGTGTTATAAATTGCATCATTTCCTTTTGTTTCTAATTGCCTGGACGGGAAAAATATTGTGCAAGCTGTTAGTCAAGATTCAACAAAGTTTCACGACGATATGGAATATATAAGAAGGTACGAAGTGATTTCGCAGTAGAATGATACCGGTCACTGGTCAGACACTTTATTCGGCGACTGCCGCTGGCTTAGCGCATTATTCAGCCTCTAGAAATCCTAGCCAAACGGCAACAGGGTTATGAATCATTCTGACATTATAACAAAGTGAACGTCTTAACGTAAAATTGCGTTTGAGTGTTAAAAGGAACGTATGCAATCATCTTAGTCCGTAATAACAAAGAAAGAGGAGACGTTCTATTATTAAGAAAGGATAATGAAATTACCCCCGCATCTTTCAATCATCAATTCATATTTCAAATGTTATTATTTTACCTCGAGCAAAGCACAATTACATTTTCTCTCTTTGCTTTCAAGAATCTTCGAATAATATCCATTCCAAATAGCGACACGCATTCAAGTGCTCCCCTGTGCGACAACCAAATTGCAACCGTGCATTCTGTCCCTTGTGTTCGCTGCAATCCGCGTAGAAGCAAGGATGCGAGGTTCCATTACGTCCTAAATAACCTACGACCCACCGTGAGCAACGCGCGCAGAAAATCAGCGCTGAAAATTCCTTGGCACAAAGCGCGCAGACAATCCAAACGCGCGGGGCGTCATCGAGAGCGCGACTCCGAAGCGGACGCGAAAGATGGATGAGATTTCACGAAGCGACGAGACATTGCGACAACAAGAGTCGGTCCAACGGTTCAGCAGCTTTCGCGAGATCAACGCGAGAGCCCTCGTCGCCGCAACGCCATCCACATTATCGCCGCCAGTGCTACCAACAGACGTACCAGTCCGTCGACAAGATTCCTTCGGCGTCGACGATTACAGCGCGCGAAGTCGACGCGATGTACAAAACGCCGCGACTCGACGAATCCGGTTGTGATTACGACGAAAGTGGTATCAGGTAATATCGCGACGACGACGCGCGTTGAACGGTCGATGGCGCTGGAAGATGCTGGTAACAACCATAATTGGATGGATCGAAATCGAGTTCCTTTCTCGAGAACCGAGAAAAAAGAGTTCGCCGATGCTCGCGTGGGTTTAAACACGTGTTCTCTCAGCTAAGTATAGCGCGATATGCATCCATTAATCGCGATTACAGATGATAAGGATGAAAACATGAAATTGCAGTGCCACTTGCATAATCGGATGGATGCGTTTAATACTTTCGTTTTGTAATTATACTTTAAATCACGCGCATCCTGTTTTCTCGACTCGGTAACGAAAAGATGTTCAATCTCGATTCTCGTCCCTTAAAGAGACGCTTCGTAATATTCCTGAAGATGAATAAAAAATTTTCGTCGCGAGTGTGCGTACCAACGTGTACACGTGTAATACACGGTACGTGGCTCGTACAGCAGGAAGTCGTACAATGTAAAAAGCTCTTTCACGACTACCACTGAATATTTATGCTCCTTTGAAGCGTCTCCGCGAAATTCATCACGAAGACAGTCATTTTTTTCGTCTGAATAGGGGAAAAAAAATCGCGCTTACTTTCTCCTCGAGCTTGCGCCTTCCCTCGTCTGCTTAAAAAGAATTTCTAATTAAACCAGAAGCGGTAAAAGTATCGCGAAGTTGCCCGTGACGGGTGATCAATCCACGGGAGAAAGGGTGGGGAAAAAAAAGGACTTCTAACTGGGACGGCGGATTCAATCAGCCGTTTTTTCGCGCAGCTAGAACGAACGAGCTTCGTTTAATCCGCGCGGACCGGTTCTCTCCAGAGACAATTAACGTAACCTCACCGCCGGAAATTGAAAGCAGCAGCGAACAGGAAGCGTATTCTCAAGGCGGGTGGCTGTTGCGAGGTTTCGCAGCGAAGCAGACCGCGGATATATCAATAATTCGGCTGGTCCCCGCGGTTCTTTCATCCCCCGCGAGCTTCGTCGATCGCTAAACGCGTCGCGAGGATATCGGGTGTAACCGCAGAAAATCCTCGCTACTTGCTATCGACACGAGCAAGAATAAGACGTGAATTGTACAAACGTAAAAAAATATCGTTGGCGAAAGACATACAGATATTTTACATCGCATAATTAATAGGGAGGATAAGAAAATTATTATAAATGGGGGTATATTTTGCATTTTACAATCGGCTAACTATGTCGCACCTACGCGTAAATATTAAAACAAGCATCAGGTGAACGCATTCTTTTTTATTCCTATGATGAATATAAAATTCGCAGTATATCGGCACAAGGCGAAGGAAAGTAGAACAAGGTGTACCTTTTTTTTTCCATCGGTGCCTTGTCCTTTTTAAACGTGTTCTGTATGTGTCAACGCGATGTCAAGGTTTCGCGTTCCGTTTTGCAGACAGGACTCGAGCAACGGAAACGTGACGCTCTGCTGCGAGCTCGATCAATTTGTACGGCCTTGCCACACGCGTGATTCACCTGCGATCGATTACCAACGATTCTGTTTTCTCGATCGATAATCCCCGAAATTCGTCCGATCGAGTATGCTTTTCTCCACGTTTCCGCGTTTCCTCTCGTGAATTATCCTTAATTTACATCTTTTCCAAGCATTTTCCTTCGTATAATTATTATTTCCTCAGATTATACACATTCCAGGTTTCCCTGGATATTAAAATTCCTACGCAAATGCATAAATATCAGAATCGAGTAACCTTTGGATTGAAACTACTCGACTGTGTTACTTGTTTAAAAATTGTTCGACGATTTTGTACATCGTGTCGAATATAAAGAAGAGTCTGCGAAACCGATCTCGATCGATCGCGCAAATAATTCCACCAGTAATTTATCACCTCGTTAGATAACCTAACATGCGGACGGTCGAAAAAGGTGACACAGAATTCACCGGGAATTATACGGGAGATGAATTAAAACGAATAACAAGGCTGTCTTTAATTTTCGAGCACGAATCCATTTGTCAGCGGTCGCTGTTCCGCGGCAAATTTATTCGCCAATTTATACGACCCAAATATATACATCAGCTGGTGCATTCAAGCATTCGCCGGCGTATCCTAACCAATTATTCAACGGGGAACAACGTAGCGATCATTCATGCGGATTCCTTTTCGTCCGTGATACACTTTGCATGCCGGCGATTCCTCGCGTTCTAACGAACAGATCGATCGACACGAGCGCACGCAAAGGACGAGCCGCGGTGTTCGCGATTCGATTATTTTCAACGATCGGTGGTTAACGCGAAACTGGTAGCGGGGAAACAATATAAAAGGACAGGATTTATACGCTTATAAAGTGAAAACCGGTGAAATTTACAATCAATTCATAATCACAGGTTTTCTTTATCGTTGAAATTATTTCGTAGTAACTTCTCTATCCTAACGATAGCCTCTTAATTACATTCGACGTAAAAATCGCACGCGACCGATTGATTTACAACACGTTCGTCGTGGATTCCTGCAGTGACGCCAGACTCGGCGGGCGCAGTTGATAGATTTTCCTCTCGCGGAACACCTCGGGCGTATAAAATCGTTCCGCTTAGCGCTTAGAATTCCATCGTCGAGGAGGAACGGGGAAAATCATCGAGAGAGGAGAGACAAGAAAGGAATAGGATCCGTCGATGCGGGAATACCGCAAAACGGTTGCATAATGCCCAGTCAGGGCCGAGCGTTTTATTTACGCCCGACACGGGCGTTATTTCAAAGCGACGTCGCTATTACTTTGTAAAATTATTCCTCGAACGAAAGCGTGGACGCGTCCCTCTGTCCCTCGCCGTTCCCTCCTCGCGTCCTAACGAGTTACGGGGTCCGCTGTGAATCCGCGGGACGCGCGAGAAACACCCGGCAGGCCTCGATTAATTAAGCGATTCGTTTCTCACCAGCAACACCGTGG
Organism: Xylocopa sonorina; assembly: GCF_050948175.1. Lineage (NCBI taxonomy): Eukaryota > Metazoa > Arthropoda > Insecta > Hymenoptera > Apidae > Xylocopa > Xylocopa sonorina. Next base: position 6,915,571 of record NC_135200.1, read on the forward strand.
ATCATGTGTTGCGCAACGTACGAATTTTATGCCCGCGCGCACGCGGTTCTTTCGCCTGCCGGTGCGACAAGTTTACGAGAGTGGCGACGATCGTTCGCGTCTTGTTCTTCGCGATTCTTTCTTTCCTGAACTTTCCTCTTTCAATCGAGACGCCTTTCCATTTCCGCGATTATCCAGGTTATCGGCTAGCCGAGAGTTTGACGGACGAACGAAAGCCCCTTACGACACAATGGAATCCGTGAAATCAAACAATAGGCCAGCGTGCACGCGTGTTTGAAGTTTTAAAGCCTATATTTGATTTCGCCTCGGCCGCGCTCAGCCTTCGATCTCATAGTGAAAGTCCCCCTCGCTGTGTGTCCCTTTTGTATGCAAAGTTACGTGTGCATCGATGCTACGGATTTATGGCTCGTAAAAGTGAATCCGAGGAGCGGTAGAAAGCGCTTAATTTCGAACGGGCGAGGAAAAATCTCGCGCTCGTTGCGCAACGAACTCTCCCGCGGAATAGAGGAGACAGTAACATTGTAACAATCATTTCGCCTGGTGATAATAAAGGAGGGAAAGTTCGATAGCGGGAAGGGTGGCCTCGAGGACCGTCCGTGCGATAAATCACGGGATCCATGGGATCTGCGGGGATCATTATCGGGATACTTGCGGCGCTGCGAAACCGCGGCGGTTCTAATAAGACGGCGAAGATGATACTGCAATATCGTTCGCGTTCAACAGATACATAATGGATAAATATTACGAAACGCGCTCCTTCCGCCTTTTATTACAGACGTATTCAACGCCGGTCCCTTTGACTCGGTCGCCATTTGGAAAATAAGCTGCTTCCCACCGCGAAACCGGGAAACTCGGGTGCATCCAAAGAGATTACGTGGATTCCTTTTATTTACAGCACGCGTTCGCGAGAACCGCCTCCGTGGGGGAGAAGAAAACGATGGAGAGCAAAGAAAGTAAACGCGTCTCTCGTTTTATTCTCCCAGCGATAGGAATTTTATAGGATTTCTGTTTTTTACGCGTACACGTAGTTTCAGACTTCTCGTTTCCGTTCGACCAACGCAAATGATCCAAGATTTTCCGTTTGGAGCAGAGAAAGTTTTAGATACGGTGGAATTTTCCGAGAAACGTAAGAAAAAGTGGAGCTGTGACTGGGAAGTTACAAACGCTGCGCGGTTGCAGCCGTCCGCGATGGGAAGTGGCTCTATCTGCTTAGCGCCATCGCTTCTCTGCAGACGAGTCCTCTCTGCGCTGGTGAGATCAAAGTATACATAAATTAAATGTGACACGAGTTAAGAAGGGAAGGTGTGGAAGAGTTAAACGACGCTTCAGAAGTGTTTAGAATTTATGCGAGCGGAAGAACATTCGTCGAGAGAGTGTTCCAACGGAATCGTTGCTGTCATCGCGAGCTACTTTACTATCGATTTCCAGTCTCGTATCTCATTTTGCGCGACAAAATTTATGAAACGGAGCTGAATGCTTAAAAGAGCTAAATGCTCACTTAACGATATGATAACTTCACGAAGGCCAGGAAAGTTCGGGTAGCGTCCTCGAATTGCGACGACTGCATCGTTACGCGGTGCAGTTTCGCAATTCCAGTGCCTTTCAGCGCGCGTAACTCGAATGCCGTAATTAGACCAGATAGCCTCAATTTTTATTATCAACCGTGCGTTGTCTGGAGCCTGGAACGTGCCTGACTGCGTTACAAATCGGCACGACAGTGTGTCAAGGTGAGCACACAGGTTCTCTCTTGTACAATATACACGCAGCCGCGACAACGGTCGTGCACAATATTTGCCTGATCGATAAATCGCTTCGATCAATGAACCTCACAATGAACAATGGGACGGCGCGCACGCTCGCAGAGAGAATAATGCCCTTTGATTCGCTTTCTGTGGAAGGAATCCGGCCAAAGCAAGCTAATGGAAGATTTCCACTTTACTGTTTGACCAACGAATTCTTTTCCGATCTCGAGTCCGTCAGAAGTGAACTTTTGCTACTTGCAAAGTGTGCGAGAATCGACGGATAGTTCGCGCGGTCACTGTAAATATCGCGAAGGAAAAACTTGCGAAAGGGATAAAAAGTATTTCTCGAAGTTGAGACCAGACGAGCGAAGAGAAGCGGAAGTCGGAACACGTACGCGGCGAGCCAATAAATCTCGAGCAAGCGGAACGAGAGGCCCCGTTCGCAAAACACGCCGCGAAATTAACCCGCGATTTCCCGCTACGTAAATCAAAACGGCGGCGAGCCCCGAAGGCGCGTAAAACCAGCGGCAGTTTTCCGGAAGAAGTTGGAGAACCGCTTGGAGACTGGTCCCTGGGCCTGCAGGTGCGATCGCAATTAACCGAACGCGGTGGAAAATTGAATTTCTTCCTCTCCCTTCTACGCTCTAGGTTTTACTTCTTCCCAATTCTTCCTTCACACTTATCTACTTTGCTCTCTCTCTCTCTCTCTCTCTCTCTGTCTCGCGCTGTTTGTCCTCTTCTTTCCTTTGAATTCTTTCTGACAGAGTGCTTTCTCTCATCTACTCACGATTAAATTTTCATCTATTTTTCTATATTTATTTTTGTTTAAAACATTCCGCTTTTTTTCACCGTTATCTCACTTTACACTTTGGCGCTTTAATTCTCCGCGCTCTCACCCCATCCGAATCTTATCCTTCATCTCTCCTTTCAACCCGTGCGCCAAAGCAAAGCGTTCTTCAGGAACCAATCTAGCGAGTGTAATAGAAACTCCACGTAAAAGGAAGGGTTGAGAGGAACAAAAGGGTAGCGGGGAACAGAGGCTGAGGAAGAAAAGGAGAAGAGCTTTCGGGTCGTTGGAAACGCGATATCAAATCGTCGGAGAACGGCCGCGAGGGGTGGAAACGCCCCACGCGGAGTTACTCCTGGCGAACCGGAAGGCCACGAGAAGCTCGAGATTTCAATTCAATTTCCAGCACGAGGTACGTAAACACGCGGGCTAGAACCGCGATTGGAAGATGGAGAGGGGGCGAAAGGCTCTGGTTTGTGAAATTTTTATAAGGGTAGACGAGCTGGGACGGGGATAAGTGGCCGGAACCGCGCGAAAGGGGTGCCTCGAATCGCGGCGAACGGGCAACTTTGAAGCCCGCCACGTTCTCCGTTCAAATATTTGTTTGTCCTTCGGAACACGCGTCGCAGGAAGATGAAAATTGAATAAACGTCCGATTTTTCGCTGGCTATGTGTTTCGCGCTTGAGTTTTCGCGATCGAATCGCTTCTGGATCGCCTGGACAGGTTTCACGATTGTTCTCGCTCCTCAGAGATACTTTTGGTCAGTTGCAATTGAATAGATATCTTGTTTTTAATTACTGCCACCCTTTAATTGGACTCTGCTTCATTTTTAAGATCGTACCTTCGAAACAGTAGAAAAAGGCAAGGAGGGATGCAGATTTGAAAGATCCAACGAACATTTACAGTTTTCAGTCCAAAACATCCAAGCTCAAGAATTATGTACATAACTTAACATTGATTTGCACGTCTAATACTGCTCGTATTTCTCTATAAATCATAATTTCATGAATACCTTTGCCTTCACAAAGGGCGTGTCGTGTGTCCTACGAGTGGAAACTTTCACTTGGAACACAATAAATTTGTCGGCCCGCGCCACGCTCTCCACCATAAATTTCATCAAACACCATTCCATTCGAACCACAAATTTCAATCATTCGACCCCTCCATTAGCTTAAGGGCAAGCTGAAATTTGTATCGCGATACGCGAGACATAAATTTCGAGTGACCCCTTTGCATAAATTACCACTATAATCAACGGGAATCTATAGAACGAGCAAAATTTACGCGTAATTGTAGGGGCAAAATCTGTGGCAAAACTCCCCCTGTCGGCGCGAAATGACCCATTTTCAACAAGCTCCGCGTAACGGCTGGTAAAATTTTTCGAAATTGGTCGGAAGCGGCTAATAGAAATTGAGGCGCGTTAACGCGTACCGCCAACAAAAGGGCGCGCTCGCTCGCGATAATTCCAGTCGCGCGCAACTCGCTACCGTGCAAATAGGAACGCAAGCAACGCGATGAACGAGATCGTGTGTTGACACCGCCATCGGGGACCCTCTTCCCTCCGCGTTTTCCGTGACGTACCGCCGCGTATTCGCGAATTAGCGCGCGAGTCGGGGCTTAATTTTTTCGACGGCGTCGCCGTCGAGCAAATATTTGCTGGAGCAGCGCAGCTGCCACGGCTGCTCCGTTTCTCTTCTTCTTCTTCTTCTTCTACCTGTTCCTTTCAAACACTCGTCTTTCCTTTCTGAACCCGTCCTTTTCGATTCCCTTTTCACTATGGTCGTTCTTAAACATTTTTTATGAAACTTTCCCTGGCTAAAGCTGTCTCAAACAGTTCAGCGGACAGTCTGATTAAGCATAAATTCTGTAATACACGATACTAAAGATAGATTTATATTTTTTAATAATCTGGTTAGCAATCAGAATGAAGTTGGTACTTTTCCGGTTTCAATTCCTCGATAGACGAACGTCGCTCAGCGGAATTTTCAAACGCTGGCTTGATCACGGTCGCGAACGAACTTCTACTCGGTCGGGAAATTTATTATCGCCGCAAATACGTCTCCGCTTCCGCGAAAACATAACGGGCTGTTTCAAAGCTCACTAACGAGTTTGCACCCGACGCGATAATTGTCTACGGGCTTGTCCGTTGTTGCGGTTCCGCCATTGTTGCTCGCGATAGGCGCTTAAAAAGCCTGCGCGACCCATCGCGATCTAACGAGGGTAGACACCCCTCGATCTCGACAATCGCGCCGCGACGGACGCCTTCCTTCGAGCACCGGATATCTCGTTCCTGTCGTTGGCTGCGGAAAAACGTGAAAACTGTCTTAAAGAAGACGCGTGTAATTCAGTTCACATTTCACGTGAATGGTTTCAAGTCTCACGGGACAACACACATTCAATTACCAATAAGAAAGGCTATACTACGTTTTATTACTACCACGAGCTGTTGCATGAAATAAAAACAGAAGAAAGTTCAAAGTGAAATTTCAAGCTAGACTAATCCACGCGTAGACGATTTCGCATGGCTGGCATAATACAGCGTCTCACGATCAAACAAGGGACCGAGGCTCCCGATTTGATCCCTTTGACGTCCCACGAGCACACAGTGCGCTCACTTTCGACGGTGGAGTTATTCAGAAAGGAGATAGAGGAAAACGCGGCTCTATGGACCAGCGGCGGAAGAAGACGGATGGGAGGAGGCAGGGGTGGAGACATCGTGAGAGCGATACACCGTTGGTATCCAGCGTATTTACAGCCGGTGGGTGTATTTATGGGTGGGTTACGGTTCTCCAGCAGTTTACACGGGTGGTTATGTTTGGCTTGAATTAATGCGCCGTTCCCTCTTTCGCGGCGTTCACCGTCGTCGCTGAAAGAAGCTATCGGTACGGGCGCACGCAAACAGGTTCTTAACCGGCCTCACCAGGCGGAAGGCGGACGGTCACGGTTCGTTAATCTACGTACACACCGGGATATCCCCGTCGTTCCATTCAGTAATCGAGAGTGAACGCTCTGAAAGGATTCGTGGCTCTACCGCTCCTGGTATCGTTCGTCGCCAACAGCGGCGCGCTTCTTTGACGTCGTCGAGGACGATGGTCCTAGGTATCCTGCGCGAGAGTGGACCAAGGTGAAAGTGATTCTTTTGGTGAACGAAAAATGATCCAAAGAGACGTCGATTGTTATCGTATTTTACGAGACAATTATTCTCATTGAAATTTCATTCTCGATTTTGTATTACGAGACGGTCTTCGACTCAGGATCGTCTGAAGATGCTCTGAAACGGGACTCTGGAACGGGACCACCTGGAAATAATTTTCCAACGATAAAATGGGTGAACGAACGCGACGTCGATGGACGGTGAATCGCGCGAAATGTAATTTGCACGGAGGGATGAGCTCGCAAAGATTGCGATGATTGTTATGCAACGCGGCAACAGCAATAATAATTTGGGGAGCTGTTCCCTGGCGCGCGTTACTCGTGCATATTTCAGGAACGCGCGAGCCTGTATTTGCACCGCGCAGGCGTCGCGACAAAATAGTGAAACATTTTCACGCGGCCGATCGGCATAAATTATTCATTATAATAAACATTCCCGCGAAATGCATAATTCCGGCCGATTAAACGGCTCGTTATTGAAACGGTGAATTAAACGCGGTTGTCCCAGTATTTCAAGCGTTTCGAAAATCCCGCGGAAATCACTACCAAAAATGTGAACAGCCCCTTGCCTCTTTTTCGCCAACCTCCTCTCTTCTCCTTCTCACGCAGAAGTTTTGCGAGCTTGTATTCGATTTTACTTGGCAACGAACAGTTTGGTCGAAATTAGCTTAAGGGATCGCTTTCTAAAAGGAGTCGGGAATAAACGAAACGAATAAATAACCACGAGGAACGATCAATTTCCTCGTGTTGTTGGGCTTTGAAATATATGTATGGAGGACAATCGTGAAGGGGAGACAGGAAAGAAAAGGGGGGATGGGGCCGCGTAAGCAAAGCAGAACATCATTCGCGTTCTAATGAGGGTCGCTCCTCCGGCGGCAGGGGTGGCATTTGTTACTTTTATCGTCGGGCTTCCGACACGAGACCGAAATAATTAGCATTTTAATGTATGTATCCGCGCTTATCTAGGCGGCGGCCGGTTTTGCATGTTAATCTCTATGGGAAATTACATGCGCCATTGCACCGTCCGACGACAACACCCGAAACAACTTCGACGACGTCCCGTTTTGTTCCATCGCGGCCCCCGCGTGCCTGGCCCCGGCCGCTTCTTTTCGAAACTACGTAAACCAGTTAACGAAAGTTCCCCCGTCGCCTGTGAAACGCAGTTAAACGAGTTTGCCTCGATTTCACGCGGGTAGTATACAGAAACGGCGGCGTTCGTCAGCTCGACGGGGCAAGGGGTGAGATATTCCAGCGATACGGAAGTTGAGGTTACCCGTTATCGAGGGATGGCGACTCTCGAGCCTCGAATACGTTTTTTATTCCCGCTTGAATTCCTCTCCATGCTTTCGAAACGCTCCATTATGCATTCGTCCGTGATACATAGTCGATGAACAGAGAGAATTATTTTTAATCGTGTAAAATCTAATGTCAAAGGGTTAAATTCGTGGAAAGAAATACGTAAGAGGCTACCACGGGAGTTGTGAAACGAACTTAAAATTAATTGATTAACCGGATGGTAAAAAATTGAATATGACTCTGTATTAAATTACTGCGTATTAAATTAATGTCGTAAAGAACATTCCCAACGACAAGTATTACGTTCGCAAGTATATGAAAAGTATTCAGCTACCTTCGGGAGAGCTCGATTTCAATGAAGTGCGTGGAGTTTATTCTCTCCTGGCTTTTGACAGCAAATATCTGCTGTTGCGTAGATTCAACGTGACAAGTAACGATAATCAACGTGGAACGTGTCAACGTTATAAAGTGGAATTCTTGGACAGTCGAGCGGTGCATTCGTCTAAGCTCTAGAAAGTCGAGACTTACGATCCTTCGACTCTCAAGAATTCTAGAAAGGATTATTCTTCCACGAAAGAAAAAGACATTAAAAAAAGTTACGTACAAACGTTGGTCGCGTGATGCTTTGACGTGTTCATTGTGACACAAATTCTTCGATCCACCACGATCGCTCGTTTCGATCTTCGAGATTCTTTCGATTCGTCTCCACCATTTTTCCATAGCAATTAACCCCAATTTATTATCCTTAAGAGGCAGAAAAAACACTAGGATCCCGTACTCTTTATCGAAGATCGAGATCGATCGACCAGATTGAAATATTCTTTTCGCATTAAGAGGTAACCGGACGAAAGATCGAGGAAACCGGCACGCGGTTGGTAAGACTTGCGTTGCCAGCCCTCGAGAAATCCAGCAATTATTAGTTTCGGACGGTGCTCGTCTAATGATAGCCGCAGATGGTGACGTTGATTACAGAGTTGAACGAAGTAACGGAGTAACTAACTTGCTGCAGAGTTGATTAGAGGGGCACGCCGATGTGCCTCCATGATAATAACGCGACTACTAATGACGATCGTGCCCCTCGTCTCGGTACCAATCATCGCGATCCCTGGCCGCAATGTCTACCAGACGTCCCATCGAACGAACATCGACCGAAATCGATTTCACGTCACGTTTAAAGGCCATTTGGCACCGCGTCGCATTCGTTGACCGGCTCAGCCGAACCCAAAAGCATTTCGGTCGTTCAGAGAGTACCGCAAACTATCTGGCAATAATCAGAATTTATGTACTTCTCTAAGAAATCTATATATTTGTGTGTTAATTAATAAAACTGCCTGGTTTCGACATCGATCGCGATTTATGACGCGGAAAGGTACGCGAAAAAATCGCAACGTATAGAATAAATAACGGCGCGCAGAACGTGGGCCGATAAATGTCTGAGCAATTTCCGTATCACGCGCGATCAGCTTCTTCTATCGTTGCGGTGTAAATCAAGAGCGGGCATCGGCAGGTCCGCCTCCCGGGGATAAATCATCATAACGAAACGGGGTTAGGTAAATGTTATCGCGGCGATCCGCTGAAACGTTCCTCGTGGTATTTGTCTAAGCTGGTAGTTGCACGCGACGAGGCTAATCGGGACGCGGCGTCGCGCGTCAAGGGAGTCGATGCACCCCAACAGGAAAAAGTCGCGCCCAGGGTCCCCCGTCAGAGTTACCCGCGATACACGGTGAACGAAATACAGTCGATACAAATATACCGATGCGTGCAGATATATAGGTAACAGGGCGATAAATCAACGTCGTGCCGGCCATAGATCCTCCCTGTCCCCACGATTATTGGCCACGGTGTATCGGTGATATTTCATTGTTGCCCGACAACCACTTACCACCCCTCTGCGTTTCTTTCCCCGTTTCCTTTTTTTTGCGCAGGAAGCTCGAAAGTAGGAAACGAAGTTTCGAGATGGGTCGGAAGGGTGTTCTATTTTTTCCCTTCCTTCGTTGTGCACGTTCCTCGCGGAGTCTAATGTAGAGGGAGTTTCCGAATGTACATAAATAATAGCCACTTCTGGCACCCTTTTCGTTCTACTTTGCTTTTTTTTTTGGATACGTAGGTTTATGCGTAAGTTCAGTGCAGTTGGGAAACTCGAAAGAATAGAATAAATTCAGCTTAATTGAGCTGAACTTGAATCGCAACATTGCTCAGAACCCACTCGAGTTTCCCACGCAACCCTTATTCCCAAACCAGTAACTCGCCCCGGTTAAAAATACCGAGGAGAGGGCAATTACAAAAAGCGTATCCCAGTTTCGTCCAATTAAGTAGCACGAAGTTCGCGAACAAACTAACTCGACCCACGCCCCACTCCATCCGAGCGTAACTCGCAATTGTACGTATTCCGGCGACGATCATTCCGCGTTGAATGTTTTCGCTCGACGGGCGTGCATTTGCGTCAGCGTGCGAATATGGCACAATCAGGATTAATGACGAACCGTTGCTAATTACGGCGAACGGTGGCGGCAAAAGTTTCGCGACGCAGCAGCGCCGAGATGCGGCGACAGCCTCTATAAACAACCGGATAAATGGCTCGCCGTATCGGCGATGGAACGCGCGGGCGTAATTCTTTCACGGCGTTGCGAACGTGCGTTATTTAAACGCGCGTCGAGCTCGCGCGTTTTTTCCGCGCGGAACTGTCGCTGGAGAAATACTGCTATCCTTAATCCTCTTTCACGGTTTAATTGAGGGGAAGACCGTGGAGGAAGACAAGGGTACATAAGAAGGTTCTCCTTGCTGATTCGTATTAATGGCCAGGATCTGTTTCAACCGTGCGAGAACAGATTTTTAGTGGCATTTAAATACTGCAATTCTACAATTCCATGTTACAGCTACAAACATGTTTTTCTTCGAATACACATCTTCGCCCACATCGAGTAACCCCGACAAGGCGGTTGAAAGTGAACCCAGGCCATTCGACCGGGGAATCAGTTTAACCCTAAACGAGCGAGTGATTCGCAACCCCCATAGCTCTCTATTTCGCTTACAGTCGAACGTTTCGCCGCCCATGGCCGGTCAAAGGACACGGGAACCGGTCGACTAAGCCACGCTCTCTCGACTCCATCCGTTTAATCGCGATCAACGGGGTACGGCTGTTCAGCCGTTTCGAGGGACAAAGAGGGGTGGCGTCGAAATTGGGTTATGGCGGCGGTGGTTCCGCGTGTCCTCGCGCGTACCACTCGTTATCCGACGGCAGCAGGCCTGTCGTCGGCCGTGTGCAACGGCCAGCCGCGCAACTCGACGGCGGCACGCCGCGCCGCGTGGAAATGCCCTGCTCCTGACACAATGACAGATTATGCGGCACGACTGTCTCTCCCACGAGCAGCCGCGACTCTGTAATTTATTCAATCGAGGCCAGCTAGCCGCTCGACGCCGAATTTCGGACGATTCAAACCAGCCGTGCACGCGATCGCGTTCCCAGATCGGTTCACTTTCCCGAGCCAAGGAGAAATTCATTTTCTTTACTTCACCGAGTTTTCGCTTACGATCTTTCGTGTCACGATGCTTCTCTACGCGAAATCAACGGGTTTGCACAAAGTTTACCAGAATATCCGATTACGTAAGAACGCAAGTTCAAGCTCGATGAATATTCAGCCGCACCTTCGTCAGCTTTTGCAACGCGGCTTACATAAAACATATACACCCGGAACGGTCGTAATCAGAAACTCGATTACAAAGGAAAGTGAAAGTACGCTCGTAACGCGGTATGAAAAATGGCACGCGAGGATCATAGACGCGATGCATCACGGAGGTGTCGCGGAGGCGCGTCCAGCCAGGACATCCGACTGGTTTCTCGCGCGCCCCTGACTCCGGTTGCTCGACGAATTCAGTGGCCCTGCATATAGAGAGGATTCCACGGCCGAATACACCGGCTCCCACGTTTGTTTGATAACTTTACGACGCATGGACCCAGCAGCGTTGTCCGGCTGGCAAATGACCACAATGGAGTTGCCGCGACATCAAAAGCTTTGCCATCCAATTTGCCGGCCGAATCATGAATGACTCGCCTCGTTAACCTAGTTACACGTGCCAGTCGAGAGAGCGGATCAAAGGTAAGGCCTGTTAAATATTCCGCTGCACTTGCCGCGGTTGCACCTTGATTCTTCTCTCTTGCTTCGGCTCTCGCGACGGAAACTTATCGCGATTATACGAGATTCGGTTACAGATGTAAGGACAGATGTCGGTTCTTTTCTCGAACGTGGCAGAATTTTTGGTCTCTCTTCGACGAATGTCAGTCGACTTTAGAGGCAAAATGAAAGGAGATAGGAATAAATAGGTGTTTGATTTACCTGAATCGAAAGCGTCGTAATTAAGAGAACGATGCACCGCAAAAGAACGAGAGAAGATTTCTTTCGAAAGCACCGATATTTCATTTTCGGTAAATCAATTTTTACGATACCTGCCCGCTTCTACTTTGTTCAAATCTCCACTGAAAGCGGTGCCTTTATTACATTAATAGAAAGCTGAAAGAGAAATTACGGAGTGTACTTCGATATTTAAAACCGGGCATCTTCGCATCGTAATTGAATTTCTAATTTGAGTCATGCGAAGTTTCGAATTTAAATTAAGCGAAAGTATCGCCGGGTGAAATAGAACGACGGAATATTGATTCGGGAGTGGTAAAATGAATCGGTACACTTTCTATGCAAATCCATCGCGTAGAGATTAGTCTAAACGTTCCCTGGATCACGTGTGACCGATCGTACGATCGATCCTAGGCAAACCTAGGCTACATCCAAAGCAAATAACAGCGTGGTGCAGCCTGAACGAGCTGTCAGCTGATATGATCAATAACGTCGCGCAGCTCTTCCTGTGAGAAACTTCTGTCCTAAATTCCTCGACAAATAACGCACCGAAAAGTAACCATCGCTGTCCGTCAAACCGAGCTGGCACAACTTCACGACACTTCGTTTCCTCTCCAAACATCAAATAAAACTGTAACATCTTCGTCTTGAAAATCGAACCCACTGAAACCTTTGAACGTAGATCCTTATTTTTCAAGAAATGCCGTCAGAAATTCCTGGAGACCTTGTTCGCGCTATTAAGTAGCAACCAAGACGCATTGGCACGAAACAATGGTCGTTACAACGTCAGAACGGCTTCGAGAACGTAGTTGCGTTTTCACAGTTCGTTAAGTCGATACGTTTCTACATTGTAGCGTGCATATACCAGGCAAAGAGACCGTGGAGGAAGTTGGAAGGTTCACGAATCGATGGCGTACGTGAATTTGACGGTAAAACTCTCGACGTTAACGTGGCCGCTGTACGCGGTGGTGTTTTTTACCCCCCGGCGTGGTAAATAACTACGATTCTGAACTCTCGCAACCGCGGCCATGCTGCCGTCGTTGGCTCGCGTCCAACTTCCGGGTCAGCAACTTCGGCATCTGGGATACCCGACATCCGCCGTCCTGATACTTTTAACCCTCTTTCGACGCTCCCGAGCCCGTCCCATTCAATTCGACGCGTTGAAACCAGGTACACCCCTTTCTGCTCGAGTTTATGGGGTGTTCTTTTTTTCTGGCGTGCTTCGCGGGTAATTTCGAAATGAAATCCCGCTATTATTCGTGGTCACAGTGCCACGGGACGTAACCCTTCGCGCTCGACGACTTTTTTGGTCGAGTGACGCTGCAACTCGAGACGATCTCACAAATTAACACACGAAAACCTTATATTTTAATATATTATCCGTGTTCACAGTTTAAAAAACATAATTATCGAAGCACAAGTTCTGCAGTTGTTGATTCACTGTCTATTACTCGAATTTTTCTATTTCTCACACCCGACACTACCGTATACACTTGCTCTACCGCCAATTTTATCATGGATAGATAAGTTTCTGGTTCAATTCAAAATCAAACACGCCTTTAAACTTTAAAACGAACGGGTGCAAAATTTCGCGACACGTGTGCTCGCTACGATCGTCGGAACTATACTAACGCTAGACACGTCGTATCCAGGATTACAGTCGTAGAGGACTCTTATTTTAATCCCAATTTACGTCGCAATGTCACTTTCCAAGCGAAAATATAAACAGCCGAAGGGACCTATTCCCGCATCAATACTTCGCTTCTATCGATTGGAGATAACGAAATTCAGTATATGTACCGTCAAACTTGTGTTTCTGGGTACTCGATAGCCGCCAATTAAGAACAACTATCTGTTTCAATTTTTGTAACGTATATTTAACTTCTATATTACAACTATGTACAAGTATCTCGTGGTAAAATTGATGTGTGTGCTGATGCGTCGTGGAATGAATGATTTTGTAGAACTAACTGAGGGCGAAGATCTGTCTGGTTATATAGAGTCGTCGAGGGTGGTTGGACTGGTGGAAATGGAAGTTGTGGATCAGTGATTGGTGAGGTCCTTGGTGTGAGGGTGTGTCGAGGTAAAGGAAAAGTAAAGAGTGGGAAAAGGCGGAAAAATGCTAAAAAACATGCGGGTAGGTATAGAAACAAGAGGTAAAGGTAAGTGCAGGTCTGTCGAATCTGTTGGAGCTGTCCATGTGGTCACAGTCTGTTTGGGTGATTTCGAGGGTTGTGGAAGGTGAGGAGATTTACGACACGGTGCATGCTATTGAGATAAGTTAGGGCCAGGAATTGCAAAATGTGTGTAAAGTCACGTACCATCTGAATTTGGCACCCAGATGGCGAAGGAAAACTAAAGACCCTTCTCAAAAATAGCAGCCATTCCGACCGTGGCATAAATCTCGTAATGAATTATGGGATGAGTTTTGAAGTATATGGTTTTCGGGAACCGAACAGTATAAACACAGCCGCTCGAGTTGTCACGCGAGAAACATCGCGGCGAGTAAGAGTCGTCATTCGAGCGCAAAGGGTTAATATTCTAATCGTGAAGTAATTAACCCGTTCGCTACCAAGGACGAGTATACTCGTCTTTGGCAGGGTGTTAAGATTTCTAATCGAGAGTCGACGAGATTCAATCGAGCGGCCTCGAAATGGTAAATAGAACGACCGCGCGTAACGAAGTCGCAACCCTTTCCGGCCGCGGTCCCCCGTCCGCGAACCGCAGGGCCTTTTCAGTCTTCGCCTCTGAAATTCCGAGCGACGTGAAACGCTAGCGTGAAACGGCGTTACGTGCGTGGTGAAACGGCGGCGCTATTTCTGGAATTATGGTAATCAGCGCAACGCGGCTGGGCTTATCGCCGGCTGATACGCTCCTCGGCAATTCGAACGTTCCGCGGCGGAGATGATCCAGTTTGATAGGATCCCCGCGATTTCGAATATATCCCACGGAAAAATGCCCCGACACCGCCGACTCGATATTGCGCGCGGGATTTCTAGAATTTCCTGCCCCGCCAGCCCCCTTTTTCCCGTTCCGGGGGATGAAACCGACCGGAGCTCCCTTCGGAAATTACCTTCGAGCTACGCTCCTCCACTTTCTCTCTCTTTCTCACTCTCTCTCTCTCTCTCTCTTTCTCTGCTCTAAACCGTTGCGTCGCCTCGTTCGAGATTACCGTGTGCAATGCTCGACGTTTTTTAGTTTCCTTTTTCTTTCTCGTACCGTGGTATCGTTTGTTTTTATTCATCGATTACATTGCATCAGGTTTCTTTTATCGAGATGTTTGCTTCCAGGTCTTTTTTCTGAATTCAATCATTAGTTACGTACCGACACGTGTATTTATAATGTAAATAAGAGGATGACAGTGTTGCACGGCATATTTCCAATGAAATTGATAATTAATTACTGCTAGAAGTCTACTTTTGTTCGGTGCAATCTGTGCGTGACTGAACAACGATTTAATCCATCGTTTCGTCGAATGCTTCGGGGGCAGGACATCGATGAATCGCGATTAACCAATTAATCATTCCTTTCAGCGAGGTGAATCGTGTGGCGGCGGTTTTCTAATTGAATAAAACTTCCCACGTAATAACATATTTCATAAGAGGCGGAAAATTCAAGTCGATTCGCGACGCTGGCAATCTTACCCCTTCTTTGCTTTCGATAGACTAGCAAAAGTCACGCGGGGATCAGGACGCACGGTTAATGTCCCCGGCACCGATCGATTCTGTAACCGGATAGCCGTTTCGCAATTAATAATCGACAAGTCGCCAGCCGAAACAAAGTCGACAGTTTCCTCTATCCATTTCCAGATATTACCGCAAACGTTTCCCATTGCCGTTTCGCAATTTGTTTCTTAACGGCGAGGCTCACCGCTAAATTCGATCTCGCTCCTCGAGGAACCTAATCGCCGCTCGGAAAGAACGCCGTGGGAATCGATCCGCGAGCAACGAGCACGGGCCCGCTTAATCGACCCACGACGACGAACCTCGGCTACAGCGGACCGTTTCGCGTCCCAGCCTCTCGATTAAGAGGATTACACGTTGGGGAACGAACTGGCAGGGACGTTAATTGTCCTCGACGCTCGGTAATTTCTGTTATTCGCGGTGCTGTTTCGCGATGACGGCTGCCTTCGAAAATGTCATCGACCGCCATCGGTTCTGAACAGATGCTTGTTCTCAAGAAGCGATTAAGTGCAACCGGGTAGCCATTCAGCTTTTCTTTCCGCGATACTTTCTTTAAGTTTCATTCATTCGAAACGAGTTAAAGCAGGAACAATTGAACGCGAACGTTCGCATAGCTTTCGAGCAATTCGAATTCAATTTCGTTTGGATTTCCTCGGCTGCGACGATTCGAAATGCCGGCTCGATGAAAAAGAAAGGAACGAAGCTTTCGTATAAATTTGCTCGCATTCCAGGTAGAAATCGTCGTTTCGAGCGGGCCGGTACGCGAACAGACAGGCTACGAGCAGTCGAACGTGAACAAGCTCAACGGGGTACAGAAACGAGTCGTTCGTTCGCCGGCACTTTTTTCGCGGCTCGACAAACGACAAACGAGGAACGATTCGTTCCGCCAATTGTTCGCCGCGGAATGCAATTGTCGTCCTTTTCGTTGCGAAACGCGCGGATCCCCGCACGAACGAAAGCCAGGCGCTTCGAACAATTACTATTATTCCTTGCAATCGCGTGAAACCGTTTGGTCCTGGCAAAATTGTTCAACATTTTCCCTTGAACATTTTCATTTTAACCGAGAGTACAAAATGGTCTATGAAAATTCAAACACATCGAGAAGATAGCAGGCATTCCTCTTAATCTGATCCGAACGACCCAACGTGTAACAAAATTGTACGTCTCAACGGTTTTCCCCTCTGTCCCGAGTATTTACACGTTACCCAAGCTTCCCCTCCTTGGACTAATCGCTCTTACCATCTGCTCGTAAGATTTCCCAATGTCGAGAACTAGAAACTCATCCCCCAAGAGATTGCCTCGAGACTGCGATCCAAGGACCCCGTTCGGATATAAATAACGACGATTGTTTTAATAACAATCCAACAGCGCTCGTTTCTCATGGACGGGACAAGAACGTGCACCTTTCACCTGTCGGTCAACCAACTGTCGGCCATGGCGTCGGGTTGCGCCACTCGATACGAACGTCCATCGTCGCGTGGTCCCGTTCATTTGCATTTCCTTTCGTTACTCCGCGAACGTCCCCTCAATTTCCTTCTCTCATCGAGGGAATCATGATTCCCCGTATACGAAACGAGTTAAAAAAGACGTCAGAGAAATTGGGTGCTCTTGGTGCTCTTCTCCATCCCCTGGAAACGTGGATCTCCCCGCGTTTTAGGGGTTGATATTGCATCCCGCGACAGTACATCATCGCGCGACCCTCCTCGCGCGCCAAGGATGGCCAGGTGTATTCTAAGAAGCGGGGATCCATAAACGTGAAATATCTCGGAAGGAGATTTAATTAACGGCGGAGACCAGCCGGAAGGAAGGAGCCGACGTGGCCAAGAACGGGACCAGAATTGCCAGCCGATTAATTACGTTTTCGGGGTGGTATTGTTCCTTTCGCCGCGGGAGAATTGATCGCGTCCACACGCAGTCGCACGCGAACGCGCTCTTTGTGAATCGCGTTAACGATTCTCGCCGGCGTGGAACATTAATTGTTCCCGGGTGCACAATGGAATCGCGAATAGAGGCGAGCGCGCGCGGCTAGTGACCGCCGCGCGGGCTGCCGGAGCCGAAAATTGAAAGAACCGGCCGGAACCGAATGGAAATGGGGGGAAAAAAAAAGAGAGAGAGAGAGAGACCACCGCGCTACGGTCGTTTGCCTAATTGAGTCGACCGCCGCGGAAACAACGGGAACGATGAAATTTTCGATCTTCGCTTTCCTCGCGACATCGTTCTTCGACCGTGCCTCGTCTGGTCGAAATGGAAATCGTGTTTCACGACGAGTTTCGATTTTTTTTTAGCTCTCTTTTAGATAATTCGACGAAGTCTCGTTTTATATTGCTTACCTTTGTTGTGAGTTTTTTTTTTTTTTAATTTCAGACGGATTAAAATGGTTTATTAGTGTTTGAGAAGGTTTAGGGTGGTTTCAGTGTCTCTTGTATATTTAGGCGCAACAATCGTCGGGGGTTCGCGTGAATTCTCGAAATGTTTTAAAAGACCGCACACGAATAACGGCGCGTTACGATTTCTATTTTTCGAACGTCACAATTGCTCCTCGCCGAAGAATATTCGGCGAAGACAAAGCAACGCGGCGAATAATTCACGGTACGACCATTTCTTTGTTCAACGCGGCGTTACGGAAATCATCAGCATGATAATCACGGGTGCCGCGGTACACGAGGCGCCGTAACGTAATTATTTGTCGACGAAACTGTTGCACCCCCGCGTTCAACGAGTCACGGTGCGCGGATTTTAATTGTAACCCAGCCCCGGAGCCTGTAATTAGACGTAATACGTTCGGTGCGGCTTCAAACTCATCGTTGCTCACTCGTTACGCGATGAAAAAGGAAGAAAATAATGGCGACTGAATTTTTCATACGAAATGAAGACCGACTTGCGCGGTCTAACGAAATAACGCGGTTCTAGAAACTATAAAAGGGGTGGCAACCCTATATTCGAAACGCGGAAGAATAAAGACGAAACGCGAAGTCTGTCGCGTTATTCGAACGTTCTTGAAAGTAAAATATAGGTCGGTTTTATTATGCAAATTGGCAAGTGTTTATCTATCGTGGAACGTTTCATGGAACGAAGTTTTCGGTATTGGAAAACGGTAAGTGTTTCCCAGGAAAGAAAATATTTTCTGGACTATTTGAAACCGATGTTTGCTTGAAAAACGAAACTCCTCGTTTCTCGTAAACATCGGTACTGTGCGTTTTGTATGGTAGAATTTATTTTACAAAATGGTATTCGAAATCGCGTTTCTCTTGTTCGAGGAAACAGAAAAATGTGCTTCAATGTTGTACAAGTTTTGTATAACATTTTTAGCGCCGAAGAATTTCCTGCGTACAGCATTCCTGCGATTATAGAAAATACTTGAAGTGAAGTTTTAATGCCACTCGAGCTCGCCTAACAGCGGGTAATTAGATTTTAATACTGGCTAATAGGAGTTTTTATTTTTAGGGCGCATCTCTATAGCGGCGGCTTAACTTTATAGAGTATCTGGTCATTGCAGTAAGTGTTCTTGCGAAACTTTCCTCCGTGAACTTCGAAACGAAAATTCATGCGACGAACGAGGCGTGAAACCTCTATAAATTTCACACTAATCGCTGAATTATCATTTCATCCCCATAATTAGCAAGGAGAAGGTTACTTTTCGAAATAAAAATTTCCTTTCATAAATCAGCGACGTCTGAGTCTTTCAGCATGTTATTCGCGTTCAGATAGACACGACATCTTAATACAGAATTGTTTAAGTATACGTTGCTGGACGAAAAGAAAATTCGTCTCGCGACGCGGCTCGTTTGGTAATGTTTCCCAGTGAATCCTAGCAAATCGTCGGGTGCTCGAGGCGACTTCGTGCTCGAAACTCATTAAACTGTCACGAATGGAAGCTAAGCAAGAGGAAAAGGTGTAGAGATGAAATTCCTCGTACAATGTGGAAAAATCACGATTCTTCTAATAGAGTATATCTATTCCATCATTGCTCCTTTAGAAGGAAAAGCGCAGATATGGTTCGAGTCAACTGTCTTAAAAACACTTGAGCTATTCCGAAAAAAATAGGTAAGAGTCTACCTGAACGTATACTTCGATGTTTGCACGTGTAAGCGATTACGCAATTAACGGAGAATTCATTGCGCGAGGATCTACAAGTATAATGAAATAGAGTGATTTATACATTAAAGCTTCTAGTTCGTTTAATTACGTTCGATAGTTAAATTTATTCAAGATAATCGTTGAAAAAATTGCAAAAGAAATTGATCTTGAAAACGAATAAAATGAAGCTGCTGCGCAGATTCGAATTACGTCTGTTCTGCGGCTGAATTTCCACAGTCCGTGGTCGCCTTTTCCACGTCTGTTACCAGCTCGAATTACCCGCCTTCAACTCGAGTTACGTTGTCTCCTTCTAAATGAACTGGGATCATGGCTGCTGAAGGTCATGGCCAATTTCTAATTCCACTGTCCCTGTTCTCAATTATTAGAATGCAATTTATCTCTCTGCCTCTTATCGTTCTCCCTTTCAGGGACAACGAAAGTCCCTTAATTGAATTTAATATAACGGACACACGTCGAGATCAATTGATCCGCGTTTTACAGAAAGAAGCCACTAATATATCTCATAAAAAAGCTTGATAGTATCTACTTAGAATAGAACAGCGTGTCCACGACCAATTAGAAATAATAAACGTCAAAAACTATATCAAATAAAGGCTAGAAATATATTAAAACCGCAGCTACCAAACGCGAAACAAGCTCGCGAAAATAAGAAAAATCAAGTGCCGCACCGTTGAAAATCATCGAGAACCCCGCAGCGCCCCAATGCTCACCCCTCGCTCGACGAGTCCGCCCCCAGTAGTACCCAACACCGTCCAGACTAATTAAACTCGCTTCGACAGCCACGAAAATCACGCGTCGCGGCCGCTCGAGCCTCAAAATTCCCGATCGATCGAGAAAAATGGAGAAAAAAAATCCAGCTCGCCCAGCGTACAGCGACAGAGGGTACCGCTAGACTCGACGCGAGGGCGTAAAGGAGCCCAGCCCCGGCGCCGTGCGCCCGAGTAATTCCGCCAATATTCGATCGGCCACGATAAACATCAATCCGCACAGGAGGGTCTCTCCAGCGCTGATGGAGTATCCCGGTAGCAATCTCGGCTGTCGCGGTTACGAACTCTACGGATAACTCGTGGACGTTGCGCACCCGCTCCGCGCCCCATCGCCCTTAAAGGGAACTCGCGCGAAGACGGGGGTTGGACGGGCGCACCCGAACAGTCGATTCGATCGCCCCGCGGTCGAGGGCCACCGCGATCTCTCCGACTCCTTTGTGTCGCCGCCGTGCCGTGAAATTTGTTGGCTGAGACTCGTTCCGCGATAAGACACGGGGAGGGACCGAGAAACGCGATTCTTATCGCGCTGGTAGGGGCGGTGGTGAGGTTTATCTGATAGGGGTTTGTAATTGCGTAGGGTCGCTTGATTGCGTGGGTGGGGGACTAATTGGAGTATTTAAGACGACTTGCGTTACTGGCGGTCTAATCTTGACCTTTTTCTTTCGTTGGATCAGGGTTGCTTTAGGGGTTGAAGGGTTTGGTCTGCTCTTGGTTGGTGTCTGGTTTGATTGGTGGTATAATGTATTCGTTGTTTCAATGGGATACTGTTATTGTCGGCGTTTGGTTTAGTTCTTTGAACAGTAGAAAACTGTATGAGAAAGTGTCACGCTGGAATCACGAGTCCGATATAGTACGTGACTCGATATTACTATCGCGCTCGATATCTTCTTGCTCTCTACAATGCAGCTCATTCAATCTATGGATATTATATCCAATCGGGTTTGCAATATTGCGATACTGAACGAGTGATTAAATTACGACACTATTTATTTGCACGAAATACACGGTAGTTACAGCGATATAATACGAGAGCCACTGCATAGTGGCACTTGGTCTCCGAATGAGGTCAACAGGGAAGCTACTACAGCGATGCTCGGTGCTCAAATGGTTAATAGCAGCACGCTTGATCGTTGAACTCCGTCATTTGCACACGTAGCATGTAACTTTGTATCGCACTATTTGGTACACAAGAGCAGAGATGGATAGTAAATCTGAAGGGGTTGAAAAATGTTCTCCAAAGTATCGAAGACCAATCGCTCGCACTAATAATACCAAATTGCAAAAAAGATGAAGCATCGTAATTTAAAAAGAGAGAGTTTAGAAGAGCAGCGATGAAAGAGATGAAAGAGCACGAGGCCCCAGTAATCGTCAATTCTTCAGCAACCTATTCGAGGATCAAATCTCATCCTCGAGCGGGTCATCGAACTCGCGGCGAGTTCGAGACAGTAGAAACGCCAGGTTGCAATCTGCAGTTGCCAGCCGCAGTCGAAGATGCACCGGCGCGCTTCCGTGATCCGATTAGGATTTATTATTCGAGCGGGCGCGTGCACACCTGCGCCTTTCCACCGATTGGCCAGGGCAGATAAAGCGCGCGAGTCCCACGCGTTTCCGTTCGCCACGCGATCGCCTCGCCTCGATCCTTGATCCCCTATGGAACTACCCGCCCACCCTTAATACTTCCTCTATCTTCCTGATTCGAAACTTCTCCGATCAATCCTCGCGTTCATTCTTCGTTCGAGATACAAAATAAGGGGGAAATAATGAAAAAGAATTGAAGACGATGACAAGAGTGAAATCTCGTGGTTCGATAAACTCTACAATTAAACAGTGGATTCTGTAGATTCGTAGAAGGATGAAGTCATCATTTATGTAATCTCATGTTTAAACAACGTCGCGTCCATCTGGCTGCTCGCGCGATTTCACAAAATTTCTCCAATATACCATTCTTACAGAATCGTTCTTCCTCGTAGCGACTCCTGATGCTTCAACGACGAGACATCGCGGCGTCCATCCGCGTACGTGTCTGTCACAATTAAAAGCCCATAAGTGTTCGCCAGTCAGGTTACGTGGTTCCGTAACTGAAATCGAAAATGATCAAAAGCGAGTGCGCAACGATCGGAAAGAATGCCCAATAACAAGGAGCGCGATGCTTCCTTATCAATGGCGCGGTTCTCCGCGTCGTACAAAGTGGAAGGATCGCGTGACGCGTCAGAAATCTCTCCTCTTCCGCGTGGTTTCGCAATCCCCGCCGTAGGAAGAATCAAGCCCGCCTTTGTTCGCCGCGGGGAAGCGTTTTCCACCGCGTCACGTTCGTCGTATAAATTCGAGAAAGCAACCGCGCGACGTGGCCAGACGAGAGGGGAACGAAAACGAGGGAGAACGGGTGGCGATGATGAAAAATCGAAAGACGGACAGGACCGGTCACGCTGCGCCAGCTGACTGAGGTTGCTGTCCGGCTGAAAAAGGGGGAGACTCGACGAGGAGACGAGAGAACGATGTTATCGAGATGACGCGAGGCCAGACGCGGTTCCAGGGTAATTGAAAGTTATGACTGCGGTCGCGAGCAGAGGTGTCGCAGGGTGCTTCGCGTGGCGACGCCGCATGGCAGTTTTCGAGGTAGCTCCTTGACGAAAGGTCAGCCGCTAATCCGATGCTAATGACGATGCTAGCTGAAACAGTTCGAGTAGTTTCTATATACCGATTCGAAGGGCTTATGGTTAACAAGCAATGAGCTTATAGGTTGGCCGTCCATCCGAAACTACGTTTTATCTCTGCGTCCAAAGTTTCGTCGTCCCGATAATCAAAGGTAATTATTATAGTTCCCGCTATCGTCCGAATGATCGTTAATCGAATCGATGTCTGGCGTTGCTTACCGTCGATTAAGCGTATCATTTCCGTTCGACTGTCGCGATGGGCAAACGCGCGAGCTTTATACCGCAATTATTCTCGCGCGGGCAAACATCGTTACGCGGCTCGCGAATCGCGGCGGCCGTCATAAATTCTCGCGACCGGGGCGCCGATATTATTACCGATTCGCGGTCTCGTTGTTGAATATTGTCGCGTATCAACGCGATTAACCGCTCGCGAGTTACCGACGCGGTCACGGCTGTGTTTCAATTACCCGCACAGAAAGCGCGACGACGTCCTTCCGGTGCAATTTCAAGAGGGAAATCTGGGCTGCTCCTCCGTGCGACGCGATTCTTCCTCGGCTACGATTTCGAGGGCAATTGGACGACGTTGAGCAACTGCGAGCAGGACGGTAGAAAGTTTTTAACAAAATTGTTAGAGAATCGTGCGACGTGCATCGGTTAAGTTTTTTCGTAGAAAAAGTAAAAGAAGAAATTGAATTTCGCAAAAATGTAATGGAAATGGGACTTTAGTTACCATTGAGGGTGTCCTTTCGCGTGTACAAAGATTATTTCCAAGTATTTAACTAGAATCTTTTATCCTGAGTTAAATTCGGGACAGGCGAGACTTTGTTCTTAAGGAGGACATTCTTAGAAAACCCCCTCGGGCAATTTTCTGCATCAGAAGCATCGGCCATTACCGCAGCCAATAACACAAAGTTTCCATTGTTCCCACGTTGCAAAATACTTGGTCGGGTCACGAAATCACGAGGCATCTTTAACCTTTTAACAGTGAAATGCGTCTGCGAAACGCTCGCAGCGTTCCGTCGCGTTGCATCACTGGAAAAATGCGATGGAAGAAACACTCGTGCACCTTCGGACGCGAAAAGTATTACAAACCGTGGCGTGCCTTCTCCAACAGCTGTTACTAATTCCCGTCGTTTTGTCTCTTTTAATAGACCCGAGAATTAACGCTCGAGGACGCATAAAACGGTCATTAATTCCACGGTTGACGATGTTTTCCCTCAATCGTGTCGACGACCCCTTGGCTTCTGTACGAATCCGGACGGTAACAGCGCTACGACAAAGGGAATTACGTGTCTACCGAACGCTGGGTGACGTTCGTACAGCCCACGCGTGAATATTTCCACGGGTCGAGGCTCGTTTTTCTCCCCACGGTGAGAAGAAACGTTGCAGCTGGCAGGAGTAACTTCCGATTAGTGGATCTGTTGTTAGGATCGAGCCGGATCCGCGTCGCCAATAGACGAGTTAAATTAACCTGCCTCTCCGTCACGATTTCGCGTTAGTCACGGGTCTCTTAGTCACGAGTTTCGTCGTCGCGAATCGAAGATCTACGCTTTGCTTCGGTATTTAGATTTAATTTAGCAAAAGTTGATAATAATTTACTCGCGCTGACGCGAGAACGAGCACTGGACGATCGAACAGAAGAACGCAGCAACGAGAGGACGAAACTGAACAGAGAGGGTCGTCGACGCGAGACAAATCTCTTCTCGCTCGCGACGAATGCATCTTACTCTCATTAGGGGTTGGTACTAATTAGATCGGACGGTTATCGCGGTCGCGCGTCAGATTCGCGAAGCGACATGCGGCCCGTCCGATTCGATTGTTTATCGAGGCGATCATGTAGCAATTTATCGGCGTCGTCCGACAGATTCGTGGCTGAACGAGGTCAGGGGACGTCGATGTCAATTTCCTCGGCGCTTCCCACTGCATATTCGATCGGCGATTTGCCTGTCCCTGTCGCGATAAAGCCGCGCTGATAAAACCCACGCGAATGAAGCTCACGGGGATATATATCGTTTTATAGGGGCGATTCGCGAGTAACCAGCGACAATTCTCGTTACGCCCGCAGTTCCCATTCGATCCTTGCCTATTACTCTACCGTTCCGTTTCGATCGAGCCACCGACTCGCCCCTGTTATTTCGTTAATCCTTGCTTTTATTAGCGCTGCTCCGCGACGATAATGGCGTAAATCAACAAGTCTCTGAACGGTCTTTCTATTCGTTTCTATTCGTTTTTAAACCGGCCGTGACAAAGATAGTTGCACGTTATCGGCAGAATAATTGGCAAATTTCGTGCAAAGTACACACGCGATAAAACCATCCGCGATATCGCGGAGAACTTCGAGAGGCTTCATTTTCCATCGAAATTTAAACGAAGAGGACGCAAAAAGGAAGCAGCGCACGCGGCACTTTTTACGCGAGGTCTCAGCCAGCCCAAGATGTTTAATTTACTCATTTGGCTGCGGGGCTAAATAATAAATCTCCGTGGACGACACCGGGCTGGCTGACGAAAGCTGATTACCCCTCGCGATAATCCGTGAGAGCTGCTCCGTTGCCACCTGCAGCTCGTCTACCTTCGTCACCACTCTGACGAGACACCCTTCTATAGGGGTTAACGAGGTCGGCCGCGAAACAACCCAGTCACCCTCGCCTCGCCCGTCGATCTCGTTTCTGCTCTCTGTCTCCGTTTAGCTTCTATTTTTTCCCTTTTCCCTTCTTTTTTTTTTTTTTTTCTTCTTTCGTCGCCTCCGCGTGTCCCTCATGCATATTTAAATTGGCGGAACCGTGGAAATTTGTAGCCGCTGTCGTCTCGTTACAGCGCGCGGCACAGACGCCTCGTCGATACGGCTCCGTTTCGACTCGACGGTTGATTACGCGGGGCTGATCGATCGAATGATTCTCATCTGGGCGATCATTGATTGATTCGGATTCAGTCGAGGTTGGCTGCTGCGCGGAGAGTGGATTTAGGGGTTGGTCTGGCAAAATGTAAGCTTGTTTCCCGTTCAGAGGTTCACTGTAATCGAATACCGTTAGGGGTGGTTAATTTACTGTGAGCGGAAAAAGGAGGTGTACCTTTTCTGAGTAACAGTTTATGCAAATTTAAAATTGTAGCAACGCGTAATTCCAAGATGAACAGTCTAAGAAAGTTGTATCTGTTTGAAAAATAATTAATCGTAATTTCGAACGAGGAAAAGTATCCTATATAATACCCAATCGAACAAGCAAATTCGATACGCCGCGCTAAATCCATATTTCTCGTCCCAGCGACAAGACGGAAGATGCTGGAAAATTGATCTCGAGCTATCCACTCTCGAGGTTCTACGTCTAATTTTTATTCGCTCGAAGTCCTAGTTTCCTCGAGGCGTCGGGACGGGCGAGGCCGTGTCGATGCACCGGCGATACCGAAGGGGTGAGTAACCCCTTTAGCCGTTTCGAAGTCGTCGCGTGCAGCGGGCCATCCCTTCGACGACGCTCGAGCTTCGACTCTCGTTGATCCGGATGGAATTTCATTTTCCCCGGATTTACCCGGGCCGACTGTTAATTCGAAATTCAATTCCTCGAATTACGCTTTCGGCTGCACTTTTACGCGGGCACGCCTGGGAATCGCGTCGAGGTAAATCTCGTTAACCCGGAACGCGATGCTCTTGTCCTGCTTTCCCAACCAAATTATTCCCTCGTTCGACGAGTTTTTTATTCGATCAGACCGCCGTTCCTTACAGAGCCGATGCACGTGGGTACAATGGCTAGCGAGCACGAAGCGCTCGCTCCGCGTAAATTCGTGGTTAAAAAAAAGGAACATTCTTTTCTCATAGTAAAAAAATTTATTTTCGAAACCGCGCGTATCTGAAGTGAGTTTCGAAATTTTCCTCTATTCACTTCTCACCGATACGTGTACAGAAAGTGAGAAAAAAAACTCTGCAACGAAATTTTGGAAAATATTTGCACAAGGTTTTGAAGAATAATATCTGCGATTTAAAAATGAAGAAGATTAATACATTTATTACCAGCTTTCCGCGAAACGAATGCTTTCTGATTACGCAGCTTCATAGTCGATAAAGGATCGCGTCTAGCCAGAGCGACCTCGGTATTTGCCTAATTATTTCTGTTCGACGGTTCCTCCTTTCTCCAAGAACTCGTCTGCGAACTTCCGGTGAACAAAATGAAGGATTCCGTTTGTACGCCTCGCGCTTTCGGCAACTCTGGGATCCTTACGACGTTCGTTTACCATTCCTCGTTATATTTGTTCGATGCCCACAATCTCTGCTGATAACTAGATGTTTGATTTCGAGAGGCTGAAATCTCAACTACTACCTCTCTACTGATAAATATACAATATGCAATATTTTCCTTAATACTTAAATAACATCTATTTCTAACTCTAATTAATTCCCGTGGCAAAACATTACCACTCGATCGATCAATCAAATCCAATCGATAACACTAAATAAATATCGTTTCTCTGAAACATTATATGTATATATATATATAAGAACCAATCTCGAAAACTCTCGAGTAATTAACTTGAAAGAACTGTTCAGCGCGAGAACACGAAAGAATTTACCCAAAGGCACGATTCTTTGCGGCTCGACGTCTGAAGCATCGAACCGCAAGTTCTCGCGCTCGAAAGGGCAAACTATAAATACGAAAAGGAGGGAAAAGGAAGGCTCGGTTCTATTTAAAAGTTAACCAGTTTCGAGAGGCTCTCTCCTCCGACGTTTCGAAACAAACTGGCCGATCCGAAGGGGGCGAGAACCGTTGGCGCGCGAGCGAACGGAACCGCTCGAAGGGGTGTCGTTCGTGCCTGGACGGCGAAAGGCGACGCCGCGAACCGGGGATTAAACGGCGTCCCTCCGGTGGAAAAGCTTTAATTCCACTTCTTTCGAGGTTTTAATCAACGACCGGCACGCTCGCGTAATTCCGACAGGGAGCAGGGCGCCACCGCGAAAAACTATCGGATCCGTTCCACTGGCTCTCGACGAAAGAAAGGCAAGTAAAAGGGAAAACGAACGGGGATGGGGAGGACAGGAATAATCGCGGTGGTAATCCGAGCTGAAATGTTTTCTTCGACCCCTTCGTTTTTCTCGCTTGTTCGCCAGGCGAATTATGGCCAACGGACGATTCAGGGTGGGTCCAGTCGGGAGACTTAACGAACGAATTAATATCTCGATGTGTTTCTTTTTGTTCGGTCAGAATTACATCCGTTTTCAGGAGAATATTCTCACGTAAAGTTAAGTAACTATTTGCAAGAGTTTCAGGGAAACGGAGAGAAAAATGTTAGTCCTGCCGAGCAACCGAGGACGTCGCGATATACTCGTTAAGAGATATGTCTCGAACTTGTCTAATAAAACTGGTGGATTCCGCTTTTTTATCTGCAGTTCGCGAGGTGCATCTCGAACGCAATTATTCGCGGGCCTCTCGCTCCCCCATTTGACTTCTTATCCTGATGTATGCTCGCTACGCTAAACTTTTGCGAAATAGCGAGCGAACGTAGGGTCGAGCACCTTTATCACCTCCAGCGCGCGTTCCGGTGAGAAAAAGAACTCTTGCTCCGGATTTTCGAGACTTCGCCTCGTTATCTCTGGTGAAACGTTCGCGGTGATACATGAATCGAAACGTTATCAAAAACCAGAAAAGACACAGCGAAGGAATAGCGCATCAGTTCCGAGCCTGTCTCCCTTTTTTCATACGAAACGAAAGAATTTCTTTGGGGAATTAAAATTGTGGAATTTTAAATCAACGACGATGATTTCGAGACGTGAAGAAGTTTCAGTTTTTAGTTCTCGCTTAATTAGGTATGCCTTGATTCGCCTTTAATTGAAACAGCACGGACGTATAAAAGAACAGACGAAGTCTGGAAATATAGGCTAGCCAATTCCAGTCGAAAGATTTCGAAGAAGCTCGAAACGAGAGGAATTAAAATGTATGAATCGCGCGATAGACGATTTCTAAAATCATGTTAGACTTCATTCAACGGGGACGACAAGAATAGCGAACTGTCAAACTGGCTGGTTCGAGTTCCACGAAAAAAGTCACGAGCCGTCCCCTGTCAGACGGCGGATATAATTATCGACGGACTGATGTATCGCGACGCTAGGGGGATAGATTTTTCGATGGAAATCAGGTTACGTCTATCAAAAAGATGCCAGGGACAGAGCAACGGGACGGATAATTAACGAGCGGGGGCCTCGAACGCGTAGAAATGAAACGTCAAGCCCAGGAACATTTCTAGAGAACGCGTCTCCCTCGCGTCGAATTTGTTTAAACAAATAGTGGTTCCCGATCGTTTGCTCTTGGCAACGGTTCCATTCGTTATGTCACGCTCCACTGTCGCGAACCATTTTGCTTCGAGTTCTAGTCCGACGAACAATCTGTGCAGAGCGCCAATTAAAAGAAACGATACGTTGAAACGATGGAATAAACGAGGGTTGCTTTTCATTTTTGCAGAACCGAATAAGTAAAAGGACAAGAACCGCGCGTTGGCGAGGGGAACTTACGTCAAGGCGAAACAAGCTGGAGGCGTGTTTTCGCGGGTTTTCCGCGTGAAAATTCCATTGTGGCGGTCGTCGACCCCGACGACGTGGCAACGCGCTGGCTCCTCAAGTTCGAGCGTACAAAATCGCGGCAGTTAAACCAAAAAGTTTACGCGCGATGGCTGTCACGCGTTGGCTCGTACATTCGTCGAGTTAGTGGTGACGCGTAACGGAAATGAGAAAATTCCGTTCTTCGTCGTCCAACGCGTGCGTCACTCTCGGCTCTTTCCCGAAATTAAGCCCCCGTTGACCTTCGCGTGAGAACGAACCGCTCGTCCGACAATGCTCGGCCGTTCGGCTAAAAATTTCGTGGAAATTTGAGAACTTTCGTTTCGCTGCATACGTAAGCGTGAAATGGAATGACGTCGGGTTAGTGAGAGTGAATGAACGCGCGGATGAAAGCAGAGCGCGTACATTTTCTGTAGTCGGTTAAACTTAACCTGTGATATTCATAATCGACTCTAACTAATTTTTTAGAACATTTTATTAACTAAATCCACCCCAGGAACATCTTACAGAATCATTATTGAAACTTATAGCATACTGTCATCGTTCGTGGATTCTCTGCGAGGGGTGAGCACGGAGAAAAGGGGATGATAGATTTGAGGAATTTCTAAAATGATCCAGGACGAATCAGCAAAAATTTGGAGCGCAAGACAGCGATTGATCGGTGACTCGTTAAACTAATAAGATAGAACGACGAAGGGGAGTCCGTATTCAGCCCGCAGGATAGCGCAAACGCGATTGGCAAAGGGGAGAGCCTTCAATCGGTGTAATCATCGTGACGCGGATGAATTTAAAATGGATCTCTTTATACCAAGACGCACCCCGCCGTTGGTGGCTCCTCCGGCAACAGACCCCAATCGCGTCGATTTCATACCTACCCGTGTCATTGTTGCTGATTGGAGGGTGAGTTACCCTCGAATATCCAAAGGGATCCGCCGTGATATCCTTGCGACACCGAGTGTCAGTAAATTGCCGAGAGTTCGTACGGAATAACCACTCCCAACGGTGAAATTGTTTGTACTTTTGGAAATTGGTATAACGCGATATCCATCGAATGGAATAACCACCGCGCAACCCTTGATTCGTTAATCGCGTCTGTATTATATAAGAGAGGACTCGTGGCAAGCTTTATGGAAGACGAATTCACACCTTCGTCTGAAAACAGTCTGCTTACACTAGGCGTGTTTTTACAAAGAGACAAATTATGGAAATAAATCGTAACGCATAAGCTTCTCAAACAAGTTGAACAATCGTCGTGACACTTTTCTTTAGCGACATTTAGCGTGCCTATTTCCGAGCTGATAACCAGGTTATCACTTATGCTTTTACGACCAAGCGCTCGAGCTATCTCAGGCTTTCGGTTATAAAAGGAATCGCCACGCAAATCGAGTAATTCCCGTTTCTTGGGAATTGCTAGTAATTAACAAATAATACGTAAGATGATGCTAAAACCGTCTCGAGGAAGCTAAGAAAAGAGCGCTAAGGAAACTCTCGATGAGTCTAATAAATTATAACACAAGGCGCGATATTGTCGGCTGGCGGGCAAGATGATCGCAGATGATTCGCTGAAGAAACGGAATGCGCGTGGGTTTCGCGCGGTTCTAGCCAAAAATACGAACCGTTGATCCAACGCGTGTATCGTAACGCGGTACGCTGATCGTAACTGCAAATTAATGCCAGGTACGCCGATGAATGTAAATATATAACACGTATCGTAATCCACTAAATTAAACAGTCATCTATCGGATAAATCAATAACCGTGTGGCATCGCAATGGTATTCCAATTCGCTCCTTAAATTTACATTGCATCGAATTCTCGTTTAATTAAACCTTCGATATTTTTAAATTTGTCAACCTGCAAAAGAAGCAAGAAACAAAAAAGAAGAGGAAAGAAAATAATAACGAAAGGAATACAAGAATATCGATTGAATAAGGAATAGCGAGCGTAGTCGCGTTTGAAGTATTCACGAGCGCTCTTCGAAAACAATCGTTTGGACGAGAGGTACCGTTCTAATGATTGACGATAATTGCACGGTACGCTCGTCAAGGCGATCGTGGAACGACGCGTACATGTGTCGCGTCCGATATTACGCTCCGAACGGGCACGCGATGAATTTACTCGCGTGATACGCGTCGCGAATCCGTCGTGGGTGTCACGTTTCCGTTATCTGGCAATTCCGCGAGCCGGAAATCGCAAGATATCAACGTTCCCTGGTCGCGTTAATCGCGCGCGTAAATGTTTCCTGTCTGTCAATAATGAAGCCCAGAGCGAGGACGATCACTAGCTAAATCACTTCCTCGCAACATCGTCTTACGTTTCGATTTTCATACCTTTTCCAATGAAATTGTTCTATAATCTCAATTAATACGCATAGCTAGCCATCCTTGTGCGTCGAAAAAATTTCACAACGATCGCATTTTCGAACGGAATCGGGTTCGATAACGCAGAAATAAACAGCAACGAACTATAGGCGCAGGATACATACATAATTCGCGAGGGTGAGCCAGGGTGATTCATTGCGTTCGCGAGGTGCGTACCTGAAGCGGCCAGAAGATAATTGGCCGTGTATCTATTCCTGTCAGTCTCGATCCATCTTCTTTACGAGGTCGTTCGTCACTGGCCATTCATTGGCGGCGCTTCGTTTCCTCGCACGAGACCATCTCGAAACGCGAAGCCAGCTCAGCGACGAATAAACCGGACGTCAAAGGAAGACGCCTCGAACGGCTCGTGCTCGCTTGCGTAACACGAATTCCACCCACTGCGCGTCGCTAACAAACGATAGCGATGAAACGAAGACGCTTGGCGCTTTTAATATACTTCTAGACGAGTGACTAATTGCCCGTACTATCTGTCAGGGGATGAGAGCGAACAGAGGCTTGGATTTTTCAGAACCTGGATTTTTACCAACGTTCTTCGCTCGCTTCGCGTTCTTTGGAGGTGTAAAGAATCGTAATTGCGATTTGATGCGCGCATAACGCGATACTCGTGTCGATTAAACGATCGCGTAAGATGTTCCGTTCCGAGGGATTAAAATTGGGACAGAACTTGAAACTTATTGTTTGAGAAGCGTGCAGAGCTATATTGGACGTCGCGGGATTGTAAATTCCCGATAAATGATCGAAGAAACTTGGAAGCGGCGAGTTTCGAAGTTAAATTGAAGTTCGATGTATGAGGTTGGAACCTATTGGACCGCATTGTTTGGTCGCTCGGAGAGGTTCGATCTGAATTCAATGGTCTCGAGGAGATCCGTGATAGTCGATGGCGCGTTTTTGTCCGTTCCCATGGTAATGGGAGGCAAATACACCGTTAACGATTGAAATTTATCGTAATTCGACGTCAGGCAACTTTTCTCAGCGTCGCGTATCGATTTCCTTTATCATTAACCATTTTCTCGAAATTTTCACGCTTCGTTCCGCGAGAAACGCTACCGCTGGACTACAATATTTTCAAGCTAGACGAAGAAACAACAATTCCGTTGCAATGGTACCGAATTGCAACCATAAATCACCGGAAAATACCCTCGACCATTAACGAGCAACCGCTAATTACGACTCATTAATCGCAACAATAAACCCTTTCCAATATCCCAAACACATTTATCCAGCCGCGAACCCGATCGTAGCCGAAAAGAAAATTCGCTGGGGCAAAAAATGGAAGAAAACCACGGTGCGGACCGAGGGCCAGTGGGGTGAGAGCGGCTAATGGACCACCCGTTGGTGGTCAAGAGCTAGCTCCAATCAAACGGCCGTGAAGAGAGAGATAGGGTGAGGGGCTGGCGAGGCATGCCTGACGAGAGGGTGCAGCGAAAAGTTAATCGTCCGCGAGGTGACGTTTGGAGAAGAGAGAACGGGGCTCAACAGCGAGAGCGAAGGGAAATAGACGGCGAGGCGGAGGGTGAATCGCGCGAAATGGAAGTGCGAGCCTCGGAGGTGGGACTATGGTTGTCAGAGAGAGAGAGAGAGAGAGAGAGAGAGAGAGGGAGAGACCGTAAGCGGAAAGGAGGGAGAAAGGCGATGGGTGTCGCGAAGGGTGACGAACGAGCGAGCGAGAACGGTGGCGCGAAAGAGAAGGGGTGAGAAGCGGTGAACGCGCGAGAAAGAGAGGGTGAAGAGGGGGTGAAAGCTGCATTGCAGTACCCGACCCTGGCTAACAGAAGCGCCATCCATTGGCCCGTCCGTGTGATTCCGGGATCGTTCGGCAAGTAATTGGCTCTCTTTGAACGCGAGAAGAAACGCGAAGGCAGCCGGTTCACGGTCTATCGCACCCCTGCTCTCTGTTCACGCGGCTGCTCGACGGAGGGTGGGCTCGGTTGCCTGGTTAACAGGTTGACTGTCATCGGGGCGGGAGCGAAGGGGTTCGCGGGAAACTGAAACGGGCGACGAGTGGCTGCTCGCGACTTTTCGAGTGCGATAATAGTATGTAAATAATTTGCCGGGTATGATGTATGGCCTGGTGATTTATCTCGAGTCGCGAAGGATCGCGGGGATGGCTGTCGGGAATGTAGAGCGATTTGTTATAATTTGGTCCGAGAGTTTGCGGCCTGTGCGATGCTTGTAGGAATCGGTAGGTGAACGGGTAATTGGTGACGGATGGAGTATCGATTTTGCGCGCTGGTCTGCGTCAGCTGTATACTTTATATCGATGAAATGAAATTCTTCATGTAATACATATTTGTTCGTGGAAAATTGTAGCTGCTCGATTTAACCGGTTATTCAAGATTCTCATTCGAAATATTCTGCACTCGTAAATGTAATAAGAAGAAAAAGTAAGAGTCGACCTAGATGTAACATCGTGTAATCGTAGAACAACCGCAGCGCTGCTTAACATAATTGAAATTTCACTGATCGATTTCGAAATATCAAGCTCAACATCGATCGCGTCGAGATGATTTGATCCGCACAACCGCGCGACACTGGGTTCCGCAATTGCTCGCAATTTCCATCGGATGGCTGGGTGGTGGAAGCTACGCCATGACAAGTAGAGGGTGCATCGGTCGTGGCAGGTTCGCCAGGCTCGTTACTTTTTCAAGGAAATTTATTCATTGTCGTGGAGGGGAAGGAGCGGAGGACGACCGAGTCCCCGACCGGATGAGAGCGATTCTAATTTTGTGAAAGACGCGCCAAGGGCAGCGAGAAAGTTTTCAACCTCTGCCACCCCCTTTCTCTCTCCTCCGCTCAGGGCGAACATTCGACGCGGCCCTATAAAACATCTTATCGCGATGGTCCCGCGAAACGCGCCGCGACCGCAAGAATAATTTGTATTCCCGACGTTCTTTTCTTCCTCGAATTAGCTCGAAGCTTCCGCCATGAAATATTAAATTCCACGGGGAACTGTCCCATCTTCTGCATCCCCACGGCCGTATTTTCTGCGACTCCACGGACGAGGATCGCGCTGGGGCGTCTCCCGAGTCCTCGCTTCTGAATTCTCGATGGCGGTTTCGCACGATACATGATGAATTTCTCTAGTTTCGTCTCGCATGTATTTTCCTTCGAGCATCCGCTTTTTTACCAGCGTCGAACAGGCTTACCATATTTTCGCGTTGGTGATCGATGCCTGTTCGTGGTATCGCCGGCGCAAGGGCAGCTTCTTTCGGGGGAATATATCCCGTGGATTGGTAAGGGAAATGGAAATGGAACGATCTTTTGTTGGAAGTCTAGAAACGGGGAGAAATTCTGAGAAGATTCGAATGATTTAGGCATTACCTTTGAGGCTGAAGTTCTTTTTTATGAAAATTGGGAAATTCAGTGGAACGAAGGTCTCGCGGAGATTGGAGATTGCGGAGAAGCATGGTGGCTCAATGTTTACAGAATACTTGACACTTTTTAAGATTTTCAGTCTAGATACCAAGGCTATATTCGTTCTGGCTTCAATTATACTGTAGACAGGTTGAAGAGTGTACGTTCTATCCTGAGAATAGTTGGTTCATCCAAAAATCTCCCAGCGTTTGCTCGTCTTATTTAGCTTATCAGCAGGGATTCGTGTTACTTTCAGTAGGAACGTAATAATAAAACCCCAAAGCGCAAAATTGCCGGTAAATGTGTTGCGACCATGAAAAAAAGATTTATATATGAAATTACGTCTTCGTTGATTATTAATTGGTGTTACGCTTCCCTAAAATAAGCCCAACGAAAATCAAAACATCGAGATCCATCGTGGACAAAAGAGACGAGGGGTGCTTTTCGCAAAATCACCCCCGATCGATCCCCCGTTTCCCTTCGTTCTACGCGATCGTACAGCGAAAGGAACGTTCCAGTTCCAAAGTGAGGCGAAACGAATCCGCCCTTCGTTCGTTCGTATCCCGGAGAACCTATTAAATTCCCCAATGAGTTCCTCCGCGCCTGTAACTACGAACTACGTGTGCTTTTGAGCGTGCCAGGATCTTCGCGAGACTCGCGGAAACGGTTCTCCATTAATCAAAAGAATCCGCCGTTCTGTGAAATTACTTCGCTCGAAAATTTCATTTATACCGGCATCCGTAATAATGTTAGAAGCAGTTCGACGTCGTTCCTTTCCCCATTCCCTTTTTTCTCGCCGCGAACTCGCCACCGCTAATCTCGTCGTTGGTAGCCATTAATTTGGACGTCGAAGAGGACGAACTTGAACTTTAATCGGCATTTTGGCGAAGCAAAAAGCAAATGCACAGTGTCGATTTTGGCTCCCAGAGAAGGAGGATCTCTATGAGCATTTCATTACTATCTAGTTAATTTATCATCGGATAACAGTTTATAAATTACGAGAAAATTATTAAAGAACATAACAACCCCTAGAAAAGAAACAATTTTGTCGAGAATAATACCTTTATATGCAGAATCGTTTAACTTACCCTCGTGACGACGCCACCTCGAATTAAATGGCTAGTTTCTCTCTTTTCGATCGAAATTTCGCGTACAAAAGCGGCGACTTCGATATTCCACGGGCGTAAATTTAATTTGCCCGGCGCTGGTTATCGGTGGGCGGTCGCGGGAAGTTCGTCGCGGCGGAAACGTAGCCTCGAATTCGAGCGGGCCGCAGCTTCCGCTTAATCGGCAGAACCCCGGGTGGCTCGACGTCACCCTATCGACCACCGTGGAAATACACCGCGAGACCAGCCTGAATGGAGCTCGCAATTTAATCGAACAGAGGCAGCCGGAGCTTAAATCGAAGCCCGTCGTATCTCGTTCTCCTCTAACGCCCACCCTCCATCCCTCGCGTGGCCATTGCCTTTCCCACCTTCCAGCTTCTACACCTTCCCTGATATTATAACGAAATTTCGTTCGCGCCTCTCGCACGCTGCCACGAACTACTTTCTCCGTTCGTTCCTCTCCTATTTCGAAAGTGCGTCGAGAGAGGGTTGGCGAAATTTTCGAACGTTTTCGCGAATGTGCGTTCATCGTACAGAAACGATTGGAGTTGGATCGTATGGTTCTCGTTCTGACAAAATAGTTAGTCGGCGAAATTACTTATTCGACACGAATGGGATGTTCCGTAGACTCGAAGCAATCTTCGATAAACGAGAACTAATCAACTCGATCCTTTTCCACGCGACGTCTTCGAGTATTCGAGACGCTGAACACCAAAACCCGGAAGTTCGTGCTACCAATGCACCAATAGCTACCCACAGCCATAATTAAATCAGCACCGCTAGCTTTCTACCTCCCCAGCGTCCACATTTACCAATCCACCCCGGTCCTACCCACTTCCCATTTACTCTCACCCTTAATTACCCATCGGACATTAATTAAATCCCACTTACTTAGAGGACCTCCACCCATCCGCGTGCATTCTTCCACTAATTTATCCACCGTATTTACTTTAAAATCGCCTACGCGGACGATCGATATTTTTATATTTTCGCTACTCTGCCAAGCTTCGAATCGTCTGGCTTTTCAATCGTCAGCCCTTCCGAGTCTCCCTGCAGTCTCCAGAAGTGGCTGCTCGTTAGACATTCATCCTAAAGTACCACCTCCCGTCCCAACCCCTCCTTCTCCTCCCTCCACTCTAACCAGAGATGAGACCGGGATTCAATTTATTATTCGCGAGGATCATCCCCCGCGAATAAGGTCGAGGAAACTGAGAGTGGGAACACGGTGTTTGTACGGGCGCTGCGCTCGCGCCGTTAAAGGGCGGCAGAGGCGATGGCGGCGGCGGTGGTGGTGGTAGACGGTGGCTGGGAAATCGCAGCAGACAAAGGGTAATAATTAAAAAGGGCAAGCAACAATCTGGGAACGGAACGACGCCGAGTTTGGCGATCTTCTTGGGTCGTTTCTCTTTAATTAAGCTAATCCGACCTGATCTCTCCGACCGGCAGGCCTCGGCCTCGTTTCTCCAAGATCGCAGCAAATTCTCTTTCTCTTATTATTTTCGGCTGATCCGTCTGGACTCGGATATTCTTTGATGCTTCGAGTGTTTCCGCGGGACGTATCCGAGAGATTAACGTAAGATATTCCGTTTCGAAATTCGTTCTTGAATCGAGGAATAGAATCTTAAATAATCGTTTTGATTTATCTTATTACCGATAAGAAGCGAGACATTGTTTTATTCGCGACGAAAAATGCTAAAGAACGAGATCTTGAGGAATAAGAGAGTCTTGTATTGTTTAAAATTTGAGTTCATGATTTTTCTTGCAATTTGAAAGAAAAATTCGCAATCTTCTGAATACCTGCGGCGCAGCCGCTTCCACATTCGTGGGATCGACGGAACAAAAGGAGCGCGGCGGAGGATTTCGAAGACAGGACCCCGCGGAGAGGCCATCGCCTCGCGAGGAATCCCGCAAACCCCGTAACCCCGCCGAATTCACAGCCAGCGGCGCGTGTAAACTCCGTCCGTGAAGATATTTCGCGGCGGAACAAAGAATCTGGGTCAGCGGTGGATATTGTTAATCCACGGCCGGCTGAACGGTGATTAACGCCGACGTTTGCCGGGCGTTTCGCGCGCGAACAGCCCGCACGGATTTCCAACTTCCGCCACGTAGGATTCCCCCGTGACCGCCGTTTAATCATGTCAATTACCGCGATACGATATAATTCGCGCTACGTTCTTTAAAGCAATTGAAACGAGCGATTTTTCCACCGTCGTTTCCAAATTGAAAGAAAGATAGTTGAATCCGTACTTAAAGTCTCTTAAAGTAGAAACTTCTCTTAAAAAATAGATAACCCGCTAATTTTTTTACTCGATAAGATAGATGACGAGCAAGGTAATAAAATAGTTCGATAGAAATTTTCCGTGAGAGTTTGTCTTCGGGGTTAAAAATCAATTAGAAAACGGCACCCCTCAGAGGATGTTTGGACAGCAGAAACTTTACGTTCCTCGACTCTCAGAGGAGGAAAATCTGATCGAACGAAAATGTATCGTTCGACTAGCCTGAAAATGGAGCAGAAATATCGATCGAAAACGAATCGAAGGTTCGACTGCGAGACGCGGTTCGCGTGAACGAGGCCAAGCCGAGGGGGCTCGCGTTCGCCCCGTAATTTCTGGCGGCGATATCGGGTCGCTTGGTAAGAACTCGGAAAACGCGGCCGCGCCGGCTAGAAAGTCGCGAGCAATGCAATGCGGGCACGCGAGCCCGCCCTGGGAACAAGCTCGACCTGGCCAACAGGACGAAAGTAATGCTTGCAACGTGGTTTCCATGCCGCGGACACGCCGTCTCGAATAGCTGGCGAAGCGATCGCGCTGCCCGGAATTGGGAACGAGGGCTCGATCGCCATCGCCGTCGCTGACGCCAGATTTCTTTCCACCTCGCGCACGAGCAACGAGCTATCCAACCGATCTTTTCAGAACTCACGCGGGGAATCTCCCCCTCTCGCCCTTCTTTTTTCTCCATTCTCGACTCGCCTCGCGCTTACTTTTATTCGCGAACAGACGCGCGGTCCGGATTCTTTCGAGGATTTTCTTTCGACGAAAGGATCGTCCTGCCTTCGAAATCCATTGGCACGATTTGAAAACCACGATCTCGGAACCGGTAGCACCAGAAATTTCTGCGGTTGGACAATTTCCGGAAGCCAACAACCTCTGACGTTCGCCCCCAGTTTTTCGAGCCCATCGTCACCCCGACCAATCTCCACCCCCAGAAACCGAGAAACATCCGCGACTCGCAATTTCGAACACCCTCCCGCCCCTCTGGTTCGACGGAATTGCGTCGCAGCCACGGATAGTTAGGTCAGGTGCGACGGAGGAGACGAAGGCTGACGAGAAGAGAGCGGAAGGGGTGGGTGGATGAGGGCCCCTTTGAGAGCAACTCGATTCGAAGTAATTTAGCGGCCTGGCCCTAACTTGCTGAGTGGCGGAGCCTGGAAGTTTCCAGCATTGACGAGGATGAAAGCCTCCCTCTTGCCGCTCGCGACTGCGGCGGGCGACATTAATCTATTCCGCATTGGCGATGATGAATTTCTCGGAGCCACGGCCGGAAAACGGGCACCCCGCCGCATAAGCTGTTTCGCGGGGCCGTGGTTTGCTTTTGCCACTTGGTCGTTGCTAAAAATTAATTACCTTTCCAGGAGGAACCGTTCGGTTCACGCTGGGCGCGACACGGGGTGCTCGCGACCAG
This sequence comes from Xylocopa sonorina, assembly GCF_050948175.1. Lineage (NCBI taxonomy): Eukaryota > Metazoa > Arthropoda > Insecta > Hymenoptera > Apidae > Xylocopa > Xylocopa sonorina. Next base: position 6,955,157 of record NC_135200.1, read on the forward strand.
TTGGGTAGGTGTGCTTTTGGGAAATTTGCGTGAAAAACAACTGTCGTTTCTCGACGAGTTCTGTTTCAAGCGAAAAGTGTGCTCAGTGTGCGTAAATAGTTAAATCATAGACGGATGCTGCGCAATACTTGCGATACTACGCGAGAATTGCAAAAACAGCTCTCGAGGGTATCAGATTTTCCCATACACGCGCTAACGCTTCTCTTTCTTCAACGAAACAAAGAGGCGGCGAAATAAATCTCTTTCCGTCCCTGTCCCCGACAGTCGAATCGTATTTCCGCTTTCCGGGACGTCGTTTCACGTGACTTTGATTTTAATTAAACTTCTCCCGGAAACTCGTCGAAGACTCGACCGGACGTGATCAGGTAGGAATACTTTGGTGGCCTCCGTGACACTATAACAAATACCATTCACGTGGCATAAAAGAGGAGAGAGGGCGAGACGAACAGAAGGGGGAATAAAGGAGGAGGAAGAGAGAAGGTGAAGCTGAAACTGCGGCTGGTGACAAGCCCGTTCGCAATAAGTCCGTTCCGCGAAGAGAATAAACTTTCGACTCGAAATTCGTTCGAGCGCCTCGTTCACCTCGCAGACACGTTGCGCGTTAGACAGCTCTTCGATCTTGCATCCGTGGAAATTCGCGGCGTGCTGTCAGCGAACGTAAAACGCATTCAAACGTGGCGTCTTGCTTATTTTAAGCGCGAAATAATATTTTATTCTCGCCCGACAGAGATATTGAAATTAATTCAACAAGTAATTATACTTTTCTTCTATATAAACAGGCTTAACGAAGATTAACGAGAGATGAGATAAAATTTCGATCGCTCGAAATAATTGCAGCGACATCGAGAGAAAGTTTTATTACATTGCTCGAGTGCTTCCAAATATTTGAACGAACGGAACCGCGATCGACATCGAGAACAAACATTTAACACGATCGCGCAACAGACGAGAATAAAATTCTGACCAAAGTAGAGGAGCTTTTTTTGCTCGCACTTTGCTCGCGGACAGCACAGTGACCCAGTGATAACGGATGAAATTTTCCAGTCGAATCTGTTGGCTACTTTCGTTTGTCCGCAGCAAACGAGCCCCAGGGAAGGTACAGTTTTTACAGACGAGTTTTGGGACCTCCTTTTTCAGACTGAAAGCTCGCGGGGATTTAATTAGAACGAACTGCGACTGCCATGAACGTACACGCCCTCGGGGATTTTATTTTCGATGGATGCCCGAGACGAAGTTCGCCGAACGGTTTGCGAATTCAACCCGACGAGATCGCGAGGAATTATTCAATGTCTCGAATGAGCTCGACAAATTTAATGCACGAAGACCGAGACAAAAATTGAAACTCATCCTGCATTAATCCCAATATAATACATTAAAAAGGGAGGAAAGATATTTAACAAATTTAATATAATAGAACCGTAATAGATATTAGTAATGAAATTTCATTAAATGGCTTTTAGAGCTCCATTTAGTACGCATAATTCATTCTAAAGGAACTCCACCACCCTCTACTATTATATATTCTCATTTTCTACAAAATTTCATTCAATGTTCGATCCACCTCAACTCCTAATATCGCAGATATTAAAAATAATTTCGTCAGACTCGATCTTAGCAATATTTCTCATACAAATTACTAATCTCCAAAGAACGTCGACTCGTTTCAACTGGTACGCCATCCAGAAGCTACAATCTCACCCTCCGCTCCGTGTACGACACTCCGCACCCTCCAAAAGGTACCGCATCAAAAAACCAATGCTCGTGCTGCCCCGGAGCCGTGCCTTAAAAATTCTCCTTCACCCTGCGACATCAAAAGTCCTCTTAGCCCCGACTCGAACAACGTTTGAACCGAAAACCCTAAGGAGACCTCGCTCGAGCGACTTCGTCGATTAAACAGGGAACGTCCGCCCTTATCGTCTCGAAAACTTGCAGCCTACTCTTGCTGTTTACCGATCCAATAAAGGCAGGTGGAATGGCGGCGGTTATTTAAAGGCTGTTTTAATTGCAAGCCGACGAGCGTCGACGAAAGAAGCTGCGAGAGGGTGGGTGTCCTGATGGCAGATTAAGAGGTCCCCACGCGTTAATCCGCGCGGGACTCGTTCGCGAGGGGTGCCTCTGGGGAGGCTTCCGGGGTAGGGACGATATCCAGCGGCAAGGATCGGCTTGAGAACTTAAACCAACTTCCACTTGAGCGGCAATGTCCCGCTCATCGTCCGCGCTGATACTGGATCTCCTCCAATGGCACGTCTCGCGGTCTTCCACCCCCGCGCGATACGCTAAGCGGACGGGTAACGATCGTCTCGATCATCCGCCTGTAGGAAACGTCCGAGGCTCCTTTCACACGCCGCGAATTACGTCCCGCGGTTGTGTATTCTGGGCTGGAAAGTTAGCCTGGGTTTCTGTAGCTTTTGGGGTAGCGGCGAGTGCGAGGTTGCGGGGGTTGTTTCGCGTGGACCGTGCTCTCGATATTTGGTGTGCCAGAGGAACATTGTAGCGTAATTTTGACGCTGAAATAATCGAGCAGTTGTTAATGGAAGTATTTATTAGTTCATTGGATGATCGTGGTGGTTATTTGACGAACGAAGCGATTCATTTTCTAAAGGGAAGCGTCTCGAGCGAATCTCCTTTCATTTAAAAACAGCAAATCCCTCGATCGCGTTTTCCGTGAGATTGCAGCTTACGGGAAACCCCTTTACCGGCGCTCTCATCCGTAATAAGATACACAGGGTGGCTCTTAATTGCCGTTTTATTATCCGCCCGATCTCTCGAGCTGACGCCGTGCAATTTAGCAAAAACGCGGCGCGAGTCACGTACGGTTATCGCGGCCGAATCGGTTACACGGTGTATCCGCTCGTCTCGCGGCGAACCGCCGTTTAAATAGAGCGTAACGCGTTGGATAATTTAACAGAGAGATGGTAAATATAGCCGGCGACGAGGGGCGGTAAAAGCGGTGCGTTCGGATTTAAATAACGAGCGAGATCGACGATCTAACCCGGCGGCGCTCCTCTTTTTATCTTCTTCGGAGCAACGTGCACGATTTGTCATATAACGCTGCACGAACACCGCAGCGTACGGAGTTTCTGGTTCAGTTTGCCTGAAAAAGAGTGATATACAGAAGCTTCTGCTATTTATGCCATAGTTGCAGCGGAGAATTTATAGGCGAGTTTTAACATAAATTCAACTCTAAATTCAATCCGATAGTCGATGGACACTTGTATCTGGCTGTCGGATGTATAATTAGATTCTTCGATCGCATTTTATCGATCACCAACAAACTAATAATTACAGAGAACAGACTTTTGTATTTTAAGCGAAGAGAATATCTCGTTAAGAGATTGAAATTGAACAGCACCACGAGTTTCGTGAATGCGTTGCAAACGAGAACGTTGTTCTAACTATTCCCAAAGAAATCCGCCAGCATCGAAGGGGAGCCACCGGAAATTCAATTCAGCGTCGAAACTTAAATCACATTTCTCGTCGAAATATTACGAAATCAACGCAGCGAAGTTTCCGCCACAAATATTTGCCGCAACAGCGGCGCGAACTTCTCCCCGTTCGTTCGGAACGCTCTTCACCGTCGGTCTGCGAGGAACTTCACGCTGGGAGCATTCAGAAATTTGTTACCGCGAAACAGACGATCCCATAATTTCCCTATCCGACGTCAGAAAACGGTATCGATGCTTCGTGCCATCCCAGGGCGCAGCCACGTCGCGGTAACTTTCGAAACGCCATCAGTCTGTCCTACGATACTTGTAAAAGTTCGAGCATCGCCTCCGTGGATCTGGGTTAAACCTAAGTTCGACTCATGTTTCAGGTATCTTTGATCCGCCTTCAATTTGCATTAAATCCACGTTTACATCCGGACAGAGTTTCACTCAAATTCGATTTCGATCCTCGTGACGGCGAAATTAGTTCTCGCGTTGTACCAAAGCAACCGTACAGCGAATTAAATTGCCTTCAGAACGACTCAATCTTTGTCTCCGCTGCATCGCTCAACATAATAGTTGCAAACAATAAAAGTAAAGTAATTTATTTCAGTTTACGTCGCAGAAAATACCAGCATCGAAATATAGTTTGCGAATGACTATACATAGATAGGTAGTGATAACCAGGTTTTACCAGTGAATTCACCAGTGAAGGAAACCGCCGAGGGTTCGATCGTACGAGAGCAGATGGTAGCCATAAAACGCGGTATCAAAAAAGGGGTCGAAAGAGAAGCGAGGAGGACGAGGGAACAAAACGCGCGGCAGCGACTTTTCAGCTTCGTTCCCGCGGTTCCTCTCGCGAGGAACGCGGCCGCCTTTTAGCAGGAACGCCCGGCTCGCTCCTCCGCTTCTCCATTTGCATAGCTTAAGCGATTTGCCCCGCCATTTTTCCATTTACATAGCTTAAACGACCTGTCCTTCTATTTTTCTCCGGGCCGTTCACCCCACCCGCGAACTTCCTCGCGGCGAAATTCGATTCGCCACCCTTCCGGCTCTTCTTCTTCTTCTTCGCCTTCTTTCGCTCCCCGACGCGTCTCCTCCGCGGCGGCGATCCATCGGGACGTAAAAATGGCAGCGAAGCGCGACACGTCGCGAAGAATGCGAACGCGCGGCGGCGACGAGGGTGGGCTGGTCGCGGGGTGTCGCGAAAAAAAGGAAAAGAGCGAAAATCAATACGTCTGAGCCGCTAGGAAACTATTTCCGCGAGCTCTCGCGCCACGACGAATAACTCCACTTTCCAGGGGACCGTAATTCCGCGACCCGGGATATATCGTAAACTCCATTTGCAACCGGGACAGGCACGGCTCTCTCTCTCTCTCTCTCTTCGCGCCCTCGCGTCAAGGAGGACTCGCCCACTACTCGCGACGAGCTGACAACCCGTTTCGCGATGGAACACGTTTTATTAACGGCGGGGTAAGCGAATCTTTTCTGCGTTACAGACTGTTTGGAAGAATTTAATGATAGCCGCGCCGCTGGGGCTCGCGGGGGTAGTTTTATTTCCCTTGGCTGGTACCTACTTGCCGGCGAGAGGGGAGCTCTTCTTGACGAGGGTGCTCGGGTTGGGGTTGTTTCAGGATCATTTCGTTGGCAAAGGGTAACACTGATGATAAAGGGTTCGAGGATTGTAAGTCCTTGGGGGGAGCAGCCTTTTTATATCGGGATTTATGTAAATTATTGTCAGCTATTTTAAATTAGTTTCCTTCCGAGCATTCACTGAAAAGCATTTACCAGGATTTACGTCTTTCAGACGTAACAGCGTAGGAAGAGCCCTGACGGCTTACTTCTTTTCTCCACTTTGTTCAATGACACGCGTTTTTAATTGCACGAGGATTAAGGTTAAGCAGAAATGTTACGTTTCGTATCATCTTCTTTGTTCGTATTAATCGCGCGAATATTTTATTCAGACGCAGTTAAATAACTATTTAATAAATATCTCCCTTCGAATAAACGCGCGTTATCAAATATTGAACGAAATAGGAGAAGCTCATTAGAAATGCAAATGAAACTGAATAATTTACAGGACATTTCTAGCGAGGAGTCTCAAATAATCAAGTAGGGATATTGTTCTAAATACGCTCGGCTAATTTAAGGGTTAATCAGACTCGAATCGACGAGCCCTCGTGAATTTTCAGCCTGATTAAATATTGTACAACCCCGAACGACTCGTTCAAAAATTCATAAACTTTGATTACCCGCAAAGCAATTTCTGTCATGACATTCGTGCTGCGCTTCAACGAATCCGCATGCATATCGCTCGAAATAATTTCAAAGGAACTTCGCGTTTGCCCCGGAAAAGGTATTCGGGAATATTTCAAGAAAGTTCGAACAACTTTATCAGAATGAATCGCTCGAACTGCATTAATAAGGGACGAACGTTCGGGAACTGATGGCGTTTCGTTTCTCCGCCGCTAATCGTGCTTTTAAACGAAATATTTGACTATTGTTTCTCCAGGATAAGAAGACCAACTTCAGCGGCTTTTCGCTGGAATGGCGGTCGAAAGTCAAACAAAGCTAACTTTGTTATTGTTCGCCATTCGAGCAGAAAAATCGAATCTCACGGCCAGGGAAAAGTCAATCAGTCGGCAGCTTTCAGATGGCTTTTCAGAACGCACCATTGAAACGATGTTGTATCATTATTGCTCAACTACCGAGAGCACAAATTTCTTGAAACGTATATACGTAATTAACGCAATTATCCATGTTTGTCTCTCTGTAGAAATATTTTCCAACTGTAATACAGATATACACGAATATGATTCGAATGAAATGTTAGATGGAAAATGGACGATGCAAAGTTCAAGCTGCATATATGACGTGTAAATCCATTTATTTCGATAGTCTTCCTGAATTTCAGGTACTTTATTATCAAACGAAATCGATGATTTACACGATGGTGCGATTTAAATAGTGGCACGCTTTCGATATTCGAAATAAATACTCATCTGAATTTAACCTATGCATTGTACAATCGACTTTTCACTTGCTCGGTATTCTCACCCATTTTACCACGCGAACTTGTTGAGTCTGGAAATATCCCGTTGACTAGTGCCTCGTATAAGAGTTGAAATTTCCACGACGACACGGTTCCCAGCGAGATAACGGACGGATTTTCCAAGGTAGCTAATAAAAGTGGAACTTACCCGCGACGAACTGTTGACCTACTTATGGGGAATTTCGGACGCAGTTTCGTTCGGTTTTCCGCGAGCAATAAAATTGATTTTAATACCGAGGAGAAGTTAATGCGAACGGAAGCCTGCTCAGAGCTCTTCTCAAAAATATTTACGAGTCGAGAGTGATTTTATGGCGAGACGGATTAAAAGCGAGAAATTTATATGCCTCTAAAAATTGATATTTACAGTTATTGTATTTTTCCACTATTACTTTAACAGCCCAAGCAATTCGTTTGATCTGTAGTTCTCTATACACATTTTATAAATTTGTACACGATTTTAAATCGAAATCGACGGTAACGAACAGTAAATCAATCTTGCAATCGATCATTAGCATTTCTTAGTGTCAGACGATTGACACACCGTCAATTTAATTGACAAGTTTATCAGAAATGATCAGAATTCAAGAGCGTTAACAGTATACTATAAATTCCGTGGGACAAGACAGTGGCCATTACTACACCATTACCGCGCCATTACCAGCTGCCAAGTCCATAAAATCTGAATAATAATCCTGTCGAAGGAAACATCCCACTCGAAGCAAGGAATCACTTAAACCTCTATCAGTATTAATTTCACTTTTTCAAACTTCACGATTCAACTATAAAATTCTTTAGATTTTCAAAAACTTCCTCTAACAACTCTGTTCCTCTTCTAACGTCTACATCCAACTTTTCCTCGACAAAATAAATTGTACAACAAGTTCGACACAGCTAAGAGATTAAGCGAAATCGGAACGAACTGAACTCACCCCTCGGCGAATTCTCTATTTCGTCTTTAAAATGATCTCGAAACGCGACAAAGTTGAAGAAAATCAATGTCAGAGTGTTTGGAGACGGTCGCGAACATCGTTCGACGAGCGTTGGTCCGTTCAAGGCCGCCTGGGCTAATCGAATCCAGCTAGTTGTAATTCCGTGGCACTCGGGGCTCGTAACCATCCGCAGCTGATCGCCTTCGTCGAGCGAAGGGTGACGACGCGAGGTGCGTCGGAACGCGCAGTTACCGAATACAGGTCACAGCGCCTCGTCAATAACGGCGCGGAACGTCGACGCGCGGCGTCGTCGAGCGTCGACAACGGTCGAGCTTGCCGAGAAAACCCTTAAGAACCGGGCAGGGACGAGAGATAGCGCCACGACGTGACAATGGAACCACTGACACGGTTCCGATGCTCGCGACGCACGCGGCCAACCCTTTATTTCGCCGCCCGTTTCGCGTTCCCTTGAATCGAGCTGAGACTCGTTTTCGATTATGGCGATGAGAAGGAGGATGCGATCCTGTGGCTTTTTAAGTAGGATTGTTTTGTTGGACGATTAAATTATTTTGTTAATCTTCGAGAGTTAATTTACTTAAGTCTACGTTTACTCTGGCTACTTACTTTGCTTCGTCTCCCTTAAATACAATTAGTAATTAAGATTCTTCAGCCAAGTAATGTATTAAAAATTAAGGTGGCGTCACGTCGCGGCATTGAAACCATTAAAACCGTCCCAAAACCACGTCAACCCTTTCTAAATCCCTGCTTCCCCGCCCTCTGTTGCCGTGGCAGTGGCTGGACGGATTTATTTACGGGTCGTTAACGTCGCCGCCTTTCGCGGGCCGACCTCTTAATGGCTCGTTACCGTTTACTTATTGATTCACGACGGAATCTTGCTGCCTCGAGTATCTACTCTCGTTTGCGGTCTCTGCGGCCGCAGATGCGATTCGCTTTCTGAAGAGAACTGTTACCGGAACGGTTTCATTGTCCGTTAAGTGTAACTCGATCGCCTGGTCAAACGATTTTTATGCGAGGAACGAATCGAACTGTGAAAGTACAATTCAAGCAAATTTCGTCCAAAATATCAAAACGTCATCAGAACATTATCGCGTCAGCGATACCAGATAGTACGCGTAGAAGTAATAAATAATTCCTAGTTATTAAATTAAAACGAGGAACAGTGATCAATTATAATTTCACTTGTACACGATTAATGGACCAACGAGTCATTCTCATTTGAATATCTCGAACAAGACCAACAACTATTCCCGTTGTCTATTAATCATCCGCCGTTCCTATCTCCCCCGCCATCGACATTTTCCAAAAGAAACCCCCGCGCAACTCCACGCCCGGTTAGAAACGCAAGAAACGAATCATTAAAACGGAACAACACATCAATGCCACCGACATCCGCTTCTACGTACCTAACCGCGCTTCAGACCTGTTTCCCCGCGACAAAACACCCTGCGCTGACCGCCACGGTCCGCCTACCCTTGCAACCGTCTCCGCGTCCAGTTCGCCTCGCCACCCTCGCGATTCCACCAAATCCGCCTGATCGCCGACTAAGGCCCGCAAGAACGAATCCTCCGGGTCGAAAAATCGCGACCCCGTCACGAATTCGGTCCGTGGTACATCGTTTTCCCATTAAACGAAGTCACAAGGTGGCGCATCGACGGCCATTCAAAGGGGATGAGAGGCGAGGGGTGGCGGGGGTTAGAGACAAGGCGAGAAAGTGGCGCCAGTGTTTTCCCTCTTATGCAAAGCTGCCCGCTTCTTGCTCGTTGTCGATCCGTGCAACGAGGCCGTCGCAGCCAACCACTGTAAAGGGGGATGAAAAAGCGGAGCGCTGGCTGCAGGATCGCGTGGGCGTGCACCCACCTACGGTATCGTCAGCCATCTTGCCGGTTTAAAGGCTTCCCGTGGGCCACTGGCAAGGATAACCGGGACTGCTCGGCTTGTTTGCGCTGCCATTCATGTTAACCCCTTGTCTCGTCTTATTTTTCTCCAACCGCTGCACGTGTCAGACTTAACTAGAGGTTGGTATAACTACCTTGCGTTGGGTATGGTAAAGTATCGCGGATTTTTTTCGTTCGTTCGGTTCTGGGTTATTTGGGTCGAGCGTGATGCATCGAGTGGTGATCGAGAATCGTGAGGTTTGTTAAGTAGATGTGAGATACAGAGTGTGTGAAGGATAGTGGCTCGGTGCTAGGGTTATTTTTGATCAGAAAATACAATATTGATTTATAATCGTTGTCAGTATCGCAGCGAAAGTTGAAGTTAATATCCTCATAAATGTAACGTATCTCTGCTGTACTTGAGAAACCGGATTGACTGCGATATTAAACGCATGCCAATATTTTCGTGGATTTCTATTGAAATAACAATAAGCGATTTACCTCGGCTTTTGCCGGAAGCGGCTTTACGGCGCTCGAGAGCTGAACGGGGTATCGTTAAAGAACGAGCGAAGTTTAAGTTTCACAATGAAGCAGTAACAAACCGGCGGATGAAATTTCAAGCGTAATATCGCGTCTATGAAATTCATTTCAACTTTCCCGGGACTTCGTTTCTCAATCACTGCAAATGAATTTCAAATAAAATGCCGGGAATCACGAAACGCTGGTACCGCGCGCGGCTCCTTTCTTTCTTTAAGTAAACGTCTCGCTAGGATCGTGTCTTGGATCGTTGAATTATGAATGAGGATAAATTGAACGAATCCCGCCGTGCTTTTCGCCAGGGAAGAAAGCGGACTCGGCTGTCCGCTTTAGAAAAAACACCGGCTTTCCAGCGACGGACCAGCGGCCACGTAATAAAACAGTATTTCGCGGTGCATGCCAGAGATTCGTTAGTTTCGAATCATATCTGAAATTTAAGATACTTTCGCGAGTGAGAACGATGATCGTCCAGAGAAAGACGTTGAAACGTGCAATATTTATGATACAATTTCCTAACGAACTCAACCTCCTTCATCCTCCTTTTGAAAACGAAAGAGAAAACGAAACTTCTAATCTTATCTTCCAATGTTAAAATAGTCAATTCAATCACCTATCTCTCGTCCAACGCTCAGATGCAAAAAAATAAGTAGAGTTAAAAGTTAAATAATTTTACGCGATAAACTTGCGAGTATTATTCTTCGTACATGTGCATGAACACTGGAAAAGGAATGTTGAGGCAAAAGAAATTGCTTGAAATAAATGGAAATTAGTGGAAAACACGGAAAGATGTTAGCATCGAGGGATATTCCGAAAGAACCGCACTTGGACGCGGTCCATCGCTGGAAACTTCGCTTCTCTTACGACTACCCACCGCGAAAGGGGTGGTCGCGCGAATTTGCCGCGGCGTTTTGTCCTCGCGAGACAAACGCGCCCGCGGGATCCTCAACAGCCGCAATATTTCGTCCCCTCGTGCCTCCTTGGTGCCTTTCCCTTCTTTTCCCGCCGCAGACACGACGGAAGGACGGGGCGAACCGTAGGGGGTGGGTTCCGCTGCACGGGCCAAGCGTCGCTCGTCGCAGTCTCATATTTTACGACTGTTTAAGGTGTTCTGCAAGCCATAACTTTGCATTTGCCGGCACTAACTCACGCTGCCCTCTCCTGACGTCTGCGAACTTCGAACGGACCCGCTTCCGGTCCGTGATTTCTTCCGCGGTTCTTCGAACTCGCGCCGGGTGGATTTTGGGGAAGCCTGCAGCGTTTATTGCCTCTGTCGCCCCCAATCTCAAACATGGTTCTCTCCTTTCCGTTCCGTTTTGGGTTTCAGTCGCCATTTCGAATTGTCACATTTATTTATATATATAATACAGAAACGTTCGCATACGGATTTAATATAGAAAGTTGAAATTTAGTTCGATTTACGACTGTTAAAAGTTTACTCTCAAAACGTGTACATATAAGCATTTAATCTGAGAACTCTATCGGTTACTGTCACGCGTACCTCGTGAATTGGTTACGGTTCACAGCCAGTGACAATCGTAGAGGCTTGTTCCTTCCTCAAATACACAGAACTGTCCAATTATCGAAGGCTACCTACGTTCAATATTGATTACCACCGTCATGTACAATATTGCCTCCCAAATGAATACAACCAACCATTTCCTCCCCAGTATATGCCTATCACTCATTACACAATACCAACGCAAACGAGTACAGTTTCGGAAATAAAGAATGGAGCAAGCATGAATCCGTTCGACGCGCATCAAATCCTGTATCAGGTATATCGTGAAATTTCCTCGATTTCACGAGCCACATAAAACATATCCAATCGGCGACACCCCAGCATCGCGCGGACAAAAGATCCCCGTCTTTCTCGCGGTTTCCCAAAGAATGTCGAGGAAGAATGCAACAAAGGGGCGTCGGAAAAAGGATAAGCGTCCCGCGAAACACAATTCACGCGAACAACAGCCTTTCGTCTCATCATTCGGAACCTGATTCCCTGGGTGACCACGCGGCTTCATCCACCGTTACTCTCGACGGACCCTCGCAGCTCGTCAGATTCGAGGCTCGGTCGTGCAGGAAATAGCTCGACCTTGACCTTTAACCGCCATCTCACGTTCTGGCTCTTAAGGGTGTCCGGAGGTAACGGGCAGGGGTGCGAGCGAGAGAGAGAGAGAGAGGGCGAGCGAAGCACGAAGGGGCGGGAGACGAGGGTGCAACTCCATTTATCGATTCGAGCACCGAGTAAGCTGCTCGTTCTCTTCTGAAATCGTCGAGCAGCCGATTTTTAAACGTATCTCCGAGAGGACGGGGGTGACCAAGGTCAACTCGAACGCGCGTAAGTAGCAGCCGCGATGCCCTTCGACAGGGGATTCAACCCCTCGAGACGAATGTAATCCGACGCGACGTGAAATATTCATCCGCCCGTTCCACCTCCTCTGTCTCGCGTTGATACGGCAATTTCCCGACCTTTGGAATTTTAATTTTTATCCACGGCTCGCTCGACGCCGGGAGGACGCTCGAATTGAAACGAAACGTATCCTTGACCGCGGTCGGACACTTTCACTGGTGAGGGTTTTGAAGAGCTGCGAAGAAGGCGAGAGTGGCGCCTGGTATTTTTAGACGGGCTTGTCAGAGACTGCGAACGAGGATGATTTACTTACGTATGCGTAGATTAACGCCTGTCTATTTGCACGCAATCGGACGCATTTCGCGTTACTTTAAAAATACAAAGGGTCGAGAATTCGAGTAAAATGAAACTGAGATTCGACTCGAGTAACTCGACCGATCTGACAGCGCGATACTTGTTCGCAAAAAATCGATAAGGAAAACCATGAATTGAGAGACAAGACCAATGCGAGAACCAAAACGAAAGATAGTAGAGTAACGTCGGACTGGGTTGAACAGGGACGAAAAAACGCCTGATTACCGGCGTACGTTAACGAGCGGGCGAGCGTGGCTGGTCGAACGGTCGACACTTAATTTGCACGCAGAAGCTGCGCCCGTGTGCATCCGTTATGTGCATAACTAAACCGGTCGCACTTGGCGCCACGGGTTGGAAGCGCTATACCGGAAGTTTGCCAATTAATCTGCGCGGCCCCGTCGTTGCACGATCGCCGATAACATTATTCGGCCGCGTGCACGCCGCTCCAGCAACCGGTTACACGCGCCCGTTTTGTCGCGCGTTTGTTTACCCCCGTTGCGACGCGGCGGCTCGATCGACGATTCGATCGATCCCTCGTGTGAAAAATTGCACGAGCTTCCTTCCCGCTTCTCTCTCTCCCTCTCTCTCTCCTCTTTTTTATATACATTTTTTGGCTCGTTGACGCACCCGTTTTGTTTGGTCCCGTTTCGTTTCCCGAGCAACGATACGGGCAGGCTGGTTTCGCTGGAAATTTGATTAGGCTCGCGGGGAAGTGATTTTTAGTCCGCGTTGGAACTCTCACGATCGCGTTGCGCGGGTGTTCTGTGTTCGAAAGTGCGGTGAAACGGTTCAATAGAACGCGTTCGAAGGGATTTTGTAAATGCTGCGCGAAATATGACAGTGAACGTTAGATGCATCGTGTCACTGCTCGGATCCTTCGCTCTAGTAGTAACAAAATTGTTTAAATAAATTGTACGCTTGTTACGAAGTTTGGAAACGAATCGATAGTCCGAACGAGAACGAACATTTCGATGGTAGAATCGATGGGAAAATTGGGGTGGAAGGTACGATTTGAATGGAGCGACGCTTATCCAGCAGGCGCGAAGGGGAGCTCGAGTCATGAATACTAAAAAAGGCGCGTTATTAGTGCCATCTGGCAAAGTCGCCACGATATTAGGAGGGCCGCTTATAGCGAGGTTTTAGCACGGCCGGTTTATTATACGGATCGTTCTACAGAGAAGGCAGCAGCGCGAACGGGGCGAGAAAACGCGGTGGAAGAAGAGGGCCTAATGGCGGAAACCAAGAACGCGCCGGCCATCCCGGTAATGGAGCCCACCGACCGTCATTATAATAATCGTAAATGCAAAACTACGCCAGCGTGTCGCTACCCGCTCGAAGGGGAGGCTACCGGTTCCTTTATGATAATCAGGAACGATCATTCCGCTATTTCGGACGACTGTTCGCTCTTTGAATTCCTGCTTTGTGAGTTCGAACAAAATCTTGGTTTAGAACAAAAAAAAAAACCAGGAAACTTCGCTATCTCTTAAATTAACGAAATCAAAAATACGTATCGTTCGAACATCGCCGAACGAGCAATCGATAACAATTTCACTCTCGAATTTCTACTCTCAGTTTCCGCTGTTATTTTAAAAAGTTTCGGTCGTCTTACTTAGCGAACTATTTTACGATCTGCTACAGAGACTTTTCGAGTGCCGAGGGCAGTAAAACTTCATACGGAAACTTCTCGTCTTCGCTAAAACCTGGTACCGACAAAATTGTTCACCCCAATCGGATATACGATACCAACTAATCCTGAAAGAGAAAACTCGCCTCCGCGAGTAACAAGCTTCGACTCCTTTTTAATTACCCTCGCGCAATGACAGAAGCTCGCGGGAAGAAACGGTCGCGTACAAAGCAGCCGAGGAACGAATCGCTCCCATCTCCAGGGTTGCTCCTCGGCAACCTCGTTCCCTAAGCAGAAGAAACTCGCCCCTCGAGCGGCGAAGTCGTGACGAGCGTCGAATCGAACCGCGGATCGAAGCGGAACGGCGAAACGAGGAGGGAGAACCCTGGAAAGAAACAAAACGGGGGAACAGTGGAAATAAATAGTAAGAGAAGCGAGCGGTTCTCTTTAACAAAGCCCCGTCTCTACGCTTGTTTACTACCACCCTCGCCGCGCGACCTGGCAAAAGTCGGGCTCCGCGGGACAATCGCGATCGATGTACGTCCTCCACCCCCTCTGGCCCGCCGCTACCCTCGTCATTCTCGTAGACCGTCGGTATTTTTCTCCCGCTGGCCCCGCGCCGCGCCCTGCAGCTAGCTCGTGACCCAATTCCGCGGTCGTAGGCGAGCGTGCTTCCTACGTATCGCGGAGGAACGCCACCCCCTGGCTACGAGCTCGCCGGGGCGTTTTCCCGTCCCACTGTCGGGGATCCAACCGGAAAGAAACACCGGATAAGCGCCGTGACGCTGGATCAAAGGTGGAAGCTGCGTTACGAGGATAATCCTGCCTGCGAAACGGCCGAGCTGGAGCCCTGGCGTGGATTAATAATATCTGAAAGCAAGGGGTGAGACGCCGTTTCGTGTCCTGGCGTTCCTTTATCGGCTACTTCTGGAGGTGGGCCATTTCCGCGAGACTTTTCTTTGACCAGCTTTCACGGGGTTGATTTTCATACGGGATTCGAATGGATGATTTGTATCGCGATAGATTTAGAAGCACCGCGCGCGGTGGTGTAAACTTTTGAGTTTCAAGAGGGTTAGAGTGGAACCAGAGGAAAATCGCGACAGATACTTGTAACAACTACGAGGTTACATTCTCCTCTCGCGGGGATGAAAGGAGATTGTAGCAACCCAGAAACGGTTGGCTCGAATCGGGAAACAGCGACACCAGAGAGAAAGAAATAATGCTTCGATTCACCGTGCGCAGCGTTGGAAGAGGGTAACAACAAAAAGGTCGAAGGAAACAGCGGTACGGCAAAGCATTAAACTCCGGGAAACCATTCATCCCGGTTCTGTTCCCGTTTCGCTCGCGCTATCTTCGACTGGGAAAGGGGCATAATCCGTGACGGTTGCGTGGATGCGTCGCGCCACGGTGGATGCGCGCACGGGACGAGAGGCCGGGAGGGGTTCGTTCGCCTCCTCCGCGTAGCTCTCTCGGAACGGGAGGGAAAGCTGCGGAGATTAAGCTCTTGTTAGCGTCCGAGGGAGGCGGCGGTAGGGGTGGCAATTCTTTTTCATACTCACGAATCTGCCGTGTTCCGTCGGGCAGAAAGAGTATCGTTTGTTCGTGAACGCTGCGCCCGGAACGAACGGCGCAGAGGGGGCGGATAAGCTGAAATGGTCTGGTGCGTCGGCTTTCGCGATAAACAAAGCGGCCTGTCGCGAGGACCGGGCTTACGCTCGTTTCAGCCGGATAAGGAACGGTGTGATATTCATTGAAAATTGATATCGTCATGGTTGGTTAATATTTCGTCGCATATACCCTGTTATACCTGCCTGAATCGTTAAATACAGGGTTTGAGGTGCTTTTTTTTTCTTGAACTGCCAAATTCTTTATCTTCGCGATGTTCTATTTCTCTTTTTAGGATCATTAGACACCGTGTTAATTTTATTACAGATTCTATTTCTACCAGGTGCACCGATTAGCTACATCGATAGTAGCTAATTCGATCGGAATTAATTGACACGTGCTGAGAAGGTCTTCCAGAATAACTGATCGAAGTTACTCGCAGTCGAGCGGTTTCCTTTAATATTTGACGCGGCGACGATTTCGAATCCTGCTTCTCGAATTATTCTTTGCTATTTCAAATGAATAGCGTTTCATCATATTTATCGAAACGTTTAGATATATATAAAAAATCTAATTTTCCAGCCTTAAATGAATAATGATAACTAACAAGAACACGGTTTAAATATAACCCGCAGGCATCGCCCGCCTCGCTGTGTACCGGAACGCGTGGCACGGTCGTCTGATTGGAACCAGCTGAATCTACCGGCATCATACTTTATTGGACAGCCGTTGCCATGCATTTGTAATAGTAACATCCAGCATCACCGTTCACGTTTGTACATTTTGTCATTTATATGCTAATACGGGAAGGTTTCGCGCTGCCACGTTCAAAAAAAGAAGCCTAGAAATTGATATACAAACCTTGAAGGAATGGAAATAGAGGGAAACGCCAGCGCGAAAGATAACGGTAACATTTTGCAACTTGTACACGTACAATAAACGGTGAATCGAAATTGATATAAATTCTGTAGAAACAAAAGCCATTGAAGCTAAAAATTATAAGGCGAATTCCCTATCCCCGAGCTCCGCTCTATCGATCGTCGACCATAGAATTTTCATTTCTGCCTCCCCTTTGTTGCCGTCTGCTCGAACGATTGCAGAGAGCGGGATTCTTTTACCGGGCGATTTAATAATGGAAAACGTGTCCCATGGAATCGTTGCACCGCTCGAAGGAAGGCGGCCAACTCGCCTGTACGCGCCTCGCCACCGCGTCGTTTAAACCTTTCAGCACATTAAATTCTACTTTACTTAACTTCCTCACGGTCCGCCGATTCATCCTGGCGTAACGAAGTTCCGCGCGACTTTCACCGATGCATCGCCACCCTTCCCCGTCAATTAACGATTTCCAAGTAATTAGCACCCGGCGAGCACCCTTTTATTGTCATCCGATCGCACGACTCATTTCACCGGGTCAGAATTTATTTGCACCGGGGATAATAAAATGTACGAATGTGGAGTCGATCGATCGTTCGCGTAGACGACGATGCAATGGTTTCTGGGTTCAAATATTTCGCGTAAACATTAACGTTCCGTAATTTTTTACTTTTACACGTGTTAATATCGAGAGTATTTAAATTGTTTTTATTTATATTAAAAGCTGTAATTACAGTGTAATATTTCTTACTAAAATGAAATTGAATAGAAAAGTTCTTATCGCGATGTATCGGTCAGTGTCAATTTTTGTTACAAATGGCACAGGTCGTAGGATAACGATCGTTATTACACCAGTACGCGTTAATTAATCCGCGAATTAGACGGGTACGTAACACGGCGAGGAGTCCGTTTGATGTGGCTGCGAAAACTGCGATTCCTGGATTAAACACGACCGAAGAAGACTCGACGAATTTCAGTTCTCCAGTTGGCAATTACAGCTCGTTCCGAATACGGGTTAATCCGACGTCGCACGCGAGTTTAAGCGTACAGTCGCGCAATCGCGACAGCGCGAACAAATGACATTAGTCGGAGCTGCGAGCAGGTACGCGTGGTTTAAAAATTCATTGACAATTTCATTAACAAAATTAAAGGTATTACGTTTAAAAAGGAGAAACATTCGACGTGTATCCGTGAAACGTGAAGCGTCAGAGTTACAATATCGTCGAGCGTTCAACGCTGTTCGAAATAATTTAGCGTTAACGAGTTACTCGAACAGCTCTCGTTCCTCCTTTCCTTTCATTGGAATTGATTTACACACGGTGACGGAGGGGGGCGATTAAGCATTCCTGCATGCGTGATTTAACAGGTGGCCCTAACGATAATTTACTCGGAATTGGGTTACGTAAATGGCCGGGATAATTAAATGCGACAGGACGGAAAAGGGTTGAAGTCGAAGGGAGCCGGTGCCACGGCGACGCATTATGATCCAACGCGCGTGTGTCGCGTTCTCCACCAGCTCGATTCGTATCAATTTGAATAAAATTGACGTTCGTTCCGAACGTGGATCGGGCAATGGCGGACAGCTTTGACGTCACCCTCGGATTAAAATAACGAGCCGATTCCAGCTTCGAAGCGCAAATGGACGAACGGTATTTTAAGGAACGGTCTCATTGTCGGTGAAACGTTGCTGCTCGTTTAATTGCGTTCTGTCCAACTATAATTCATCTTGATCGTGCATCTTCAATCTCACGAATGTCTGACAAATTTATTTGGCTCTGCGCAAATTAGAATTCTTCAATGAAATATAATTAGAGTAGAAACATCTTTGTTTCGAGTTGAACGCTGCTTACGTGCGACAGGTTTCGAGCTCGAAATTTCATTCGAGCGTCCATCGGCGCGTGCGGAACGCCGCTGAAAATTTCCAGCGACCAGATCGCGTTTATTTCCGCGTCGAGCGAAACAAGAACGCGTCATCGATATACAGAAGAAAAGGTGTACGCGATTCGAACGGGGGGGTGGAGAGCGAGAGAGAAAAAAAAAAGAGAGCGGTTTTCAATTTCCAGGTCCGGCAGAGGCGAAAAAAATAGGCGGAGGAACGCGCGGAGGGAAAATGGAAGAACCGCCACAAAGCGATTCCTGCGAGGCGTCGATGTCGAACGAGTGAAATTAATTTCGGTGGCACGGTAAATTGTTCGTGCTCGCGGCTGCGTCCGCTCGCAGCCTCGGGATTAATTGCCGCCACGGGGACTATGGAGCCGTGGAACCCGTTAATCTGCCGTTATGAAATATCTCGTTAGTATGTACGCCGCGCAGCCGTGCCTCGCGAGCGAATCATCTTCCACCCCGCGTCCTCGGCGACACGCTCTTTACCCGCGGACTCTCTTTCCGCGGATCGTTAATTGCGAAATCTTTGATATCCACCTGAATATAATTCACAGAAATGCTACGTGCACGCGCGTTATTAAAACGCGTAGACGATTCTATCTCCTCGCCTGTGGAACGGCATCGCGATTTTTCGACTCGAACCTCCGAGCGAATCGAAATTCGATTTCGCCGCGCGTTATCACTTTTTCAGATAATCCCGCGGCACGAAATTCGTAGCCTGGTTAAATAATTTATGGACGTGACGCGGTGAGCTCTATTAATCGTATTAATTGCTATCATTCGCTGTATCTGGTGTCGCATGACTCGTGGTAAAAGAGCATACCGTATGCGGCGAGTTTGAAACGGGGAATATTTACCGAATTGCTGACTGCATCGCTGGTTTCGAAAATGTAATTACGTCGAGAAGAAAGGGAAGTTTGATGTACCCTTTGAAATTCCGTAATCGCTCGACGACGATCTCTTCGAATCGTCCCGTCGTGCCCCGGCATTTCGAATTTCCGAACGCGACGTGACAGACCGTTCATCAAAGTTGTGACACCCTAACAGCGTCAAATCGGTCGACCAGGCCCGCGCGGCCGGCCGCGAAAACAAGTTTCAATTCTGCCGACATGGAAAACCGAATTATTTTGCAGCAATGGCCAGATCTACGTTTCAGCCTGTCGCCGTCCACGAAATCCCGGCTGGAAACGCCTGCCTGTTATCGGTCGCCACAAAACGCGGACTTGTCACACGCATCGACCTCGATTATCATGAGCGTGGAACAGGAAGATAGAGAGAGAGAGAGAGAGAGAATGAATCGCGATCGAACGAGAGACATTGTACAAAAATTGTTTATACGAATCTATAGTAAAATTGAAAGCTCGAGGAATGAAAAACTTCTAAGCCTCATTCGCGAACGAATGTTAAGTATCATCGCAGTGGATTGTCGATAAGCGTAAAACTGTAGAAACGAAAGTTACATCCGTTCGATTGATCGAGTGTTCACGGATTATCCGAAACGAATGATGCGCGTCAGGTTCAAAATTGAACGAGAACCGTTACATCGACGATAAATCGTAAGGCACGCCAGACAGAAACGTTCTCGACGATACACAAACATCGGCTCACTGAAATTAAATCGTTAGATTCCACGCGCGGATGCAAAGGGCGAATAAAAGTATCGATTCGACCGCGAGAAAAGTTCCATTCCCTCGAAAGACGCGAACCTTCCTCGATAGCGTGGCATAATCGCGGAAGAATGGCCGCTACGCTATAAACGTGGCGAGGAGCAGGAGGGGGTTGAAAGTTAGCAGAAAGTTGGCGAGTACGTTTATTTTCCATCTGGTGACCGGACCCGCATAATCTCGAATGAATTTTATCGATTCGAGCCACAGGGGGAGGGTCAGGTTGGGAACGGGCGCATCGTCGAACGCCAATACGATTGCTCTCGAATGTGCACTCGTCGCCATGACGGGGGCGAGTTTCGAAACTCTCTCCTCCTTTTTCCATTTCTCTCTCTCTCTCTCCCTCTCTACACGCTTATCGTGGCACGGTAAAGGAGCCACCGGTGAACTCTTAACGGGCGAAGAGAAACAACGAGCCAGGAAATCGAGCACCCTGGGATGGGTGCTGACTCCGGAAGCATCCAGCTCGAGGGCTGCTTATATCTTCCTGCGGGCGTCGCGCGCCGGAATACCGGAGCGTGGCACGACCGTTTCGCTCGTGCACACGCCAATTTTCCCTGGTCACGGTATTCCGTTCGGTGGACGGAAAGATAAGGGGTCTCCGATTATTCGATTCGATTTTATTTGTATATATTGCATCTCGGGGCACGAGCGCACTGTTGGACGGCACTCTGAAGAAATTCGTCGACGAATATTGGCATAGCACCGTTCCATACCTGTCGTTTCGCTAGACTATAGATACCCTAATATTTGCCATGCGTTCACTCGAATGTGAAAGGGGATTTCTTCGTCCTTTCGTTGTGTCGCGAAGAAAACGAAGAACATGGAAGGAGTGGCGTTCAGGTGTGCTTGACTCTCTTTCCGCGAGGGGTGTGGAAGTAAAAAGTTGAGGGAAAATAGATTTCGGATGCGAGAGCGAGACGAGAAATAAAGTAGGATTCGCTATAGTTGAGGAATTCACGCGATTAAGGTGTTCCATAGTTCACCGAGGCATCCACCAATATCCCTCTCAATCTTCATCGGATCTTGGTCTGCCGACAAAGCCACCCAATCAGAGGCCAAGTCCACTCGATCGATCAAACGGGCAGAGAGAGCAGAGTTCACCGTTGAGCAACGATACTTAACTCGTCGGCGAGGGGTGCCGCGGGGTGCGCAAACTCCGAGCCAAAAGCACGAGAAGTGGACGTTCCACTTTCGCCATGCCCGCTCTCCTCTAATTAACGCCAGGGCCTAATTATAGAATTAGAGACGGTAGTTGGACGTCGTCTGCCAATAGGAGGAAGCGAGGAGCGAACGAACGGCACTGATTCAGCGAATGCAGGGAATCACCTTGAGGGACCGTGGACAAAGGCGCTCGAGGGGTGACAGTACCGCAGCCTTGACCCAAAATCAGTCGTTCCACCCTCGTTTAGAGGCTCGATCGCTATTTCGTTCGGAAACTTTGTCGTCGAAAACACTCGGAATCTCTGGCTTCGATCAGCAGAGGAATCGAGCGAGTCGCGGTCGCTTCTGGGTCTTTATTACCAATTTCGTTTTACGAGTTTAAAACTTGGCCGTCTCTCGTGCTACGATATCTCGCGGTGGAATTACGGTTTTGCTACGAACGCGAGTTTAAAGCGATCGGAGCCTGGAATACCTGATTCAACGAAACGCTGAGGGGTAAAATTCCTCCGAACGATTACTTAAGCGGCGATCTCGAACCCTCGACTCAATCGCTTCGCATTTCAACGCCACGCGATACATGGATCGAGCCAGAAATTATCTGAATTTACAATCTCGCGACTGAACTAACGCACAATATTATCCCGGCAAGATTTACCGAAGAAAGTTCCCCGCTGCGCAAACCCGTCCCCTATCCGAGACCAGAGAGAATAGCTTCGTATCTAAAACATTCAGACCTCCAAGGACCCGACGCGAATCGCAGAACGTTCACGGTTTCGTGCTTCTTAAAGAACCACCCCCAGTCCAGGAGCTACCCGCGCCGTTGCAGCGATCCGGATCTTCGTGCAAAACGAAACCTCAACCGTTCCGAGGGAATACGCGCGACGCTTTCGCCGGGCTCTGGCAAATGTCAAAGTTCAGTATACCAGTTCAGCTGATCAATATTGCTCGTTGTCGGTGCCGTGGCCCGTGGCGCGCGCTTTAGGATGCGATTTCTTCCGCCCAACCCCCTCGCCGCCGCCATCGGGGACAGGGGGGTTGCGCGTTAAACGTCGTTTGTCCTTCGACGGGGATCATCCGTAGGATTTTATCCGCCGCCAAGGTCCCCCGCCACGCCCAGGGCACGCGTGGACCGATCCAGCCGCGGCCTCGAACGGGTAAAGGGCGCGTGCAGCCTGGCGTTTCGCCGACCATCGGCAGGAAATCAATTACGGGCCTTTAAATCCCACGTCGAGCGGGCACCCTATCGATCCTCTCGCCGCCCACGGAAGTGCCCGCGACCGCCTTGCATCTGCTTATGAAAATCCCCGCCGCCGGCCTGTTATCGAGCGCAGTATCAGCCGCAGGCTTTTTATTCCGCCCTGGTAAACGGGGGCGTATTTTCGTATCGCAGATTTTGGGGTTACCGATTCCGTGTCACTTTTCTTCTTCTCGTTTCGAGAGAAATACGCGACGGTTGGTTCGTCGAATTTAGTTGCGAGAGAGGCATCGATGATTCTGGACGGGGAGAAGTTTCGAAGAGGAAACTGTAAATGCTGCAGAAACGCTGAGACTCAACCTTAAGAAGAGTAATCGCGAAGAGTATGAAGGATCGTAAATTTTGTTCGGTAGAGAAAGAAAATGATAAAATTTCATTGAACAGGAAATATCGTAGAACAAGTATTACAGAAACGGATTCTTTGACGCAGATGAAGAGCAGTTGAAGTATTAAGAATGGCTAAGGTTTCGCCCAGGAAAAATATAATCCCACAGTTTGCTAAAGCAATACGACGAAACTCTCGTGCCCAGTAGCGCGGGAGAGTATTTATTTGCGACGCGAATCCTCGCTTCCGCGAAACGGTCCCATCTCGAGCGCGACCGTACGGAATCGTCGCCGCGGCGTGTCTCGGACGGAAAACCGTGAACCGCGAAAGGGTCAACGCATCCCGTCCCGCGTGTCGGAAGCGTGCCGTTGGAAAGAAATCGCGATCTTGGCTGGCCGGCAAGGACGAGGTCGCGAGCGCGGCTTAATCGCGTCCGCAGCTCCGGCACGAGAAGGGGGTTGGCGTGCAGCTTGCAGGGTGCAAGCGCACCCCCGGGCCGCGCGTTATATAGATATAACAGAGGGACGCGCGATGCGTCGCGGTGAGCGAGGGAGGGTGGAGGCGAGGGTGAGCCGTGCGAGGTGGAACCGCGAGAGAGGAAAGAAAGGCAGGAGCGGAACGAGCGGTGGAAGATGCGCGTAAAGGGGGCGCGAGAAGAGCGAACGGAGAGGAAAATAGAAAAGAGCGGATGGTTACCGGTGCCGGGTCGCGAAACGGGCCGCGAAGAGGGGCTCGGAGGGCGGCGAGGAATCGCTTCCGTGTCCCAGTAGCACTAATGACCGCCATCCTCCCCTCCTTCGGTCTTCCCTTCCCTAGCATCGCGCCCTTGCGCGCTCTGCTCCCCTCTATCCCGTTTTCCCCACTCCAGGAGCTCTCGCAGCGCCACCGTCCCTTCCCCAAGGTGTATCCCCACGCTCGGTACGACGCGCGCGCACACACGCGTACACGTACACCCAGGATGACTCGAGTTACGTCATAGCGCCTAGAGCGAGCGCCTATCCTCGCCCTCGTCGCTCGCGGCGCGCTCGCGGCGCGCTCCCGAGCGTGACGGTACACCGCGTCCCCTCTCGCTCGCCCTAGAATGGATCGCTCTCCCGCCGCGGAACCCGATCGTGTACTCCATCGTACTCCCTCCCGGTCGGCGCTGGTGTTCGTCGTCGTACCACCCCTCCACCCGGGTTCCGCGTTCAGAATCCAGCGAGCGCGGCGTATACACACGCCGCGGGTGCGCTATATGTCTCTTTCACCGCTATAGCGGCCAGCACTCGTCGAGATCGTGGGGGACCCGGCAGTCTCCGCTGGTACACCGAGCTGTGTGTTACCGTTCCTCGCTTGCTGTATCACGTTCTCTCGCCCGTAATCACCGTCGACGCGCCTCCGTTCCTGACAGACCTGTGTGTAGCCGCGGCGGCACGTCGTCGTTACACACGCGCGCAACCCCTACAAACATATATATATATATATATATATACATATTTACACACGCACATAAATACACACGACAAACACACACTCACACACGTTCGAATCTACACACATGTGCTGTATGTATACGCGTGTACTCCTCTGTACGTACATATAGAATCAGAGAGAGGGAGAGAGAGAGAAAGAGAGAAAGAGAGAGAGAGAGAGAGAAAGAGAGAGAGAGAGAGAGATACACATTGGTGACCCAGCAGCGTACACACGCTCTACCCCTTTTTGCATACGCGAATCCATACGTGTACACGCGTACCGTAATACAATCGTACGGACCACCTGGAGGATCGTACTGTACGAAGGATAAAAGACGACGGAGGGTGTTCGAGCGGCGCGAGGACGAGGACCGGAGTCGCGCGCGATCGGGCACGCGATCCGCGCTCGCGAGACCAAGTGATAAAGGGATACGGTGCGAACAGGTGCACCACGGCCCCCCCGGTTCTACCGTCCGTTCACGGCCTCCCCGTCATCGAGGAGTACCACGTGCAGGTGTGTATCCCGAACGCGGGCACGTGTACGACGCCACGCTCGTCACGCTGCGTACCGCCGCCAGTAAATATCTCTCTGTGCGTTTGTGGGTTCGTGTGCTTGGCTGATTTAGGCGAACGGAGCTAGGGGAGGACGAGCAGACCAGGTAGGCACTGGCGAACCCGTACAAACCAGTCGCGAGTGTTTCGTCTCCCGTTTGGGTCGCGGTTCCCGCGGTGAACCGATCCCAGAGTGTCGTCGATACGAAAGGGACGCACGGTAATTCGTAGCCAGCGAGAGTGAGTGTGCCTCTTTAAGGACGCGAGTTGCACGCTTGCCAGCCGCGCGAGTACGCGCTGCGAGAGGCCAGTTGCGTAAGCGGTCCCGGTGAACTTGGAGTGAGACCGGAAGTGGCCGTTGACAGCCGTTACGAGGCTGTGCGGGAACCCGAATCGTGTCGCTGGAAACAGTGTCACGGTATTCAGAGTGGATAAACGATCGTTCCGTGGAAATCTGTTCGATTCGACGAAACGAGCATCGTTATACGCGGGAACGTCGCTCCGTGCGATTCAGACGCAATTTTTTTTTTCACGTTCACGGAGTGTTTCCTCGCGACGTTTTTGTTTTGATCGATCGCGCACGGGTTAGAGGATGGTTCGGTTCCATTTGGCTGATAGAACACGATCCTCGAGATGTCTTCTCGAGACGTTCGGCAGGAGGATCGCTTCTTCGCCGCGCTCGTCACGTAGCGCGGTGGTTTTGTGCTCGTGGAATTTTACACGTGAAATTCCTACGGTGAGATACTCGGAGGAAACGAGGATAACGGAACGCTGAGGCGGTCTCAGGTGGCATGGTACGAACTGATACCTGGAATACCTTCGATAAGACACTTTGCGTATGATAACGCACCGACGAACTTCGGAAGCCTACTCGATAACGAGCTGGAACTTGTAAACGTACTCGTTCGAGATACGTACACCTCGGACGTGATTATTTATCGAAGTGTAAAGTTCACGCGATCGAATCGGATCGCGATCCTTCGTTTCGAGAAGCCTCGCCTTCGACCACCTAATCTTTTTATTGGAAAAATTCAACATCCCTCTTCAGACGAGCACCTAGCACTCGATAAAAATTTATCGATATCAGACGTCCAATTAGAAGTTGGCCTGTTATCATCACTTAGAAAGAATCGATTCTCCTTCCCAAGGACTCTCTCAAGAGAGAGAATCTTCTGTTCTAAAACTTCAACTTTTTTCTGACTACAACCTACGTGTCTAACGAAGCCTTTACTGATACAAGATATCGAATTAGAGATTAGACGGTTATCTTCAATTAGAGAGGGTTGATACTGCACCCAGAGCTCGTGCCAGAGGTGCTTCATTCTCTTTCATCCTAGAAATTCCTCTTCTACGAGCTGCACGTGTATACCTTCCACGTACACTGGCTACACGACCGTATTTACTTCAGAATTTCCATTATAATTAATTATCGAATCCTGCGATCGAACAGTATTTGCGACTGCAAGAACGAAGCAGTGCGCAATTGAAATTGTAGTCTCACTGGGAAACATTGCGAACGCCAGGCTGAAGAAAGATTTATTCGCAGAAGACGCCACGAAAGTCGCGTCCCGTTCGGATGAATTATTCACCGATGGACCGACTCCACTTGAAGGGCGAACAAAACCAGGGGAAGCTTCCCATCCCGGCGCACGTCACGCCCTTTCGCTCGTAAATATTGACTCACGGTCGAGTAGGCGTGAAGATCGGTTCGTCATTTATGCTTCGCGAGTGGCCCCGTCGACAGCTGTAATTTGTATCGCGGTTTACATTGTTCGCGAGCAAACCGTTCCTCGGTGCCTGCATAGCCGCCCCCTAAATCGATGCGTTTTGCGCGTTACGTTGTCGATAAAAGGGTTACGCGTCGCACGACACTGCAACACGCCGCGTTTTCCTCCTTTTTTCACGAACTCCGTCCAATTTCTCTGTACTTTCCCGCAGTTCTTCGCATTTCTCGATACTCAACTGCTGTACGTCGAAATTTATTCATGGTTACGACTGGTAGATAGCTTCTATTATTCGCAGTTAATCACGGCCAGATTCGCCCGCCACGAAAGCAAACCAGTAAGTCCACTTAATACAATAGAATCGCTCTCCAACTAGCAAGCTACGAAACAACTCGCGAACGTCGCGTCAAGACCTCAAGTAAACCCTCCGCGCAACACGTTCCAACGCAATCCTCCATCGCGCGATTCAGACTCACCACTCCCACAGTTTTCGACTCGAACTCCGCTGCCATTGTTTAACCCCATCCCCTTTGGAACTATTATTAACACGCAGCCGTACGACTATGATCCATCCATCCGAAGCAACGTCTTCGCTGGAGCAACAGCGAGCAACTTTCTGCTGATGCTCCACGTAGCTTCCTCCGTGTTTCTGTTACCGGAAACGAACGTCAACAAGCGCAGAGATGGAAGAGGACTCGGGAACACGGAATAACGAAATGAAATCTCTGTTTTTCGTGTTGCTGGCAATGAATGTACTCGCTGAAATTGAAGCTTCCTCTAAATGGTAACTGGTTCGCTAAGCAGCCGTTCTCGCTTCATCGATGGCGTGGCTTAAGGACGAGAATTGTGGTCGCGTCCTCGAGCATCGAAATTTGGCATAGCGCGAACGACTCATCGTGGACAGAGACGGCCGACAGGTGTTGCAACTGGCCCAGATTCCGGTTCCACTCACCGATATATCGTCTCTCGATTAAATATATCGGCAGCTGCGCCGCCAATTTCGCAACGGCGGGGACGGTAGCGGTATCCTCGCGGATCGATATCGCGATCGACCGGATCGATAGTCGAAACGAGCCAGCACCCGTTGCGAAACGAGAAGGAAAGTCAATCCCCCCGTCGCAGCCGTCGCATCTTTTGCCAGCGAGCGCGATCTGCGGCGTGAATCTCCTCGCGGGCCGCCAATTAAACTCGCGGGATCCTCGAGTTCGAGTTCGTCCGCGAGAAAGACGCGAACCGTTCGCGAACCGAGTCCACCTTCGCTTATTCATCTGGCCAGGATTTATGGATGGACCCTTTCGCAGCATCTCGCGATTCTTCCTCGTACGCTGTCGAGCACTTTCCACGCGATTGCGTTGTAACGAACCGCGTAACTCAAAACTGGTCGACAGAGAAGTTCGACACGCTTGATGCTGTGATTGAGTTAAATAGAAGGTATCTGATTTTTCGATATCTCGACGACAGCGATGCGATAGCTTTCACTTGATCATTCCTTTCAGACACGATGACGGTTACGAATTTAAAACGATGATAGTTGTTCTTTTCGTTTGTTCCTTTGCGTGAACGCGAGACATGTGAGGCGAACGAAATGGCACCTGAGGTTTCCTTATAAAAATTCTTCCGCGAGCATTAGTAACCATGGTAACCGTACAACTTGAGCAATTTTCTGTTTATTACTCGCTGAGTTATTACGTTATCAAGGCGCGGTCGCGCACACACACACACATACGAAACGTTATTTAACAGGTTCACGCGCGGCATTTAAATGGGGGATTTAAATGCTTGACTCGTTTCGAGAGCACGGCCTTTTCAAGCACTCTGATCACGGCGAGAGTTGAAAAGGATAATTTAAAATGCGATTAAACTAAGCTGTAAATACATCCGTTTGTTTATGGTGCGCGTAGTTCGGGTAATACACGGTTATTAAGGTGATGATAGTAATTCTGTAAAATGTACCTCGATTATAGTCCATGATACATGAGATATTCCGACGGGATAAATGCTTCGAGAGTATTCAATTTTTAAGTAATTCACGCCTTTAACGCTTAATTATTCGTTAAATATATATATGCAACGTTAAATATAATTGTTAGAGAAGTTTTACAACTTATAAATTGCTTTGCGGTTCAAGCACCTCGCGCAAAATTAATCCTCGTAAAATGATTCGTTATCGCGTGAGAAGTACATTTTTTAATATAAAAATACGCGTAGCTGGAATCATGATTGAAAATACTTGCCACTCGGCTATCGTTCTGAATGCACGCGCAACACTTACTCGGACAATGCGCAAGAATTAAACCGAATCTTTTATTCCCCGGTATTATTACTCCCCATAAAGAGGGAAGGAATAAACTTTCTCGCGAAACCAATTAAAAATCCCGATTATGTCAACTATATCACTCGGGTCGCACAATGCCATTCACAATTAATTTTCCTCGCCACCGAATAAAGTGAAAAAAACCAGAGAAAAAGAGAGAGAGAGAGAGAGAGGGAGAGAGAGAGAAAGAAGAGAATCTCGCTTCTGTCGGCGGGTCACGAACAAAAGGGAGGCGTCGCGACGTCGTCGTTAATCGTCTTCGGTGATAATTACGCGATTCAACCCTTGGATTTTGTGCGCGAAAACGCGCGCTGCCCGAAAGCTCGTTGTCGCTTTCGTGCTGTGATTTCAATTCACCGCCGCCACTTCCTCCTCGCCACTGTTTTTCTTCCTTTCTTTTTATTTCCTCGCTTCGAGTCGCTTTTGTGCGTCGACGGTGGCGGAATTTCGCGCGCGCCAAACGCGAAAATGTCGCGAACGGTTGAACCCGTCTCCACCAATTGCGTCCCTAGAATTACGCGTCGCTCGTGGAAATGCACGTTTTCATCTCCGCGACGCTCCGCGGCCATGTTTCAGAGGCTTCGACGCTTTGAAGCTGAGCTAGAGCCCCGGACGAGTCGTTGCGAGGGACTAGAAAGACCTCGCGGTGATCTATTTTTATTTATTTTTTTTACTGGAACATTTTTAGCGCGAGCTGTATCCTCCTTTATTAGATTTTCGATACTCTCTGTGACGTTACAGTCTGGTAAGGTCATATCTATTACATTCGAATCTCAAAGCCTGAAAAACGCGGCTCTGTGAAATCGCCTCTTTCATTCTTGGTAAGTGTAATTACTGTGACAGCGGACGCTCAACATTCCTTCTATTATTCCCTGGTGAGGAACGAAAAGAAAAATCTAACAATGGAAATAGGAATAACTTGCGTACGCGGAACGCATCGCGGTAATTAACGCGCGGACCAGCTTTTTAATAACTCGCGCAGGATATTAGTTGAAAAATAGTTAACGACTGGTAGCGATTATGGAATACCTGGAACTATAGGACGTTTTATGGGACACTTTAAGGTTCGTTCATTTAGATTCCTGATAAACTGTTAACGTCAGTTAGCCGTGTGCCAATGATTCTTACTCGAGCGAGGATGACACGTGTCGAGAAGTAATAGACACCTCTGTAATGCCTCGAGCAGACACAAGTTACGTAATGTTAGACACGGTACCGTGATACATTATCGTCATTGCTACGTTGTTCGTAATTCTGCTCGCCTGGCGAATCGAATACCATCTGCGTCATCTGACAACGCGCGGCTCCTCTGCGCGGCGGTAATTACGCACGACGATCAACAGGAAAGTTTAAAAACCGTTCCGCGTTTACTAATTACCCGGCGTTTCTCGTGCCACTCGGTGCGCTTATCTTTCGCAACGCGTCATCGCGCGGTTAATTAACGGGACAGGCAATAATTACCGTCGCGAGTGTTCCTGCGTCGTTTGGGCGTCGCTCGATATCGTAGGTGATTCGATTAAGCTTCGTTCGGACTAACCGCGTCGCTCGATCTAAGCGTTTCACTTGGCTTGAAATGTGTTTCTCAATTTCACACGTTTCACCTATGAATCTGAGTTGATTTCGAGCCGCTTGGGTTCGATTAAACGTGATTCGAGTCGTCTGAATTCAATTAAGTCAACTCGGAGTCACTCGAATGCGAGTAACGAGACTTCGAACCGCTTGGACGGAAGAAACACGGCTTCGAATTTGTTTGTACACTTGATTCGATGATTTAGAGAACCCAGTACACGAAGGTCTCGAACAAGTGCCGTCTATAGATTTGATAAGCTCTGAAAGTCAACCTGCAGGACAGATGAGAAATTAATTAACGATTATATCTTATCAGCCGTGGAAGTGCGCGATAGAAGTAGTTATCAGTTAAAAGTGGTACGTTAAGGAAACATTTTGTTCTGATTACGGGCTGATGAAATGTTTCCCGTTATTACTAAACAGTAAAGAACAGAATGTATCAAAGAATAGAAGAAAATCTCCTTTATTACACTTCGTTCCTTGATTTCAAAACATTCACAAGTCATTTTGAGCCGCTATGCGTAATTTTCCACGATCTCTGAGATGAACTTGACGAGAAAAGAAATGATTCACAGCACTTCGATCCACGATCCAACATCGTTTCTCTAATGATCGCAAAGAAACGTCATTAGCAAAAATTAGCGTAAAAACGGCAAAAGTTGAGTAGCGGGTGGCGGCGATTAACACGACCGAGGTATAAAACTTGCATGCGTTTCTGGAACGTTTTTCCTTCGCAGCTCGAGATAATACCGGCCATTAGCGACGTTAATTATCGGCCTTATCGCGAAATTTATGTCTTCAAGGTTGGCCACATCGGTGTCCGTTACGGGGATATTACGACGGGCAACCCGCGCCATGCGTTACCTTTCGCCTCGCTCGTTCGCGAATTGGGGTTGCAGCGCATCCCTCTCCCGACCAGGACGCTGGCCTCCGCTTTACATATTTCTAAGAAAAGAAGTATTTTTATTCTCAATAAATCGATCGTTTATTAACGATAACGAATGTAGCTGTTCTCGGATGGGTGACTCGAATCATTGGTCCAGTCATTTTTCAATAACGCAGAACTCAACGGAGTATGAAGTTCCTTCTTTTTTTTCCTCCTCTCGAGTGTGGAACTTTACAGACAAACAGTCTAGACAGGAAATTTTCGAGCCTTGAACAGGTGAACCAATTAGCGTTCTTTGTTTTTCTAAACCTCTGACGGTTACAGTTAATACTCTCTGCTCTCTTGCCGACTGTTAATTGCCGTTTAACCAGTCACTTCGAATTATTTCTCGACGCGTTTAAGCAACTCATTAGCGCGTCCTCGGTCAACTTGGTGAATTATCTCGCTTCGATACACGGTAGCCGTACAGTGACTCATTTCTGCGCAAGCCAATAAAAGTTGATCGACGAAAACCTTCTGTCCGCGACTAGAAACGAAAGTCACTGTTTCGCTGCAAGAAATACACGTCGGTTGGTCCCCTTTTTTTTTGCAAATTTACCTCTGGGTTTTCGTATTCTATATTTTATCATTTCAAAACTGTTCAAAGTGCGATTCAAGATTACTCGAAGCGTTCCACTTCGCACTATCGCGTTGGTATTATCTCTACTCAACTATGTCGCAGTCCTTGTAATTTAAAGCAAAATTGTTTCATTCTCGAGAAGAATGGAGTAACAATACAGAGATTAATTTGCATAATGGTAACTAATAGCAATTTTTACACGTTCCTCTCGAAATTAGAGTATTTCTCCAAGAAACGAAAACCTGATTGGATAGAAATCAATGCAAAGATAGTAGAAGAATTAAAAAATTATCAAGTAGCATCCGAAGCACTCGAATGGGGAAAACGAACGAAACCTGGAATCGAGAACGAATAGTCGCAATTAATAACCTGATTTTTCTCTGACCAGCGCGTTCCTACTCGCACCCTCGCGTGCTCTCGCCCTCGTTCATCGAAAAATATGAGATCCCATTGGCGATGTTCGAGCGAGTAACGGCACGTTTGCATTGTGTAACCGCGTTTTAAAAGCCAGTCGAAGAGGTAATTAAGCAATGTTTGCCGTGCAATTATAGGAAACGAGGTGTTTTCGATCAGTTGCCGCGTACTTGAACGCGCGGAGAGCCGTCCGTTGTCGGGGAGGCATTACGAATTCACGATGAAAAATACAGCCAGTGTGTCCTGCGATCGAGCGAGCCTGTGCATCGAGTTTCCGAGGAACGAGTCCTGTAACCGCCATCATTATTTATTTAACGAACACTGACGCCGCAAATTCAATTTACGGAATTGTTTAAGTCAAACAGGAATTTACATTTTTATCGAAACCTCGATTCTTCTCTTCCGTTCGCCACGAATTTCTTCTCGAAAATGATTTCGCAATAGAACGAGTGTACCAAAAAAAAAAAAATTGTGAAAAGAAATTTCACCAATTAGACACCTCTAATTTTTCTTTCTATCAAATGAAATCCTTTTCTAAGCAACGACCAACGTGCTCAAATTGCAAAATCATGGTTAACCATGTTATCGTAATAGTCTTAAAATGTGGCGTTTAGAAAAAAGGTCCGAACGAGAATGTTCGGGTAAGTAAATAATTGCTTTAATTACGTGTTATTAGTAACTCGTGCGATGGCTCGGCTCTGTGATACAAAAGCATTTGTACAACGTTTAACAGCAATTAGAATTTCGTTTTACCAGGGAATATCCTTTCGTAGCGATCGCGAGTAATCGTTGGCAACGATAAAAGAAAGGAGAAGGTAATTAGAAAGCAGGGATACGCTGAACGAGACGTTGTCGATAAGGAAAAGGGGGTAGATCGAGGGGAGAAAGAAGGGTCGAGCGGAAGCGAGCCGAATCACGGACAGCGTCGTGAAAGTGGAGCAATAGCGGACGGTTTCCGGGACGGGCGGCGAGCGGTTTGCGCGACAATCGATCGGCTGGTCTAATCGATTCGATACTTCCACGCCCGTTGCAATCAGTGGCCGCACAAGTTACACGAGACCGCCGCGATTGGTCGGTTGCGGTGCGCTTCGTTTTCGTTTCGGCGTCATCAATCGCGTTTTCCGGCGAGCCATAATTTTCGAGCACGCTTACGTCGATATTCACGCTAATTTATGGCCCGATACTTCGCGCCGCTGCCGAACGCTGGAAACCAGCCCCGTTCGATGGACTCGATTTCCGAACATTTCTCGAATCTACCGTGGATATAGAACGCTCTCGAACCTCTTAACGCGTTAGCAATTAGTTTCTCTTTGACGTTCCTTCTAGTTCATAGTCGATTTTTCATCATTTCTGAAATCCACCCCCTTGGTAGCTATCGCTCGAACTCTTTCACCATTTCATTTTCGTATAAAGCACAATGAAAATAATCGAACGAACAATCTAAATAATTACGTCAGCAAAGAACAGAGAGGTTTCGCTTGGACGTTCCTTCTCGTTCATAGTCGGTTTTTCATTTCTGAAATCCACCCCCTTGGTAGCTATCGCTCGAGCTCTTTCACCATTTCATTTTCGCATAGAGCACAATGAAAATAATCGAATGGACAATCTAAATAATTACGTCAGCAAAGAGCAGAGAGGTAGAGACGTCGATTACAATCGACGTCTCGCGTTAGAAACAGGAGCGATCGATGGTCTCGGGCGAATTAAAAGCGAGAACGAGTGGCCGCTTTCAACCGCATCATCGATCCCCCACGGTGTCGCCGTTATTGAAGCCATACCTCTCGGTTGCGCCTCATGCTAATGAGGTTAGTATATCATAACATCTGGAGAACGAGTGCGGCCCGTAGATAAGTCCTTTATTTATACAAGGAATTAGTATGGCCTCGGTGCGCGCGCGCGTGTACCCGGAAAACGTGCCATTATTCAATGGAGCCGCGCGTATACCCGGTGGCAATAAATTCCGCCAGGTAATGCGTATAGTTTGCCGTCGGAAGTAAATCTTAACGGCGGCTACGCCCCCTTTTCCGGCCGCATCCACCATGTTTTCTCTAAACGCGGCCGGTTCTCGCAAGAAATCGGGGGTTGCGCGAGCGTTCCACCACCCTTCGCTGCGTCTCTAATTACTACGACCGGCAGAAGTAGAGCTCTGCTCGCTTCAATATTGCAACGTGAGCGGCACGGGTATATTGGGGGGTCGGTTCTGAGCGTCTTCACTTTCGCGAATTAATGTCCTGTAATTTTCTACGCGGAGGAATAACATTGACGAATCCACGAACCATTTAATTATAGTTCGTAACGATTAAAGCGTTCGTATTCTTTTTCACATTACCATTTAGAATTGAATTACACGGGACTGATTAATCGTTCATTTTTGCGTTCACTGCTACGCAATGCATCGCGATGTAATTTTAATCTGCACCGCGTTGCAATCTCTCAAGAAGCACCGCGCACCAGACGGATAGAATCTGTGGTATCAATTTCTCGGCAGGATCGTAAAAGAAAAAAAAGATTCCCTTTCGAAAGGACTAATTCAGCCGGTCGTCGACAATGTCAGCCATTTAACGCGTCCCATTAAAAATTGATCGGCAGTTCGCGAGAGTTATTATCAGATTTCGCCAGTTTCCATGTTTTATTGAATGGAGAACAAGCTTCCTTAATTATCCCATTAGCGAAATGATGGTTAAACGGTCTCGAGCCGTTCGAGCGCTTCGTCGATTTCCCTGTCGCAATTACACACGTGTCGGCAGCCGCGGGAAACTGCGCGAAACGCGGCCGTTCATTAGAAATACAATAAGGTCGACAATAGAAACCCGGAAACCTTGACCGAGCGGCGTGACGTTGCCGGTTACGTTTCAACGACACAATGGAATCCGGAAGACGATAGTCTTATTCTTTTTACGGCGATAAGTGGCGGCGTTTATCTTTGTCACGGTGAGAAAATCGAACGGTGTCGATGAACTCCGTCAATTTCAGTGGGCGGATGCACGGAAGCGTGTCGTTTGGAAAATTCGACGAAATTCGTTGTGAAAATTCGATTTTTATTTAACTCGAATACTTTAAGATTAAAAGAATATTGAAAATTCAACAACACTTTGCGATATCTCTTGCAATCATCGCGGGTGCGAATTGAAACTGAATCAAGTATGATTGGAGATTGGAATATTAATATTAAATTCTTCTGATTGAAATGTTCAAGGACTGAAAAAAAGGAGTGGAAGAAAACGCGATGTAATTGTTTTCGTTCAGTCTAGCCTCCTGTTTCCTTCCTCGTTCTTTTTTTCTCTTTGTAACACTTCACACGTTTTTTACCTACGAGATTTCGACGCGTTTCACTAGGCTCAAATATTTTTTGCGGTATTTACAGATGGAAATGCATGGATACTTGCTACTGCCTTGTCAGATCGTGACTGGCGCAATCCACTTACGAATAGACCGTATCGCTTGAATTATCGAGATTTTTCCGTTAATCGGTGTTATTAATTTTCTCAAACGTGATATCAATCAACGTTAACTGTACCAAACACGATAAAAAAGGCAATTTAATACTCGATCTTCTAATTAGTGGTACTTAAATCCATTACAAGAAGAATCAATATCTTACGTTATGAATAAATAATTGGTATACACACATTCCTAATCGATGTGATCGTACGTCATTTATGTGTTAATGAAAGTACAATTGGTATTTCCATCTGTCATATTCTATATGCTAATGAGCCTTGATGTTTTTCTGTCCCATTAATTCACGTGGACACTACATTGTATCTGCTTCGCACATTTCGTATTAAAATTCTCAAGTGGAGCTCGCCCTGAGGTGCCATTAGTCGCGATGAAAAACATCTAAGTGCTCTAATTACACGTCGATCAATCAAATTCCGTTCAATCAACATCCTTACAAAGTATAATTCTCACAATAGTTAGTTAGTTTCATCCAGCTTCGACGCAAACAAAAAGGAAGACGTCATATTTGTACAATTTTGCGATATTAAAATTCAGACAGACAGCTCTGGAAAGAAAATAGAGTGGAAAAGTAATGAGACGAAGAATAAGAAGCAGCTGCTCCACGTTTAATAGAAATAATCGCAAGGAGCAGTACGCCTCGAAGGCGTTTAATAACCAAGGCGTTGTACCAGAGGTACGAAAGGAAAATATGTGACAGAGGGGGAAACCTACCGAGTGTCCTAATCTACCGCAGGCGGAATTAATGCTAGGTCTGCTCTAATGGTAATCTTCCGCGGCTTCTCTAACCTCACACACGTTGCACACACATTTTCTCGTGGGAATAAGTAGCTGATACGTAAATCCTACCCGCGACCCCATCGTTACGTGTATCCCAACGAACTTTTCCGTTTCGAAAACGAGGTCGGTGATTGGCGTGGTGGCGCGACGAGCAAATTAATCAAGACGCAATTGGGAGATCGTATCGTTCGCTCGTTGGTTCAGAGCGTATTCTTGACACGTATTATCACCGGCTTTTATTTTTTGCCCGACATTCGTTCTCTTTATGGATCATTAGCGCTTTGGGAGATACATGTAGGTCGATCCCTTCTCCAGCCCATTCTTCACTGGAATGTCTTTATTTCTTGATTGGTTTTCGTAGTTTATGGGGCCTCGAGTGTACGGGTGATGACAGGTTATGGACTTGTTTGCGTGGAATATTGTGCCATAAAGTTTGCGTTATGAATGACCGCTTGATTGGGGTGCAGTTGACGCGTGGTTATAAATTGAGACATTTTCGCAAATTTTTTAGTTTCGTTCGTCAACTATCGTTTGATGACGCACGATAAGAGGAAAATATGAAATATAGTTTGTAATAAGCCATAGTTTTTCAATATTTGATAATAGGAGGTAATCCATTCCGTTAATTTTCCTAGAATCTACGAACTAAATTAACAAGATACCCAGTAGGGATAATTTTTATTTATTCTTAACATTCTATATTGTTATATTCCTAAAATTAACATTCAATTAATTTTTCCAACACTTCCATCGTCTCGATCTATATAAATCTCATCCCATTCTACTTCTAATTTTAATCCTCAAAAGCAACTAAACTATACACTTTATCAAACGAATCCTATCGACACGATGCTTACTTATTCTATTTAAGAGACAACATCAACTCTCTTACCCAATTCTACATTAATGTTGACAAAAACGGCAAAATTATTTTACCAGCTAACCCTTATTGATCAAATACAAATCCTCCTACAATTTAGCCAATCAAGAACACTCGAAACTTATCCTCGTCACCGTCGTACTCGAGGCTCGTCCGAAGAAATGAGAATTGCTTCTGACAAACCCTGCCTCCCATCGTGGAAAGTATAATAAAAGGGTGCCAAGGAGCGTCGTCTGAAAATGTAGGAAATTGCTGGTTGCGCGGGTTGGACGACTCCCTGCGAGGGGGATCGAGGACGTTCGAAACCACCTGGTATCGCGAAGAGGAGGAATGTAAACCGGATCGAGGAAAATTTCCGCCGCCATGCGGTGCACGGGTGGTTGCGACGCGGCTTCCCGTGCCGGGACGTTGTTTCCGATGGCGCCACCGGCTGCGCGGCACCTACGGGCGGGTCCACACTAGGTCACAGGTCGATTTTCACCACGTAACGTTCCAATTCGCGCTTGATATTGATCTGAGCTTTTCCGCCCACGTTACAAACCGCCTTCCGGGCTGGCGCGGCGGTCCCGCGCGCGAGAGGGCTGAAAGCGTCCTCGCCAGCCCCAAAGGCTTCTTCTCGGGTATTCGCGAGCTGGTCAGAAATCGACATCCGTGCTGCCTTTAGAGCGACCCGGCTCGCTTTGATGCGTTCTTAGCTGAAGAGTAATAGGCCGGACGATGGGATTTCCAGGGAAACTCGAAATTCGCCGCGTCTTCCGGTCGACTCCCTTTTCTACTCAGTTCTCGTCTCTTTCATTATTTACGTATAATATCTGTCCTCCTATTTTATTTCAATTTGTATAGTCATAAAATTTTGTTCATAATCGAGTTAACAAATTTGTTTAAAAACGATTTTAATGCGAACTGGTGATGAAACTTCAATAATTTCTGGTCTACAAACGTTCGATAATCGTAACGGGAGGTAAGGATAGCGCGTGAGTGATAGAAATAGATCGGTTACGACGATCTGATTTTATTTTTACGATCTCCGTTGCGTGAAATAGAATGATAACGTGGAGTTACAGGATCGTGACGCTCCGCACGACTGGTTTGTGACACTGACTTCAGAAAATGTACTTGGAACGTGTCGTGCTATTTTCAGCACACTTGTAACCTTAGCCTTTAAGAAGGCCCGCTTGGTTTTATGGGATCGTGTATTCACGTGGGTGTATTATGTTTGCGCGAAACAAGTAAAAGTAGAAATTCCATTAAATGTCATCGGTGAACAAACGACGCGGCGGAGAACTTCGTGTCTTACTTGTCTTCTTGTATTTTCGATGCTCTCAACTTCGACTCGGATAACAAAACGTATATAACCACCGCGATTTTCATATTCCATTTCATTATTATTACTCAGATTATATTTCACTACTTTTTTTAACGATACCAAATGTATCACTTCGTGCTTCGTCGCCTTTTTTATACTTTCTGATAAGACTTTGAAAGTCTTTTTTGTTAGTATTTTATAGAACGACGTGGACAGCAGTTCGTTTAAACGAAAAAGAGAATTTTAAAGAACGACATTCCAATCTCGGGAATCCTACTCGGAAATAACTACTGCAAACGAAAACAAGAGAACGAACAAATTTACGTACGATGGGGACGAAGGTAGAAATCAGAAAGCGATCTTATCCGATTCCATACTACCACGAATCACGCGTGCCAAATACAAAAGAGGGGCGTCCGAGGTGGAAATTTCAGCGCAGGGTCCGCGGCAGATAAATTCCAGCGATAAGGAGTCCACACCCCCGTGGAAGGTGGTCGATAAATCGCGGTCGCGAACGCGGAGAAGTTCGCCAAGGGTGGTCGAAGTTACACCCCATCGCGAAGTCAGTCACGCCCAGGGTTCGACGACCTCGCGTGGCCGCGCGATCCGAAATCGCCGTGGACGGAGGGCGCACGGAATACTTCTGCGTGTTCCGTCACACGGCCCGCGTTAATTCGCGTCGATCGATCGTCCAGGGTCGCCTGTTTAAATAGCAAGCCGCCCTCTTCCCGTCGACGTCACCGACGTGTCCTTGAGAGCCAGTCCGACGGCCACCCATCCCCGTGGCTTCTCAAGGCTAAATACGATCATTCTTTGTGGCTCGTTGCGCGAACGGTGGACCGTTTCTTGACGCTGGGTTCGTTGGTTATTTCGGAGGATGCTCGAGAGTGAACGCATGGGGTGCTATTTAGGTTCGATATTCGTGAAACACGTTCTACGGGTGTATGAGCGCAGAATTCTTTGGGAATTGCTGAACGGAAGATCAATGTCGATTAATTTTGCTTTACTCGATTGAAAAGTGATTATTTTTATTAAATTTCTGGTGGTCTTCGTCTGGAGAATCGTCTTAAAATTGTCGCAAATCGCACTTACTCGATATGTAAACACAATATCATCCCCTATTGACAAGATTAAAGACTCTTACGCCCCACTGGCTCGGCGCTTGATACAATTATTCATGAAAAGGGAAGCTCCGACTCTTCCCTGTTTGTACCCGCCTTTTAATAGAGATTGACGTATCCATAAATCCGCAACGAACCTCGGTTTAAATAGGGTCCGCGAGTTGGGGGCCATTTAATCGAGCCAAGGGCGAGCACGGCATCCCTTGATCTCGTATCTCGTGCGAGTTTACGCGCGCCCTATACAAAATTCATCCACCTCACCGGAACCTTTCCGTTACTGACTGCTGACTCCACGGAATATTTCGAAAGAGGAAGCTCGTGGCCGATGCGCGATTTCAAATCTGCTTTTATCGCGATAAAAACGTAACCGGAACACGAGCAATCGTTAACTCGCTACCACTCCCCGTTACGCCAGTATTTCCAGGAAAGCGTACGAAAAAAACATCCCTTAAATAGGCTACCAACTCAGGCTGTCGATATCGTTCCCAATTTTTATCAATTCTTCGCGAGATCTGCACGGAAAAATCACAATCGTTTCCCTGTTTTCCTGGTCCCGAGCGATTGCAAAAAGTCGGTCGTCGAGAGGGAATGTTTTCGGCTGCCGATCAATACGACACCCCAGCCCTTTCTTCTCGCCCACCGACCGCAGTTGCACCCGCTCCTCTTCACCCCCATTTCGCGTCGTCGCTCGAAACTTTCGAATCGTTCCGCGCTATTATTCGAAATCGGGACCGCGAGGGCTCTGGACGCATCGCGGGTCCCGAACGACACGATTGTCTCGAAACTTTCGAGATCCCGACGGTAGCTCGGGTTGGGGGTAGTCGCGAAGTGTCTCGAGCGATGGCTGTTCGAACGCTTCGATGGGCTGCGAAAATTGCGTGATAACTACAGCCCCCTCGATTTTCCGGGGTAATTGGCGACTTCCCTTTCTTTCAAACGAAAGTGGTGGGTCTGAAGTTTCTCGATGTGTGCAATCGTCGGTGCGGCGAGGCTTCGAGGACAGCGAGGAGGGTTTCAGATTCGAAGTTTCGAGGGATCCACTTTTGTATTCGTTTCATTCCTGTGAGAATGCGACTCGTGTCAGGAAAAATTCACATATTTCTCAGTCTTTACTTAAAACTTTGGAGCCTAGGAAGTAAATATTGTTCACCGAACTTCATTCTCCGTGTCGTTATCAATGTTCCATTCGACGAAAAAGATAGCTGGCAAAACTAACCGGTTAAACCAGATTTCCAAGTGCAATTATAGTGTCAATAGAACGTCCAGCTCGTAAACAAAATGTAATAGGATATTTATGTTATATAAGTAGAGTAGCGGGTCTACGTATATTTATTATCAAATGTACATATGTACAGGCATAATAAAATCGTATTTTCGTACGAAGCTTTTGGCAGTCGTGTCGTTTACTCGCACTAAATATAAATTTCGTCAGAGAAAAAGGAAAGAAATCGCCTGGTCGGTATCCGCGTTGAGGTAGTAGCAAAGCATCGAGAGAGATCGATTCGAGTCGAATCGATAAAATCGGTCGAAGAGGAGGAAGAGAGGCGGAATATGAATGGAAACGAGGGATTTATCGACTCGGTAGCCTGGATTGCGAAATATCATTCGAATCGTAGAACCGGTTCGATGACGTAAAGTCAGTCAGGTTCACAAGAATCACGCGTTATCGTGGCGATCGGTTTTTGTTCCCCGCGGGTCGCTGAGCGTGGCATGACTCGATGGAATTTCACTTAGAAGTCGCGGTCACCAGAGTCCATTGTTCGAGCTCGTTTTGTTGCCGTCCACCGAGGATTGTGTCGAGTCACAACCCGACAATGGAGACAATACCGAGCGCTCTTCGTCATCGCGCCACGTACGAGCTTTCTCTGTCTTTTCGTATTCTGCTTTTCCGGGAAAACCTCGAAGCGGTTCTCTTCAACGGAAGTACGAAATAATCGTGTTTCGATTTGGCGTTGCACCGAGTTTAATTCTGTCGATCTCATTTCAACGTAACCCGATTGCTAACAATGTTTAATGTAGCCATTTTGGGACTTTATACTTATCCAAAATATTTCTGTGAAATGTTATCTTATCATTTTTCCTTACATTGAAATAATAATGATAAATTTCTCCTCTCGCGAAAGGACACGGTCCTGTTTGTCTTTTCTTTAGGGTAACTTCGCTGAGAATTTCTTTTCTCTTGCACAGCTCGTGAAATTTTGTTGGGCTGCCTCAGTAAACGCGACAAGTTTCACGTTTTACCCTCGATACTTCTCCCCACTCGGTTCGCCTCATTACCGGAATCGTCTCGACGAAATTACTTGTGTCTCTTAGATCGACTTGACGAAAGACAGGTCACGGCTAGTCGACGCTAGTAAAGTAGAGTTCATACAATCTCCACCAGCAGTTGAAACAGATATTTGCGTCCGAGTTCTCTTGACAATGCGTTTCTCAGTGCAATGCCAAGTCGAAACCTTGATACGTCTCGATGGAAAACTTCGCAGCTATAGTTCAATCTAGCGCGAACTAGTTTCAACTTGGCGACGTTCTAAGGCATGATATTTTCCAACTAAAATCTCCCAAAATTCTGCTCCCTGATACTCACTTTTACTTTAAACCGCCCCTTTCTCGCGCCAAGCTGCTCGACTCTCGCAAACACTCTGACCCGAATCTACGACTGCGAAGCGAGAAATCCGAAAGTTAGAAGTGGCAAAATTCTACGCTCCAAAACTGAACGCGACACGACACTTTTGCCTCGACGTATACTTTTATATTTCTCAATCTGAAACAGTCTGTAACTCGTGGATACGCAAAATATCGCAAAGTTAGGGCCGTTAGAGTGCCACGTGAACAATAATAAATTTCGTTTCGCGACAAAGCACTTTCTTAGACGAGAACCAGCCCCGCGACCTAAAACGTTCTCCATCGCGGCACCCGTCCACCCACTTGCGTCGCGATTCCCCGTAACACGATCCCCGGCAATTACTTCCAATATTTCGGTTCGCGGGACCGCAATACCGTACAACTCCATAATTGGTGACAGCCGACGAGTTCGCACGTCTTCCGAGAACTTTTATTACCGCTCTGGCTATTTCTGACGACGGCCCAGCCGCGTGCATCGCGCGTCCCGACGTCGATACGCGCATTCGCTGCACTCGATTTTTTCGCGCCGCGCGGATGCAATCGGAGCCGTTCGGTCGGTTTAAAAATTGAACCAGGTCGTTTCAGCCGGGGGCTGGTTGAGTCATATTTCACGCGCGACGAACCTGGCTGGAGATGGTGCGCTTTCCACGACGACCATTTTTTAACATTTTCAAATGTTATTTTATATAAATAACTGAATTTCGAGCAATCGAACGAAAGATCGTCGCGAAGAATTCTTCTTCTTTCTCGCGCAATCGTCAGCTGGTGACGAGTGGAGGAAACAAGGGTAGTTTTCTCGATACGCTAGACGGCTACGTTGATATAATAGAGAATAGTAATTTAGTATGGTAATTTATGAATACGATATAATTAAATTTCGATTAAAAGATATCCTACTCTTCGATCATTTGCTTGTGATATTTGAAGAAATTTCTGATGTTTTACGCTCGACAGTGATCGATAATGTATACGTCTGAAATGGTAAAACGAGGAACGATGCTAAACAATTGTGTGTGCACGTGTGGAGGAAAAATAGCATGGAAAATGCAGAGCTCAGTTCGACGTGCGCTGTTTAAAAGCGGTCTTTCGAACGCGTTGGAACGGGGTCAAT
The DNA here is from genome assembly GCF_050948175.1 of Xylocopa sonorina. NCBI lineage: Eukaryota > Metazoa > Arthropoda > Insecta > Hymenoptera > Apidae > Xylocopa > Xylocopa sonorina. The sequence goes on from NC_135200.1 coordinate 6,998,898, forward strand.
CGTCCACGCGATACAAACATTCATGACCGACATACGCGAAACTCACGCGTAGCCGTGCGAACTTTGACCCGTGAACTTCGGTAATAAACGCGTAATAGTAGGCTCCGTTAGTTCACGGTCAGCATCGCTGCGTACGTCCATCGTTTTTCCCGTCATTCGATACGAGTCGACGTTAAACACCGCGCGGAAGCGATGGCCTCTGTCGTGATCGAGCGCGAACAATTTTTCCCGTTGCAATTTACTTTCTTTCGATCTTTGTCTTTCTCCGCATTGCTTCTCCCTAAACGTTGCGCAGTCTTTAAATTCTATAATCTGCTCTTCTGATCGCTCGAAAATTATTGCATCCCACGTAACTGCAGTTTTCTAAACGAACGTTGCATCGAAGTGAAACGATTATGGATAGAAGTAAGACTGAAATATTGTTTTAAACGACGGTGAAACAAAATCTGTTCGATCTGGCTTCCACTGTGTTTTAGAGGCACGTCGAATAGGTTTTTCGCCAAGTGCAATTCGCTTATTGTTCGCGGCTGTCATAACTCGGCTCGTGAAAGTGAAGCAACCGTCGCAAGAAACGATTGTCGTCTCACGCGAGGGGCCACGCTAATTAGTATTTACCGATCCATCGATACAAATCGATCGGTAGTTCCGTTAATGCCAGACAAGAATCAACGACCGCCTACTACCGCGTCGAATTGATTTCAAGCGTTTACGATCACGCTATTGTCACTTTTCTTTCCATTGTGGCGTCCGGTGAAAGTATTCCTCGAGCATGGCTATATTAGCTTCCCGATAAGAAACGTTTCCTCCGATCGACTCCGTCAGCCTCGATTCCGCCTCGCTCGCGATGCAGTGGAAAGCTCGAGTCGATTGAAAATTCGTTTCGCGCAAGCCCCGAATGTTCGCACGTTAAATAACCGTGTAACAAAGTCTTCGAGAAAGCACTGAAAAATTGTGCAATATTTCGTAAATAGACTGTTATGAATTTTAGAAGAAACCGCGACAAACGATTTTGCGCCAAATTGGCAGCTTGTACAAATTCTTCCGGTTGTTTTACCTGTTTCTCTCCTCAACGCTAACGCTAAACTAATCGAATTCTTACGTCAACAGCGGGATAAAAATTCGATAAAAATTCGTCTATCGCTTCAACCAGTGTGTCGTTCGACGCATCGTATCCGACGCGATGCAAAGTTTCACGGAGCGCCACGATTCGATTGACAACTATATCGCGAACGTCGCTCAGAGCACACCGTTTACGAAACCTTTCCGCGTAAAGAAGGCCTGAGAACGCTCTAAAAAGTCTGTTTTCTTTCTGCTTCCAGATCGGACGGCCACGCGCGGCTCTCGGCGGCGATCGAGCACGGCAAAACCACGCAAGGTAACGCTGCTTTCACTTTGTTTGCGACCGCGGGTTAAACAATCCCGCTCCTCTAAACCGTGAAATATGAAAAATCATCCGAACGGACCGACGAGCGGCGTCGAGAAAGCGTGGCGGTCGAAATTTCGCGATCCAAGGGAGAATATCTGAGAACCGAACGTTCCAGGCCCAAGTTTCGGTGCAATCCGCGCCACTCTAATCGTAATCGCGTCAATGCAGCGTAATAACGCGCGATGCTGATTCACTTCCGGCCACTGTGGTTTGATATTCCGGCTGTGACGCGCGCCTTTCGACCATTCATCCCCGCGCTCCATTCGTAATGTTTAAAGATTCGAATCGTTAAAGCCTTTTCTGTGCGCGTAAGTTGAATTCCGTTTGGTTGCGATTGGATAAATTATACCTGATCGATTTCCAACTCTAATTATTGTTTTCCTTCGATTTTAGTATATATTATACTTATAATGGGCTGTTCTCACCGTATCTCCATCATGAATAAGTGAAATTCCGGTATCTCCGATTAGCAATTTGCTACGCACCCGATTCATTAATAATTAATAACGCGCTATAAATATTAAACGACGCATCAAAATCCCCCGCACCTCTGCGTCGATCGATCATTATCTCCAGTTACGTAATGTCCCCGCAGAATCGATCAACGAAACGTCGAAAGTCGCCGAACGACTCGATCTCAGAGATTCCCTCGTCGCCGAATTGTCTCGTTTCGTCGATGACGGAAGACTCGTAAGAAGAACGGGCACGGCGCGCGGCCATCTTGTTCATCGTCGGACATATTTCACCGCGCGGCGGATCGCGGAAAGTGAATAAAATTCGCGTAATGAATCGCGCGATAATTGATAAAATATGAACGCGACACCCGCTGTCCACCCCTTTTATCCCCCGTCTGATTAATCGCCGGTCATTATTTAATGCTTTCACAACTAACGCGTCGAGCCGATGTATCTTCGTTCGAGATGATAAATTAAGTCGCGCAGGCATTCCCGGGGAACGGTGAAACGGGAATATCGTTCGCGGCTAGGCGATGTTTGGTATCCGTCGAAAGGAGGCCGATAATTAATCAATGATGAAAGTTGCCCGTAGAAACCGTTGGTCAGGATGCCCAATCGGCCGTGCGACGGTATCGATGGCGTTTAGCGGTCCCACCGAACGACTTTTATGCTAATTCCGTGGTCCAGAGGCTTGTAAGGCTGCCAGCGGCGGTGGCACTCGCTATTATATTATATCATTTTAACCGATGTTTATGCAAAAGCCACGCTTTCCGTATCTCTCTGCATACATTACCGTTGAAGTACATTAACGCTATAAACAATAGCAATCAAAGTTGTTGACCAGCCGCCAAACGCGATTTATCATCGCCGCGCCATCCGGGTCCTCGTTGGGGATGCGCGGATATTCCAATTTTTTGCGCGTCTCCGCGAATAGACTGGAAATCGGTAATTTTAGTAAGCCCTGACGATCTCCATGCTTCTCGAAGTTATTAGAGACACCTGTCCACGCGACTGAGGAGAATTGTTTTCGCTGAGAAATTCGATTTTTGCACGCTCAGTAAATAATAGAAGACACACCCATGGAAAGCGGAAACCATCGCCCCGAGGACACGTCAGGGAAAAGCTAGTCGGTCTGAGAGTCTAACTTTCCTTGGCGAAATATACGACGAACGACGACACTTTCTTTTCTCTCGTCCCATAGCGCGCGTCTCTAAGCCCACCGTGGAGATTGAAATTTAACCTTCGAGAATCCCGCCTCCAGAATTAACCGAAACGTACCGCACGCGGATCGCCGACGAGTCATACTCGAAGATCAGCCGGGAACAGACAGAACGGATTCGAAAATACGCATCGAGGCATCAAAGGCCAGCGGCTGCGCGGCCACGTAATCGCAGCCCGTCTGTTCCTTCCGCGTGTTTCCGCGGCGCTCGTGTTTCACGCCGCGGTGATTTCAGTCGCGACGCCCGCCCCCCTGAGAATTTTCCGATTTCCCCGCGTACCACCGTCCGCGGTAATAAAGGGTAACGCGTGCCAGCTATGCGCGTCGCGTTTAAACGCCGCTGGCAAACGCGCCGCGGCCCGCCGCTGATTTATCGCCGCGTGACGAGGACGTTAGAGGCGTTCCTCGAGCTTTTCGAGCAACGGGACGTGTCGTAACGAGCCGCGGGCATTCACGGTACATCGGGAAGAACGGCCTTGCTACATTATTAGACACCGCGCGCAACGAAAGACCGCTCGAGCAAGTTCCTACACGATCGCCTTTATTTGCGTCGACGTCGCGCCCTCGAGTTCCTCGGACCTCCATCGCGGTCGTCTTCTCGGACTAATTCGCGACCTAGCGCACGCTACCATCTTCGCGCGTAAATTTCTCATTCAACTTGGAAAAGCGGATTGGATTTTTATTTTCGTAAGACAATGGATCTGCAAGCTGAGCGATTCGCAGACAGATTCCTGGAACGGACAGGATGCGCGCGATAAACGTTCGTTGCTGATTATTTATCGAACGCCACCAGGGAAGAGTAACAATCGATCGTTGCGTAACCGCAGACCCTCGTGTTTCTGCGATGAGTTGCCACGATCCGAAGGCCTTGGACCGAGAACTTGAACGATGCCTTCCGTTTTCTGAAACGTTTCGTCGACGGGGGAGGATCGATGGCGACGTGTCGCGCGTACAGCGCGATCGGATGCGAACAGTTTCACGCCTAGCGTTTTCCTCGGTTCGGCGGAAACTCCGATCCAATCAATCCTGCAACTGGTCGAATCGAGAATCGTCGGTGGAAACTCGCGACTGTAATTGGAGACCGTGAAACCTGAATCAAACGATGTAACACCGCTCGACTTTGAACACGATCTACGTAGCGGATCTCGCCACGTAACCGATGAGCATAAATAAACCGTGGAACGGGTACGAGTGAACAATTACTACGTCAGAGGCGGCCGGTTTTAACTCGCTCGGAAATATTCGCTGGATGATACGTCAGCGACGATGGTAAAGTGGAAATTGGCAAAGTTTAAGGGAATCGCATTCCAAAAAACGATCGTGATAGTCGAGCGATCTCGTACGCCTCGCTTAGCTACCAATTTCTTTGAGATTCTCTTTTTTCTAGATACCTTTCTTCTAGCCGCGCTCGACATCCAGTTATCTTAATTAATCAATGTAGCACTCATTGTTGAAAGGCGAGACGAAGAAAAGAATGGAAAAAAGGACCTTCCGTTTCTTCGTTTACAATTTTCCCGTTTGCTCGTGGCCAATCGTAATATTAGCACCGTTTGAATCATCGCGGCGATTTCTCCGTGCCAGGTGCGAATTTCCGCGCGCGTTTCGCCACGCTCGCGAATTTTTGCCCTCGCGGCCTCTAGATGGAAGTGAAAAATACTTGTCTGGAGCGAGGCCAATCGGGACTATTCGCAGAGCAAGTGGGCATAAATAACGTTGTTGTGCGGCGAGAATGGGACGTTCGCGTTACCACCCTGTCCGCGAAATGGGAGACCGTTTTCACTGTGGCGAAGAGAGATACCGATTTCTCTACTAAAAATGTCCTCCGAGAATAGCCACTCCACAAGAGTGTCAAGTTTGCTGCAAGCAAACGTGCCATTTTAAGCGGAAGCTAATAATCATCTTACGCAAAACCATCCCAGAAGCGGTCTGTTCGTCCATCTTTTCCTGTCACCGGCTTAAAAATAACTGGAACAAAGTGTCCAAAGCTGCGCAGTATCTCCTGAGATCCGGCCTAGCGTTATTAATAATATCGACGATATAAACAGCTAACGTCGCATACGTCGCTACACAGGCGACAATAAAAACCAGCAGAGTACGGGGCAGGGTGAAGGAACATTTTAAGCGAACCACCTACAGTCCCTGTCCTCCATAAATAATCAACCTCTAGCATGGCTGTTTCATCGCGAAAAACCGTCGAGCAATGAACCGCGGACGAAAGAACATTCCAGAAACTTTTTCCCTCGAGTAACCACCCGACAGACCAAGCTTTCCTATTCACGATCACGGCCAACGATAAACAATGGAGTCGAAGACGAGGGACGAATCAGAGTGCGACTCACTCTCTTGCTCGCTCGCTATTTTCTGCTCCCATTCGTTAGCAGACGATCGACGTTAATCGCCCCCTATTCCCGTCGTAAAGCTCACCCTCGGGAGGGTCCGCGAACGGGAGCGCGGCGCGCGTGGCAAGCGGTTTACGAGCCGGTTTCCGTTCTCCGTGCACGGGCGAAGGCCCATTCAGAGCGGCGCGGTCGGTCACTCGGTCGAGCGGCGGTATTCCTGGGGTGACACACACCGCGGCGTTATCCCGACGGAGACGAGGCCTCCTCTATTTATAAATGTGGGTCGACGTGGCTGCGCAGCCGGCTCGTTTCGTCATTATTACGAGTCCGCGCGGAAACCAGGAGTCCTCCTCCGCTTCTCTGTCCCTCTCCCTCTCGCTCAAGCGCGTCGAGTTCGACGAGCATACCGCCACAAGTGTGACGGATTAATCGAGATCTCTTTCGACCGGTAATTGGCCTATCGCGGATACTGAAATAGAACAGCTGTCGATCGTCCACGCGGTCCTTTCCGTGCGTCGTTGCGAATTTTTCCACGGGGTACAATGGTGGCGCTGGTATTTGGAATACTTATCGATATTGATTAGTGTCACTGTGCGATTAGAGAAATTGTACGTCCCCGTTTGAAATTCACATCCGTCGTGCCACGCGCGAGAGACAAAAGGCTTAAAGAGAACATCGTTCGCACTCACTTCCGTCCGTCGACTGTGCTCAAGATCTCGGTTACTCGCGAGGGCGTGGATCTACGCTGCTCTTCGAAGAACTTCGTCGAGGCCCCGCGTACTTGCGCGCCACTGTCTTCCTCGATTTCGTAAAGCGCAACGATCGATAACAAAGCGAACAAAACCACACTCGCGTTTCTTCGAAACGTCACGATAGTCGAGTTTCTAATGGACGAGCGGCGGAGAAAACTGGTCTCAGCGGCGCAAAAGAACCTCGCACACCGGTTGGAACGGCGCAAAAAGATACAGGAACTGCACATCGAAGGACGGATACTTGTTGCGCCAGCGAACTTCGATCGATCGACTGTTTTTCCACGGTGTATACGTGCCGATTTACGTTCCTACGCCTGGTACGGCGCCTATCGTCGGGTATTTCCTGCTTTCCGTGGTGTACGGTGCTATCACGCGTGTTTACGAGGCGCGGGACACTCTCACGGTGTCGAAACTGTCTAGACACGCGAAAGGGGGGCGATAAAAACCGTGGCTAAGCGATTGAAATGTCTCGAATCAAACCTCGTGTCTCATCTGGGTGTCCAGTGGTATCGAACAGGTCTAATTGCAAGTGGACAAACCGAAAAAGATACATTCGCGGACCTTCATGGCTCTCTAGCGTCATACGTTCCATTTGCGCTCTTTTATCTGTTTTTCTCTTCGTTAACTCGATTTTCGTAACCACCATTTCGCTTAAAAATCTAGTACCACCAAGGTTATTTATATTAAAAGGCATTTGTAAAAATGAAATTCGAAAAGAAGAGTCTATTAAAGAATTTTGAAGAAAATATCGAGTGGCTGCCGGAAAAAATAGCACGTTAGATGGATCGTCCTGAATAGAAGCTGTCCGTCGGTGCCGATTAAAATGAGCTGGCACGAAGTTCACGCGCGGCTCGCGAGGTCGATTTCTTGAATGGCGTTGCGTCAATCTCTCGAGAAGTGATCGCGGGTCCGTTTCGTTCGTTTAGCTTGTAAATGCCTGTCCGCGGCAGCCGGGAATGTGCATCAATCGACGAAGCCGCAGCCTTGGTCGCGGCGTGGCTTCTTATTTTTAGCGAATTATTGGTACGCCTCGTAAACAAGAAACCGATACTCCGCCATCGACGAGGTACCGCGCTCCCTCTGTTTCCACCGTTCCTCGTGGATTCTCAGCGATTCGTCGGGCAACTTTCCGACAATTCAAAGCTCCACTTTACGTTTAACCCATCCACGACTACGGGGATTCTTTTCTTGGAAACGTTACATCTCTCGCATTCGTATGCGAAAGAGAAACGGTCGAGGGAACGACCGCAAAGGCTGAGGAATAACGAAAGCAGCGGATAGGAATTCGCAGGAGGTCGGCAGAAAGTCGCGAAAACAGGATAAAACGAGCGAAAACCCTTTGTTTCGGATTTTATGCGCGCGGCGTCCGAAAGACACGGAACCCTGACATCGTACCAGCGTTCAGATTTTATTTTCGGAGGCACGTTCACGTGTGACGTCGAAGGGGAATAACAAAGCTGTAAACCGCCAGGATTGTCCTCTGTATCCTCCTACGATTGTTCTAAGCTAAGTGTCCTGGAGGATGAAAAGGAAACTAGCGATCGAAGCGCAGCAAATAGCCAAAGCATCCCCTCCTCGAGGGAAATGAATCTTACTCAAGATGAATCGATACTCGTGCTATTTAACGATACCATTGGAAGGAAAAATACGCGGACGACCTCGTTAGCGCCACGTGAACGCGTTATTTACGCGTTTCCCCCGAGCGAGCTTTCGCAATATCGTTTCCAGAAGCTCGAACGGTGAGTCACCGATCGAGATTCTTCGGAAACGAGGTAAACGCCGGCGTGTTTTCGATCCCAAGTCGAGACGGCGCGGAACGGAATGCGTATTCGTGACATTTGAAGGGGTGTCTTAAATTAAAACGATGGCAGGGCGGGCCCGAGCTGGCAAACGCGAGCGAAAGAACGCGGCGGGCGATTGCCACATCGACGTTTTGGCAGCGCCCGTTCTCGACGCCCCGTTTCTCTCTTTCCTCCAACCCCCCTGCCAACCCCCTCCGCCTCTGCACGCGATTATGTACAATTAACCAATCGTCGATCGACAGCTAACCTCTCGGATTTGTATTTTTAGAGGGACGCGCGAGCGTTCGTACGCTTCGAGTTTGCTCCCAGTGACACGAATATCGTTCGATCGAACTGGTTCGCGTAACGTTGGCGGAAGAGCCACGGTTCTCGAACGATAGAGGGTGCAAGACGCATTTCCTGTCGATGGACACCAATTCGAAGGCTGTGACTTGGGAATCGATCGTGCGAATGGAATCGCGTCCCATGTACGTTCATTTTCAGTCGAGAGAATTTGAAAATTCCAAGGTCCAAGTGCGAGTTTCGACGTCTTGATCTGAGAGAACTGATCGAACCAGAGATTCTTAGGTTCCAAACTTTCCGCTTGCGAACATTTCAGAGCGTACGATTTAAATTTTTATAGACTTCTCGAGCAGAATGCGTCAAGTGCTCGATAAAGTCGACGAGACGATACGAAACGCAGTTCCATTTTTCCGCGTATTTCCCCGTAATCAACGAGACGGCTGCGTCTGAAGCGATGTTGGCGCAAGCCATCTGCTTTCGCTGGTCTGGCCAGCGTCGGTATTATTCCACTGCGGACGACGTTCCGTCGTGTCATCGGTCGCCTCGACGCGTACCATTAAGTTCGCTCGGTAATGTTCCAGGGGAACGATCGCACCTCTCGAATCAGGGCACGCGGTATCGTTACCAAGTGAAACGGACTCGAGAACTTCTGGCGAATCCCGCGACACCGTTTGCCAGTTCCGTTTCGAGGGCAAGTTGAAGTTCGCGATGTTCGAGGCTACAGCTGACTAAGAGCGAAGCACGTGGCGTCAAATAGTTAGTCGCGACTTGGTAATCGCAATGTCACGATTTTATTTGAATTTCTTTGACAATGGCAATTAGCACGCGAGCTCTGTTAGAGACTCTCTGTTAAAGAATGGAACAGACGAATTATATTTAGAATCGAGGAGTACGCGAACGATGCGAAGTTCATTTACGACGATCTCTCGAGAAGACACGCGGAAGTCGCGGCACGATTTTTTTCGCGAATTAATCGAATGAAAAGATCGAAGTGCCTGGGCGCGCGATCGAATTTATTAGATGGCCGGAAACAGAAATTGAAGGACGCGGATGCCAGCGGTGGGAAGAGGGGACGGCTTGCAACGTAACGTTGCGAATTACGCGGCCGTTACGTCGTCGACGATTACGCCGTCGTTGGGTTAAATAATCATCCGCCCATCACGGACACGCTTGGTTCCAAGGTCACTGATACCGGAGGCCCCTGGACCCTTCCATAATCGGGAATTAGCAACCGGTCTAATTACACCGTCACAGGTCAGAGCACCCACGTATTCACCCACGTACCAACGATCGATCGCGCCGCGATGCTTGACCGTGTCGCCCTTAATTGGGAGTCGCGATCGTTTCTATCTCATTAGCTCTTCGTACTACAAACCTCTGGATACGTTTGGCCTTTTCGAATCCTGCGGAATTTGCTTCGCCTACACTTTTACGCGCGATGACAAAATAGACGAGCGTGACTTTCGAATCTTTTTCTTTCTAGTCATTCGTTTTTTCTTTTTGGCTTCTGTGTACAAGTGATATTTGTTAAATATTTTTCGTACCGTCCAAGCAGTTGCGGATCTATATTGTTGCAACGATCAATGCTCGTTAAGGGTTGAGCTTTATGGTTATTATACAGCGTCCCTCGTAAGATACTTAATTCGTCGCACTCGTCGAGAAACCACGAGATCTCGTCTTCGAGAAGAGTAATTGCGACAATGGGAAAATTTATTTTTCAGTTTACTGCCTACTTCTTGTTCTCGAGCGTTACATTCCGTGGAACTGTAAACCGCGACAGTTTACGCAACGCTGGCCTTCTCAACGTGTTCCTGGATAAAGTGTGAAAAATAGTCTGCGTCGAAGAATTCTGAAGAAACTCTTTTCTAGAAGCTGATCTTCCAGCAAAGTAATCGTTGTCAAACCAAACGGAAGAAACGAGCAAAAGTTAGACAGTCGAGGTTCCTTTGTCGATTCGTTTACGAAACGCAGAGAAAGGATGTTGTATCTCAAAATATCCTTTTCCGTATCGCTTCGAAATTCTCCCCACGAGACGAAGAACGAGGGAAATTCAAATCCTACGTACCATCCATCACGTCACGACGTTCGTGACAATTTCTACGAAATCGAGAAGCCGAAGCTCGCGAGTAAAGCTGACGAAAAACTCGCGAGACCGTGGCAGCGACAGGTGCGAGAAGTCGCGGAAGTTTAATCCAGCTGTCACGGAGAATAAATCGTTTTATCGCGGCAGCTCGTAAAAATTCGCTAATCAATTCCGTGCCAGGGAATTGGCGATGTTCGAGGAATGATACCCGGTTAATTTTCGCGATCGCGTTCTCTATTTTTCGTTCGTCGTTCATCGTTCGCCAACCGAAATTGACTGAACGTACATGTCCTCGAATTTCTCTGTACCCGTCCCAATTTCTCTGTAAAACTCGAGAGGAAATACTTTTATCGAAAACCGTTTTGTTATGATGTGCGTCGACGAAAATGTTTGCGATCACTTTGCAATTTCTAATCACGTCGAATTTTCATCCAAGGTCTTGGCTGTTTTACAGAAATTGATTCGAAAGATTGAGATGAATCTCGAAATTAGAAGAAGCCGCTCAAAGCGATCAGTGGTCGAAACATCCATCGAAAAAGGAAATCGCAAAACGCGGCACTGAAAAACGGCTGTCCTCGACTAGTTTGAAACCAAATCGGTTTCACTGCTGTCGAGTGACCCACTAATAATGAGACCTTGGACAGCCGCGAAACTGTTGCGCGCAATATTTCGACGCTCGAAGGTCGATCAATCGTCGTTCGATGGCCGCCAACTATCTATCGACTATAGTCGAACCAGAGGAACGCGCAACGAGAATCGAGTAAACCGTTGAAAAATCAGATGCACACCGCTGTACAAAACGGAACAGTCGCGTAGGACTTGACAATTTCCACTCGTTAACCGATGAAACGAACCGCACGATGCCTCCGTTGTGTCCTCGTTCCGTTTCACGAATTTTGCTAACAACGATAATCGTGACGAGACCTTTGCTCGCCTCGAATCTTCTCGATTAGACGCATTGTTCCTCTCGTTAGCGAATAAAGTCCAGCCTTCCTGGATCGAACGAGAGCTCATTGTTTAAAGAAACGTATTAAGTCCGAGTGATTGAACGATCGATCACTGCGGATGAAAGTACTTAAATGGGCATTGTCGAAGTGTCCTCGTAGATTTTATTTGTTAACTTTCCTTGACGATCGATCATATCGCGATGACTAATAAACACGACTACGACCTGCGCAATACGATTTTTGTTCAGAATTTTCTTACAAGATAGCAACGCGTAGATTAACCCTTTGCGCTTGGCGCTGCAACTCGAGACAATTTCGCGTGTAAAGGAATTTATATAACGATTAGCATACAGAAGTGTTATATTTTGATATATCATCTGCGTTTACATTTTGAAAAAGATAATTATCGAAACACTTACCAGGGCATTCTGAGTTGCCAGGATCTTGTGAAGACTGGACTTTATTCGCTAACGAGAGGAACAATGCGTCTAGTCGAGAAGATTCGAGGCGCTGGATTCACTGTCTATTACACTAATTTTTCTAGTTCTCACACCCGATGCGTCATCACTGTTTACACTTGCTCTGTCACCAACTTAATCACGATCAATTCAAAATTAAACTCGCGTTAAAACTTTGAAACGAGTGGCGAAAAATTGCGCGCTAAACGTGCTCGCTACGACCGTCGAAACTGTACTAACGCTAGACACATCGTATCCAGGACTACAGTCGTAAAGGAATTTTACGTCACAATGTCACTTTCCAACCAACAACATAAACAGCCTGAGGACCTATTCAATACTTTGCGTCTATCAACTGAAGATAACGAAATTCAGCGTAAATACAGCCGCTCGAGTTGCCACGCGAAACATCGAGGCGAGTGAGAGTCGCCATTCGAGCGCAGAGGGTTAAAGTTTCCACGAAGTCGCGTCTCTTACTTGTATCGACTCAAGAGACAGATCGGTTTAGGGTCATTACGTTTATTAATCAGAACGTTTATTGTTTGCAATTAAAGATAAAAGTTGGAAGATTGCACACGTGATAGTGTAAAAACTGTCGTCCGTTACTTGAACGAGCTCGAACGATAGAACGGAGCACGCCACTGGGTCAAAATGCAAGCGAATGATAAACCTCGATCGAGACAGTGCGACTCCAACGTGCGAATCGCGGTGAATTATTCAGAATCACGACTTCCGTTACGTAAGAGTCGTGTAATAGCGTTTGCTGCGATCATACGAGCCTCGAGAGCGTGATTCGCCTTACGATAAGCGCAGGCGAATCGATAATCGCATTCTTATGGTTCACTGTTCGATCGCGTGCTCGTTACAAGCACCTCGGTCCTGCTCTGCAGCTAATCTCGCGTTCGTTTCTTTCTCGAATAGTTCGAGAAAGGGTCGAACAAACAGTGGGACATAAATTAAGAACGAGAACTTGAATCAACGACTATTTCTTAGCCAATCGCTCTCTTATTTGTTTGGAGAAATTTAAGTTTCTTTAAAGAGATATATCTACAGTGTACAAATGAATGCTCGGACAGGGAAATTCCGATTTTGTCGTCGGTAAAACTGGAAATTTGTCAGCTGAGGCGATGCACGTTTACTTTAAACGACTCAAGGATCGTAACAAGGTTAAAGAAACTTGGAACGAATACTCTGACACCGATCGAAGGTGAAGAAATTCAATGAATTTAGTTATTAGCACCATTGGCTGTTATGATGTCTTCGCGTTGCGTCACGAACGCAAAAAGTGTACGTGTGAAACGCGAAATAAATTTGCATTCCGCATGTGGAAGAACACTCGAGCGCGCTGTCGTCGAATGCAACCTGGTCGAATATCAGAGAGACACTGGAAGCATTAAATTGAATGAGTAAATCTCTGCATCAACGATAAATAATTCTCTAAATATTTTTGTTGAAATATACGACCGAATGCATCCGGGGAATCTCTGATCCCGTGTGAGGCAATCAATATTTCGGAAGCTGTGCTCTCATCTCGTAGAAATTCAATCGATGCTTGCTTTATTCCAGACCTGTGTGATCTTTCAATTAACTCGTGCAATAAAATTTATACCAACTGTTCGCGTGTTTCTGTTCGTCTCTACAAAGGATATAATCCTGAAATCTGAAGAAACAACGATCCATTCGATACTCTAACGAAGGCATTCATCCAGGAGGTCCTTCTTTCAGGATAAGAGAAGATTCAGTTGTGCTCCTTCGAGGTAAAGCGGAAAATTTTAATTTTCGACGCGTTACTCAAGCATTTGAAACAAAATTATAGAATTCTATGGAAGTTAACATAACGGGCGCGAAAGCTAGAAGGCGATTGCGGATAGAAATAGAGTCCTCTTTTTTTTTCTCACCAAGCAACGGAAATTTTTCATCCACGTCGCATTTGCGTATCTCTGAGATATTCGACCGTAGCCAGAACGATGTCTCGTTAGGCCAAGATCGTTTCGTTGAGCAATCCCGATGACTGAACGCCCAGTCGGTCATGACCAACGAAATCTTCCGTAATTTATGGTCTTCGTCTCGTTAGCGAAGATGGACTATCTCGTTTTTTCTTTATTTTTCTCGATTTATTAACACGACGAACGGAGCCACGTTGTACGACAGTTTCGTCTTATCGCCAACAGTTTCTGTCACGCGGCGAGGATTCTTATTTATGAAAATGAACGTCCAAATACTCGTAACGCGCGTGAGGATATCTAGTTCTATTCAATGGATAATGGAAAGGAACAAAGGACGATCTTTTCTTCGGATCGCGAAGCCAGCTATCTAATCTCGCGATTAATTATTTTTACTCGTCACTTGTCACAACTGTCTTCGCGAACATGCCTCGTTGCCTCGTTGAATAGCTACCAACAGCTATTTATATTAAAGTCCCTCGAACTCTACCAGTAATAGCCTGAGCGTACGAAAAACTGGAAGGCTAACCTTTTTATCGAAATCGTAGCGATACGAGGCGACCTCGGAACACTCGAAAATCTGCTACCACGCGATGGTGCAATGAAGCTTATTCAACGGTCGACACGACGGTCGTCGATTTGTTTAGGGATCCCTAGCGTTATTCCCCTAATATTCGTGAAAGAAGATAGCTTTGCTCTTGATTTAATATCACGCTTAACACGAACGACCGTGAGAGAGAGAGAGAGAGCCTTTCTTTATCTTCCACGTTGCGCAAATTACGCCCAGCTTATTATTCGTTTCAAAACCGTGATCGTTTGTAAATACATGCTCGCGATGTTTTTCTCCATTGTGATGTTGTTTTCATTTTTACGTAACTGTATCCTTGTACCAACACGGTTCGAGTGTCTTCCTCGTAACGACGAACAATCTGTTTGCCACACTTGCGGACACTTTCTTTATCTCGGCCACACTGTTACCGAATGATCTACCGTATCAAAACAGGTTCAGGGAAACGGTGATCGGAAGATTTTGTATCGCCCACACGATAACCGTTATCGTGTACCGAATTACACCAGACTGGTAGAGAACTATTTTCTTCGACAGACACTCCAATTCCTTCTCGTCTCGCTCTTCTTCGTAGAACGATTAAAATTGATTTATTTCTTAGATTTTAAAATTTAATCAAACATAGAATATTGGAAGTATAGGGTCAGCAGTGTCGAATAATTATTTTAATTACAGTTTTCAAAGACAGATCCTCCTCGTCTCACTCTTCTTCGTAGAACGAATAAAATTGATTCGTTTCTTAGATTTTAAAATTTAATCAAACATAGAATATTGGAAGTATAGGGTCAGCAGTATCGAATAATTATTTTAATTACAGTTTTGGAAGACAGATCAACAAGATTCGAAGAAAACTACTGTGATCGATGTTAGAGGCTTTATATTTCCGTTTCTATTCGGTCCACAGAGAAAAGCTTGGATCCGAAACTGGCGCGATACAAAGTGAACCCCGGTATCGATCCTTCGAGCGCACTCGCGCGCGAGCAAAGGTAGAGGCACAGGTGAAACGAAGGTAACCAAACATTCCTATCACGTTTCTAATTGTAACGTTCGAACGGGCCGGATTAACGAAACGATCGGCCCCCGTTGGATTAACGAACGCGCGCCTATATTTTAATGAGCGGACACCAGCGCGCTGCAATCTGCGCGGTACACGAGAACGTTATTAATTGTCATTCGTCCCGGTCGAATGTTGTCCGCTTCGGGATGTCAGCCGTTTTAGTTGCGTAATTGTCACGCAACAGGGAAACGAAGAGCGAAATTACGTAAGTTACGCGATCGAAGAAAGAGAAGCGAAACCGTGACTTAACGCAACGACGTTCGATAATGTCGCTTCGTAAACAGTCACCTAGAGTTGCGCGTTGTCACCCCGTATAGACCAAGAGTCACGTTTCTATCTCTGTTGGTAGATGCAAAAAATGCACGATAAACAGGAGCTAAGAACCTTTTTAACACAAATGTATTATCTATTTCATGTTTAACATCTGTCTTCGTTTCTCGCGACAGAATCGAGTAGAGCTTCTCTAACTAATTTTCCAAAGCGTTCACAGTATTGATGAGGGGAAAGATGCCTAAGTCAACAATACTGTAGTCGACTGTTACTCCGTATTTTAGCTTGGAAGCTTGATAACACGTCGCAGAGATCGCTGCTATTCTGTATTAAACCAGATTTTCGCCCACGTCGAATAGATGAAGCACGGAATTCGTTATCGTCTGTGTGGTTCATGAATGGCCAGGCATAATCGCGGCTGAGACGCATCCCGTGCCAGTCCGTACGAGCGATACGCACGTGCGTGGCTGCAACGCCACGCTGGTGCATTTAACGCTGGTGGCATTGCGCTGCACTTGAGGCCGCGCAATGGCCGCATTATGCAATCGCGGCGAGCGGACTGGACGGTATCACGGACCGAAAATTGCCGCGATACGAGTTCTGCTAACGGCGAGCACCAATCGTACGTAACCGTAGGATTGATTCGTGGTCGTTTAAAGATACAAAGTCTGGAGGACTTACGACGATATTCTACGAGCGACAACACAGAGTTGAAACAGCGAGAGTTTGTTTCGAAGATTAATAAGGTTATGCATACGTTAACCGCAAAATTGGAACTTTTCATATTGCGTAATTATCGAAGCGATGCGACGTGTGTATCTGGTCGACGCTTACGTCAAAGACTCGCGTTCCACATGCGTCGAAGTAGTGGACGTAGACGCTGGATAAATAAAGAAAATTCCTCGTCTTTGCGTGTTAGACGAAACGACTTTAGCCGCGACCAAAACTTTCTAATTGATTCCCAAACACGCGAATGCCTCGGTTTCGCGACGCTAACAGTTCGTAACTAGTTCCTAATTCGACTTTGCGCGTCGAACTCGGTCCCGACACTACCGATACCTCGATCGCGCCATCGACGCAAGAATCGCGTTACCGCCGCCGCGTCGAAACGCGTCGATTTACATTCGCACATGGAAATCAAATCTCGTCGTTGTTAGTGGTCAACCTGGAAAACGTCCCTGTCGAACGCTTAACAAATGGCCGCGGTAACGACCGCGCTGATAACTGAAAAAAATGGCCACGAACCAGGCTCTACGAAAGCTTCGATATCGACGACAGCGTATTTCGCGCGGCAATGGCATTTGATCGAGCAATGGTAAGTTCAAGATCGCCGCGAAACGGACAAGTTTCAAGTTTCGCGATGGGTGGGCGTTCGTACCAATGAAATATCGCGTGGTATTAGGTGTAAATCCGTAATGCAAATCGCGATCCTCTAACGAACGTCGGGCGTCGGAAGAATTCAGGTTTTGCAACCGCCTCGCGGACACACGACGGAGTTTACCTGTTGATGTGCCACTGACCACGCGCCTCGAATGCCATTCTGTTGGTTTTTTCAAACACGTTGCGCGATGATGAATGGGCGGCTCGCGCGAGTGGAATGCCACTTTGGAGGATCGTTTGATATTTGCGATACCGACAGGCGTGGCGTTCCGACATACCTCGTGGATGTTGGGAGAAGGTGGTCCCATGGTCTGCAAGGTTACTATGCCTGCCGTAGTGAAAGCGGATTCGCTTCTTAACGTCTCTATCTAACAGCGGCGTCTAGTTCTGTAAGCTTTCCTGCGTTAGAAGAAAAAGGAAGGAGAAGGAAGAAACTTATGTTTCACCAAAGGTTGAATATTAATTTTGAAAAATGATAAAGGAGCAGGTTGAACGATCGTCGATTCGAATTGAAAGGGGAATCGCCAAATCTGAATTTCGTGGAATACTCTGAAGCAAGTTAGACGGCTAGCATCGCCGATGATTCTCGCAAGATCAGTGGCAAAAGTATCGCAGCGTCGAAACGGGCAAAAAAACTGTTGAATAAATATTCCCGCGGCATGTCGCATTTCTTTCGCAACGGGGTTAATTACGCTGGCAAGAAGTCGACGTGTGTAGATCAATTTCGCTACGGAAAATCGAGCGAACGCGGAAACGAAGCGAGCGAGGAAACGTCGATCGTTCTACGCAACGAAAGCCGAGTAACTGCGCGAAGCCGGAGGAAATATTAACGAGGAGGAAATACCGTTTCCCGTGGCGTAATTAGCGAGATAAAAGTGCCAGGCGACAGTGCGAGCGAAGGGAAAGGAGGAAAGCAGGGAAAACGCGGAGAAGAACGACCCAGCCGACTTCCATTCCATTCCGTTTCATTCCGCGCGCGTTTGTCGATAGACTTATCGCTCGTCTTCTTGGAAGCTCCTCGTTTGCAATTTAAAACAGTTCTGGTAACCAGTTCATTTCAGTTTTTCGTCGCGATTAATGTATCGTTTGATGGACAACGTTTGTCAGCTTGTTCCGCGTTAGTTATTGCCGGCGTAGTAGAATTATTATCTTCTAACTACCCTCTATTTAATTCCTTCCTTAAAAGAACCTCTCGCTTGCAATAATGAAATACGAATTAACGAGTTAAACACTCTAACGTAATTGATTACTTAATTCAAGCGCAAGATTTATCGATCTCCTATAATATCTCACGAACAACATCAGTTCTAATCTATAAAAAATAAATTGGTTCGTAAAGATGAAATTGTTACAAGACAAATGAATTGACGGAGAGGTAAGAACGTGCCACGATGACCGTGATCTCGCGATGACCATGACCGAGCGACACGTGTGTACGCGCGACACGAGCACCAAAATGGCCGAAACCTTCGTCTCTGAAGACAGGCGGGGCGAAGTCGGACGGAAGATCTCTTCCACTCCGCGAGGCAAATTAGAACTTGGTCAGTTTTGATCGATGAACCTTTATGGCGATAAAATTTGCCGCGGTACAGCGAGTTCGTTTGTCGTAGTTCACTTATACGGTTACAAGGTTCAGCCGTGATGGATGACTCGTTCACGGTCGTTACGTCGGACTTTGGATTCCGTTTATTTTGTAACAGTACTTGTCTCGTTTGTTTCCACGTTCTGCCGCGTTCTTGTTTTTATTGTTCCACGCGCGATGCATCAACCAATTTATCTTCTTTTTCTAGCCCTCGGAGAATAATACGCTGTTACTTCCTCTTGTTTTTCACCCGAGAGTTTCTCCCGTCGGTGCAGGCTTCTTCTAATTCCCCGCGTCTGCATTCGTAACAGGCCGGTTCCGTGCGATTAGAACTATCCGTGCATACATAGATTTGCATCGGAGCAGACGCGCTTTAGAGTGAAAAATTCTACGTCGAACTTTCGAGTTGTTCGAACGTCCATCGGGGACGCGGTATGAATTATTGAAGTTTCCTCACGCGCAGCCAATAAATCAATTTGAAAATCTCTATGGACGGTCTCTACCTTGAATACGACGACGATGCTCGACGAGATAAACTGAAATCGAAATAACGCGTCCACGTAGAACCGGAGCTACTTTCGACATTTGCATCACAATCTTCGCGCTGCGTGGATTCTTCGGTGGCGCACGTTCCACACGCGGGATGCTAACAGGATTAGCGATTCAAAATGATCCCAGAAAACGGACGAGGAGGCTCGTTCGTTCACGAGTGAACAGTTAAGCGAGAATGACACGTTGCCCCGGGATGAATAAATATTCCTTTGACGTGCACCGTGTTTACCATTCGAAATACCATTTTGTTCACGCTTGCACGGTTCGTTGCGAAATCGACTGTTTGGGGGGGGCCGACACGGCGGGCTGCCGTCGGTTTTTGGCGATCGATTATGCATAATTCCCTCGCGTTCGCCAGAAAACTCCAGCCGGACCAATGTTTACGTAAGGGATCTCGAAAAAAGCTGTAGATCGTGGACCAGAAACTGTTTGCCAATCCCACGAGCTGTAATCGGGATGCAAAAGTTGATATCCGACTTTCATTCGCAGGAGCAGAATCGCTCGTGCGATTCTGGCGTTCGCAATTAGACTGATCAAAAAGACCACGATTATTCGCGCGAGCGTAACATTTTTTTATTTCACGTCTTCTTTGCTTCTCAAATTTCACTGTATTCGACAGTGACTCGCACCGATGAAACGAAGGGGCCGCGCGTTGAGCCGCGCAGACATTTTTCGCTGTCGTTGCTTCTTCCCTCGAATCCGCGGTATTCTGCATGGATCCACGGAGCGGCGTCGTCGCGACGACGCGCGTTCCCGCGGGGCCATTCTTTCGCACGTTTTTCACCGGCAAAGCCAGCGGAAAGCAGAGAATGGGGAGTCCACGCGCAAGCGCCGCCTTTCTCGATAGATTTATGTAACGCGTGACAGTCGGGTCGCAGAAGAAAAGGGAGCCTCGAAACCGTTTTCTGCAACGGTAAAAATGTCGATTATGACAGCGGTGAATTCGTGGCGCCCGCGTCGTTCATCTATACGTACAACCACCGCGTTCGACTAGACTCCTCGGTTTATTGTCCCGCGGTCGTCCTCGCGGAAGTACCGCGCTTCGAAGACGTACTCTGCGACCGGGTGAGAAGAACAGAGAAGAAAAGAAAACTAATAAAAAGCTACGAATCCAACGCTCGACGATCCGCTTCTAATATCTCGAATTAAACCAGACGACGGTTATCCAAGGGAATAGAAATAAAACGTAACTGATGTAACAGCTTTCCCTGGATTCAGAAGAATTTCTACGCTCGCAATTTGTTCGAGGCGACCACCAGAGGAGACGCAGCACCTTGTCTGACTTTCACGGTGCTCGTACCACTTCCCGCGTCTCTCACGATGGAGCAAGAGGGAAGGAAGCTCCGTTACCGGGAGCAGCAGGCGGGACACGTGGACCTTGAGCGCGTGGACTCGCGCTGCGGCACGGCCCTGAGCCGCAAACAGGAACACGACGATTATCCGGCAAATGAATGAAATCGAGTGAACCGGTTTCGCTCGCTCGTACGTACGCGCGTTCCGGCTGCCTCCGGCACGGTCTACGCTGCGGATCCGCCTTAAACCAGATCCAGTTCCATCCGTGAATGGACGCGACGCGCCGCGCGGCGTGGCAGGCTCGTGCTCCGCGCCGAATTACGCGCCCCGCGCCGGCTGGCTGTCGTACGATCATTAATCTGGCTGGTCACGTGGCGCCGCGTCTTATTAGTTTCGATGCGAGGCGCGTGGCGTGCGGCATTCGAATGAAAAGTTGCTGCTTCATCGATCGAAGTCGAAGTCGAAGTCGCCGTTTAAGGTCGCGTAGGGCTGTTGGCCTGGCGGGAAATTTCCAGCGCTGCGACCAATATCGAGACGGTTCCGTCGTTGCTCGAGCTGTAGTTTCTTTTTTTTATTTAACGGCACAGTGGACGTTGATTAGGGATCGGTTGCGAGACTAACGTTACACTTTGATCGCGCTTCGAACGTGCAAATTAGTTTCTTTTCCCCAACGGTGGACGTTATAAGGAATTGCGATACTCAGCGATACTTTGCTTACGGACAATTCGTATCGTTGGTCGCGATAAAGTTACAGCGGGTTATTTATTAGTTACCTCACGGTGACAGCTGCGCGCGAGATACGAGGCTAATTGAAATTTCAAATCTTGATAAATGACTGCTCGCGAACGGACGCTCGAAAACATCCACGGTTTTCATGTTCTGGTTGGTATTGTTGTATCGATGAAATATGGTACCTGGACACGTCTAATTTACCTGTTGTCCATTGCACTTTCGTGGCGCACGGTGGACTCGATGTTAACGTACTCGAACGATGTCTTAATTGTAACGCGAGAGCGCGGATCACGTGTAAACATTTCGATTAACCCGAATTTCAATTAACCCGAGCGAATTGAATAACGACGTACTGGATAATTAGCCAGCGAGGAGTGGATGAGATCACGTATCGTACTACGACGAATAGTCGAGGAAGAACGTAGTCAGGAAGACCAGAGCAGAATCTCGAGACACTGGGTCACGCTTTTATTTAACTCGCAGATAACGCAGTCAATGAAATTTCTCGTAATTAATTGCATCATGCCACCGGCAGACATATGAAATCGGCTACGTAAATAGCAAAGAGAATCATCGACTCGTCTGCGAAGGAAACCACTGCGTCCTACATGTAATACGTTCTATCAGACTATTGCGTAACCCGTAATTAGTTATGCATCCGCTACGATTTGCATTCATATTACACGTACATTTCGTGCATACAACTTGGCTCGACGAAGTCAATTGATACTCTTCTCGACTGATTTACTCGATCCAGCACCGAGTCCAGTTCGAGCGTTACAAGGAAATAAAAACGCAGAGACATTGGTTCGAGCCGCGACATCGACCAGTCAAAGTTTCTTTGTCAGCAAGAAAACAAATGTCCAAACATTCCTCGCACGCTCACGATGCCTTTCCATGGCGAAAATTTCAATCGGACTTTCACAAGAATTGCTTCATTTGCCGCTTATCTTTGGTGCCGCCGGACACGTGTAATCCAATAAAATGTCCGATAGCACCTGTCGTGGTTTACTAGGTTCCGTTCGATGGACGTGTTAGGTTGCGCAGCGCTTAAATCACAATTAATCACACGGCGGTTCGATAAATAAGCGACGCGTAGCTCATCAACGGCCGCTCGTTGAATCCGTAAACGACTGCTGTTACGAAACGGAGCATAGTGCTTCTTAACGCGTGCACGTTTGTTAATCGAACTGTTTACCGATCGGTTGCCAGCGTAGTTGCCGTGAAAAAGAGGAAAAGTTGAAATTGTTACGATCAGAGGGAAAGCGGCGAGCCCTCTCGATAGGAGGCGCGTGCACGCGCAGCACCGCCCTGCTCGTGACGTGCAATTTCACGGTCGTGGTCGGCGTGTACGGGTCGCTGATAAAAGCGTACGCTATCGCCACCGGTACCGGCGCTTATCGCGGCGAAAAAAAAGGCCTGGACAGCCGTGGAATGACTCAATTCTGCACTTTTTTTTTTCTGCGTTCGCGAGAGTTCTTTCGCCAGGCGACGCGCCGAGACTTTCCGTTTCAGCGAATTCGATTCGCGTGCGAAACGCAAACTTTAGAGGGGGAAAAAAAAAGTGCGATCACTCCGGAGAGTGGAACGAGCAAGAGAACGCGATGGAATTCTTTATCGCTATTATTCGACGACGATTTGTAGAAAATCGCGGAGGCGAGTGGATCCGCATTCGACTAGACGCGACTAAACGATTTCCCCCCGATAAGATACGCGTATCGATCGGCGAACGCTGCTATTCCGATGTTCCATACAGCGTCTACGTAATTTTCTCGCCATGTCATGTGGAAACATTTCCCCGCGCTGATATTTACTTTTATAACAACAGTATCGATTTTATCGCGCGACGACTAATATTATTGAACGTCGCGCGCGGACAGAGAAAACGATCGGCTGGGATCACCGGTATTATTCCAGCGGAGCTTGGCCACGATATTAGCCATTAAATCTAATCTTATCGGCGAAACTATAGAAACACGCGTGGAGGTCTCGAGCGGAAAATTCGAACGATCGTGCCGACTGACGACTCGCTAAATTTTCCTGAACCTGATTTCGATCGTCGCGATCCCGCGCGATCGTCCCAGCCACGCATGAATATGCATACACGCGGTGAGATTATGCTCGTACGGTTACGGGCAAATATTTGACTCGAATTTACGCAAACGTATCTTTATCGCGAAGTCGACGAGGAGTGAGGATCGCGTTCGCCGCGAAGACGAACGAAGACAGGGGAAATGGAACGCGAACTTTTCCTCGACTCATCGGTAAGGATCGCGATATCGAGAGTCTGTTTGTTCTTCGCGGATACAATCTCTGCTCGGACGATACGAGCTCCACGTCGGTTTTTTATGAGATCCATTCTCTTCGTTTAACCAGCGCGAGCTACGAGGGAATACTTCTGCCGGTTCCACGCAATCAGAATGATTGGAAACTTTTTTTTTCCTCAACGCAGGAGGATGGTTCGGAGTTGGATGGTGAAACGATCGGAGTGCCTTGAGAATAACGCGGAATGAGAGCTGAAAAAATGTTGTGCAGTGTATCTGCATCGTTCTAAACGAAGACGCACGAAATTGTTTCAATTAAACCTGTTAGTAATTAATATCGAAATCGAATTTGCGTTCGACCAAGAGAACGGAAGAAGAATTACTGCCAAGGTCGCGTTTCGACCAAGACGAACGATCGAAACAAGTATCCTACAACCCCTCGAATCTGATTAAAAAACGAAAGGGTTGTACTCGAGAAATCGAGAGCCGTAGGCGAAAATAGAGTAGCGCAGTATTTCACTAGTTGAATTCCGGCTGTACACGTGCCACGAGGTCAGTCGTAAAACGGTGCTGGTAGAACGTTAGCTTGTTACGCAAAATAACGTCGGACGAGCGTGCAGGCGAGCGAATACTAATACAAGTGTGTTTTCAGCCGGTTGGCCGTGACCACGAAGAGCTCGGCTCTGGAAAATAGAAATTCATTGCTAGTAACGGCCGCCTTCGCTACAGAACAAACACGATTATCGGCTCGGTTATCGGCGACTGTTAATCAAGTCATGATTTATCGCCGTGCTCGCATAAATTTCGCGCCGTACAGTTATGTATGTCCCGTACGTCTCTGATAGGTTAATTGCAATCGCACTACGTAGGTAAGGCTGCTTCCCCTTTACCTTTCGCTTACGTGGGTATCATCTTCGTCTCTTCTCCTCCTTCTTCCTCCGCACACGCGTATAACGACTCGCTCCGCCAATGTGTTTTCATTATGTTGATTATCCGTTAATTAACGGATCGATTTCTGCGACCGTGCACGTCGGGGCGGATGTGTCTAACGCTCGCAGATTAATTACTCGGCGTGCTCAAGGTGAAAATAATCGTGGCGAACCGGGGAACGAATTGTTTCCGTTTCTTTCACGCACCAGGCGGTTGCATCAAGGAAACGAACTTTTCCGTTGCTCATCGCGCAACTGGCTAATGTCCGCTCAGATCGTATCGCCGGTACGTACACGCATTACTCTAATAGGTGATCCGCAATCATATCTGTAGGAAGTGTTAATTTGTCTGCTATCCGACCCTTAAATCGACCAATTACGGTCTTCCTTCGCTTCCAGCCGGTGCTCTTCTTTTATAGTTCAGAACGCAGTCTACCAAAGCCATCTGATTATACGAATCGCCCGTACCACGCAACATTCTACAACTTCGAAAGTTCAATCTGCCGAAGTATCCAAGCGACAGACATCACCGTCGGAGAAATGAGTTATATAAGTGACATTGAGTTCGTTTTCTGCAAACTGAACGCCGATTTCCCGGCGGTATCATCGTTACGATAAGGACGACAATATCAGCGACAGCGTTTGAAAAATGGTCGCGCGTCAAAGGAAGCCGACGGTGCATTTCCCTAAACGACGTTCTTATTTACCAAACCCGATGGCGCACGTGTCTAACTACAAAATCGATCGTTTGCATACACCAACGCTGACCCCTGCGATTACGCGAATCCACGTAGATAGCGCTGGGGAATCCGAGTCGTCTCTGATAGCGAACGACTTTCGACCCGTGCGCGGCGCTAATCTTGTCACCGGTACCGTCTACGTAACGCGTCGGTTTCCTGCTCGCGGCACGTATTATCGGATTATTGCGTTCGCGGGCTGTAACGCAAAAGTTCATACCGGTAATCCTTGGCATACTTAGGCCGGACTCGTGCACAGACTCGCGAGCTACGTGCCTCGCTCTTAATCTCGGTCGAAAAACCTGCTCGAACAATATGCACGGCACGTAGCTACGTAGCTACGTACAGTACGTATGTGTACCGTGGCGGCCGCATGCACGCGGCTGGGCCCACCGTGTGTACGTAAAACGGTTGCACACCTAAACCCGCCGCCAGCCCCTTCCCACCCCGCGACGGGTACATTCTTATTCCAGTGCGTCTCTCACGTTCCTGCTTCCTGCGCCAGAAAAATTGGCTAACCTGTTTACTGATGCAACAAAGGAAAGGAAAACCGAGCGAGAGCGTCCCGAGCGGAGGTATTGCCGAGCGCAGAACCGGAAGGGAGAGGCTTCAGACCGGGGGAGGATGTCCTGGAACCGGATAAAATATGAAGGCACGAAAGACGGCTGGCCTCTTGTTTATTTAAACGAGCTTGGGGAACGAAGATCAATCGTGGCTGTATCTGGCGAATTTTGCGCGCTGGATCGCAGCGAAAGAAGGCTGGTCTCTGAACGCGTTCGCTGGCAAAGAAGCTAGCGAAACGATCGTGTGATCTAGAGTATATGAGAGTATACGAGGGGTTACGAGATAGATTGCGAGCAGAGCGGACAGCGTAACGAGGGAAGAAATGAAAGATGGAGGTGGAATAATTGGCAGCGGTACACCGGCGATTTGCGGTGGCCACGGCGAGGTGGAGGCGCGCAAACGCAGGGTGAGTGGTCGCAAATAAAATTATATCGAGCGGCGGGGAGAAACAAATAAGAGACGGGATCCGTAAATACGACTAAAAGGGAAGTCAACAGGGGCCGGTGGCTGTGGACCGTGCGGACGTGCAAACGAGGGCGCGACTGGATCGAGCGGAACCAGCGACCGCCCGGCCACCAGCGGGGCTGGAGTTGCGAAAGAAAAAAAACAGAGGAAAGACAGAGAGAATTGATAAAAGGGCCGAGACAAAACGTTAAGGAGAAAGAACAAACGCGCGCGGGCACCGATCGATACCACCGCGAAGAAACCGAACGGAATTCAATGGAGCTCGCTCTGGAACAGAGAAAGGGTGGCGGAGGGAGGAAGGGTGTTGGTAAGAGCGGGTCGTTGTCGACGAAGGGGTGGCTAGCTGACGGAGGCGGCGGAGAGCGGTGTGTAAGACGGCAGAAGCCGCGGATAGCCGGGTCGAGTCGTTAAACGTTATTTACCGTGCGCGTTGCTGCTCACCATGGGACCTTTAAAAGGCACGCGTGGAAGGAAGAGCGATACAAGGAGGGCAGGGGTGAACGCGTGCCCGTGTTGTACACGCGCGCCCGTTTCTGACGTTTCCTTCCTGCTGAACTTTCCGCATGCCCGAGCCCCTTGCACCCCGAACTGCGCGCTCGTGCGTGCTACTTCCATCGTGTCCGCTTCTGTACGCGTGACACATTTTATTCGATACCGCGAATGGCAAATACGACGGGAGGGGGAGCTTAAAAAGACGCACGACGGACTTTAGATATAAATACGCGGCACGTGGAAAACATCCACTGGGTGCTCGAGGGTGCCATTAAGCAGGCGCTGGGGATCGAGTTATCAGATTTCGAGCCCACATGGAAGCGCGCCTGCGGTGTTTCTTTACGCGTATTATTATTGTTATTGTTACGGTTTTATTATACCCAAATGTTTATGTACCGTGTGACCCAGTTAAAATAGGTCATCCGATTGCCCTTTTTAATTGGATGCTACTGAGGGGATATTCAGTGATACGTAGTCGGATTACCGTCAAAGAGTGAACGAATTTCAAGAGGATTTTTTTCTAGGCATTTAAAGTCGAATAAAAAACAAATGAAACAATGTTGGAAATAGTAAAGACGGTACGAGCGATAAATTTACACTGTATGGAAGGCATAGCTCAGATAAGAATAGCAGTAGTGATATGTTATTTAATTGCAGAACAAAGTTTCCCGAAGATTCCGAGCAATAAGGAAAACGTCAAAATTTTTATCACAGTGGCAAGTCATCATAGTAGCAATAAGTTCATGTCTCTATTCACTTTAACCGCAATTACCAGTTGTTAGCTCTAAAAGAAACTCGAGCGCATTACCGATAATGCAAATGAACAGCATGTTTCTAAAAACTGACTCACGTGCCAGCTTTCGATTTCCACTTCCCTATAGTACGCAACGTTGATATTTTTATTGCACGTTTATGCAACATTCGCTACCGGTATCGTTCTTTAATTTACACATTATGTAACGTGTTGTTTTGATCGCGACCGATGTTCTCTGGCCCACGTATCGAATATGTCGTAAAATGTTTCAACAACACCGAGATCGCCCCATTACCGCGTTGAAAATACTCTAACCGAGCAGCAATCTAAATTGCACGCGCCTTGAACGCGCGCGCTCCGTTCTTTGGTCGGCCCAACAATGTCTTTCCATCGGGCGAGCGTAACTCACGGGTTACCTCGAGAATCGATTACAGAAACGGACTTCGACGTATCGCAAAAGAAAACGATGGCAATTAAACTGGCTGTTAAAAGATCGCGACAGACGACCATAACGAAATCTAAATAACGAGAGAACGAAAGTACCGCTGGAGTATCGCGTAGCAGCGAGCGTGCACGCGAGCGTAACGAATCAGAAGACGATTCGAGGCTCCTCGTGGAACGATTCGCACTCGCTTCCCTCGACGAGACCGTTCCTCTCCTTGCGGAGGTAAAAAGAGAATGAATTCCTCCCTGAACCATGGCCGAGACGAGTTTACAATTGCGATTACGTCTTGTCGGTCTTACCTCATCGCGGAAGTCCCGATAACAATCTACCACGCGATTTGTCGCGATCGTCTTCAGATAGTCGGCTTCCTGCACGTTCGGTTCGCCAGTACGTGCTTTACGCGTAACCGAATCAAGGTCGCTTGATCTTGACGCGATTAAACAGTACATTGAAATCGAGCTGTCCTCTCGCAACTCGTCTAGTCGTTTAAGTCTTTCGCGATCCCATGCCTCGTTAAATAGCAGGGAGATGTGAACTAGATCCGAGTTCCGATGCAGTTGTTGCTACATCGGGCTCGTTACCATCGCGCAATGGTATCCATAAATAACGACAGGACTGTGAAAAAGTTCAGTAAAACCTACTGAAAAAGCTCGGGAGGAAAAAGGTGGCGAATATTTATAAGCAAATCGGCGAAATAAAATATTAAACGCGCGGGTTACGTAAGAAACGAGCGGACGGTCTTGGTAATAATTCGCGATCAGCATATTCCGCGCGTATCGCACGCGAAACATAAATCTGTACGTAATGAGTGTAACTCGGTCTCTAAATATAATTGAAGCAGCTCCAAAAAGAACAGAAACGATCGCGGCGCCGTGATGTCGAACGACTCACTCGCGGCCACGTCCGCGCGGTAATCGAATTAGGGAACGCGGCTTAATCGGGTAATTCCGTTTCGCAATCACGACCGTTCAATTCCGTATTTCACGAGCACGCCGGCTCCTGATAATTTCCCCTTATCACCGCGGAGAAAAGCGGGCGCGATTACAAAGGAGAAAAAAAAAGAGCGCTTCAAGTAGCCGCGACACGTCTCGCGTCCTTGCCAGTTTTACCCCTCTCGCGACTTCGCGGAGTGGGATCTGTTCCCCCACCACTGGCGCCGCTCATCAGTGGCTCCCCCTACTCCCTCGCCCCACCACGACTTCGGTATGTAAGAGGCCGCACATGTTTCCCCGCGTTCTAGTCTCGCAGCGGCACTCGCGGGTGATTGTTCGTGCGTGGATTTGTAGCTCGAGCAAACTGTTCGACTAAAAGAGAAGAAACGATCGCTTTACGGGACGAGAAGGACATTGCAGAAGCTCGCGTGTTGTATATAGTATATCCGTCTCTCTCTCTCTATATATATATATATATAGGTACACGTGTATATATATATGTATATACACGTATAAATATATATGTATATACGCGTGTCGCAATAACGCGCGCGCGCAAAGGACGAGTTCTTTCCTTCAGTGCTCCGTTCGAGAACTGACACGACACATCGCGGACGTCGTTGCGGCGAGCAACACGTACGACACCGATCGAAAACGATTGCGAGGAAAGGTGAAGCGGGGGTACTGCACGCTACTACGAATCCGACCTTTCTTCCAAGCATTCGCGTCTTTCTTTTTTTACTTTTATACGTAACCTGTAACACGGGACGCATCTCGCGGCGCCGATACGCATAACCTTACGTCACGATCGTACTCGTGTCCGGGACCCGCGTAGTGAGAACCAATTGCGCGAGTGACAAAGCCTGTTCTTTTTGGAGCTACTTCGTCGGAGTTGGTAAAGAAGAGAGTGTGAGAAGAGGAGATACATACCTGGTGGCATACCTTGCAGGGAAACGGAGCACGGTGAGAGGAGGAGTGTGGATAACAGTCGACAAGGATATTCCAAGGGTGTTACGGAACCAGTGATCTCTCGCTGACATCGCTTCTCGTGCTTTCGTGCTTCATTCGAGGGGCGAGAATAACGTTTGCTGGCCCGTAAAAGACACGTGAGTACCGAACACTTCTTCGCTTCTCACTTATGCGTTCGAGGGCACTGCTGACGGCTCGCCTGTCGTCTACGTATAAGCGCAATCCGTGTAAATTAAAACGACGACAATCGCTCTTTTTTCCTTTTACCACCACTCTGTGTACACGCGAACCGCGTCACGTGGCTGACATAATAAATGCGCGAAACACGTCTCGATATAAATTCCGTAATTTATTACGCGATCGAAGTACGTCCGACATGATACCGGTTCGAGGGCACGTTGCCGCGACTGTGGCGCAGTAATCGCGCTCGATTCGATAATTTCGCGGCCATAGCGTTCGATACATCGAATCGATTGCCTCGATGTTTTTAAAATGCGCCAACTTTTTCAAGCATCGCGTCAGGCGTTTCGCTCTCGATCTTGTTCGAGATCTATTTCTATTCTACGAGTCGAGAAGAAACTTTTACGGTAGCAGTGATCTGTATGAAAGAAAGTTCGATCTAGAAACATCGCGAAAGTTCTTATTTACGTAGTTACGTGTTAAATATATATATATGTCAGTGGCGTGTCAGCGTGAAATTGAACTCGGAAACGTATTTACCGTGTATCGCGTGTTAAAGCGGAGTATTTTCCCGGCGAAAGAAATTTAATGGCCTTGTAGCGTTGCAAAAATCCGACTCATTCACATGATTCATCCGCCGCGAAACATTTCCTCGCTGAAAGAGTAAACAAATATCGCCGTTTCGGTAGATCGACCTGGAAATAGTATTTTGTCGCGAGCCGTTTCGCTTTTCTTCAAGGTTGCCGCGATCTGGAACGATCACGGTGACTCAGTCGGTCGGTATTACGTCAAATAAACATGCCTATTACGAGAAATTCCGTTAAGGTCGCAACGCTGTCTGGGACGAGCTTTTTTTTTATCCTCAGAGCGGAAACGGCGATTTCCATTCGCGATCATCGATCACCTGACGCGTTCTATGCGCTCGACGAATTAACAGATTAGCCGCGTCACTGTATTAATGGGTCGAAACGGCGGTAGAGCTTTTGCGCGTTTTATCCCCGTCAGATTGCTCGTGCTGCTTACGAAAATAGTGCGACAATAATAGCAAGGTCACAGACACTATACCAGATGACGTGACGCCGTTACCAGTTCGTGTTTGACGAATTAATTATTCGAAATGGGTTCGCGGACGGCCCGCTACGGCGCGTGGAACGGCGCGGAAAATTTGTTTTCCATCGCGTAGGTGTTTTCGCGAAGCTATTAGCCGGCGTTCCCCGTTTCTCTTTTGCGCATCGTAAGCAAATTGCGAAACAATGTAATAATTCCTTTGATATCCTTCCGACGTTCATCTTTCCATACGCCGCTGGGTAATTAAGGAAACAGCGTTTCGCGCATCTTTATTGCCATACCTCCAAACCTTGCGTTACTTTACACAAATGAGACGATGTTATCTCGCACGAACGAAACGCTCTTTTGATATAAAAGAAAAAAGCCCAGCTGCTTTACATTTCATGTTCTAATTCGATGTAACGATATAACTGCGCTACTTAACGCGGGACGATCATTTATCAGACGCCGTTCGAAGCGACGCTTTTAATCACCATTTCTATCTCCACTGCATACGATTACCGTTACAATTCTTAACAATTAATAACTCTGCTTCAACATTCCTGCGAGAAGAAAACATACTCGTACACCGACGTAGCTTCTACTTGGAAAATGATGGAAAATTTTCGCAAAGTGATTCTAACTCCGATCACATTAGTAGCACCATATAGCGGAAAGTAAATCGGGATCTCGTCTAATTAGACGTTGTTTGTGATCGCTGAAAATTGCCACGGCACAAATAGCCGCTCTAATTTCATCGTTTCCACTATTGCGTCGTAACGCGAAATGGCCCCGAACGATCGCGAGGCGGTTTTCCTTGGCGCAGCACGAATTTTTTCGCGATTCGCGTCACGTGAATCGAGGAAAACGGAATTCAATACTCCCCCGTCGTTGACCGAGAAGGGGGATGGAAACAGCGCGAACGGTAGGGAGAGAGAGAGCCGAGATAGAAATGCACTGGTACCACTCCTACCCCTTCATCTCTCTAGTGGCACGAGGCGAACGAATTATCCAACTCGTGCCGTCCATCGAAATCAGATTATCGTCGATTCCTCTGCGCCCATCGCCCAAACCCTAGCCAACCCACCGGCTGTGTGTATCGATTTTCGCCGCACTCCACGCCGGCAACTTATTTCCCTTGCGCCGTAAACATTCCACCCTAAGCATTCGTCACGTGGATTAATCACGGTTTAATTGGAAAATCTCGCCGTGCAAATAAAGCTTTCGAGGCTTGCGCAAACATACCAGCCAGAACTGGCCCCTGGCACCCTCGTCTCTCTCTCTCTCTCTTTCTCGTGTCGACCTTTTGGATACCATTCAGGTGGCGGAGAGGATGACTTTTTGAATGTTTCGCTGATCTAATCTGCTTAACGTATCGAACAAACTCAGAACGAAAGATGGAAATTGAAATCTAAGAATTGGGTTCAGCATTGATGTTAGATAATGCGAAATATTGATATCATCGTTATCGTTGAGAACTGCGCGAAGAAGATTAACAATTCCTGGGATATTTTATTCTCTCAAGTATCGTTAACCAATGAAACACAGCGCATGAAAAATACTTTTGAATGAAGCAATGTAGAGGTGGGTACCCTTAAACTCAATTTATACTGGCATAAAGTGCCGTGAAACCAAGCCTGAGAGCGGCGAGAAATCTCGATGTAATTAACGAGGGGGTTCGAACGTCCCCCGGGTGCCAGCCAAAAATTAATATGCCGTTATTGAAGGTCGAGAATTCGTGCTGGCGATAAATTCCAGTCGCGACGTTACTCTGCGACGGGTGGAGGCGAGATTAAAAGCAGTCTCCGCGGAAAAAAGGGGGTTGGGTACAAAATCAATCGTACGCTCCACCAACTCCGCATCTCCTCGTAATTAGTGTCCTCCGATAATTATCGCGCGACGATTCGACAAGCTCGTGTGTCTACTACATTACCATCGCGTTGGAAAACCGACTATCGAAGATCACGAATGCGTCTGTGACTATTCGTAGTAAAGAAGACACGTTTGGCCTTGCGACTTCTTTTCAATTACGCTGTTGTTGGTGGATTGTATAAGCGAGTTGTACATCGTTGATGTTTGACGTGTAAATTTTGAAGGCCCCACTAAATAGGAAGTACTAAATAGTATTCGAAACACAATCGTAGTATGGACGAGTAGCGATAAATGGTCAGCATTTTTTGCTGCATGTTTCACGCTCGAACGATTTCGACGATAATGCAAATTCAATCCCCATAGGGGTGGTGGTTCCGTATACGCATTTTTACGAGGAAATCCGTCGAGCTGCGAGCATGGAAAAAAGCCTGAAAACACGAAATCTGCCGGCGAAAAGACAGAAAAGGAAAAGGGATAGGTTCCCGCTGACGCTACAATTCATTCACCCCCGTGATCAAAATAAATTTTCCCGACACATTCGCCGTTTACTAGGCCATCAAGCAACGCGTGTAGACACGTTTTACGGGGGTTGCGAAACGAAAGTCGAATTCCCATCGCATCCGCTCGCGCGTTCTCCATCCGCGTTTATCTCACACCCCCTCTCCCAACATCTCCCCTGACGAAACAGGGTGAGAAACAGCGCGTCTATCAAACCTTAAAAGGGTCTCGGACCTTCGTTTCGTTTCGCAGACTTTGCCGCCGAGATAAACGCCATTGGCCTTGTAAATCAGCGTCAGCTTTCACGTCGAGCGAAGAATTGGCTCCTGTTTGAACGGCCCGGTGCGATTTCTCACGGTTTTTCCGCGAAGCAAAAACCCTGGCACCCCTGCGAACGAAAAAGTTGATTTCTT
Organism: Xylocopa sonorina; assembly: GCF_050948175.1. NCBI lineage: Eukaryota > Metazoa > Arthropoda > Insecta > Hymenoptera > Apidae > Xylocopa > Xylocopa sonorina. The sequence goes on from NC_135200.1 coordinate 7,032,599, forward strand.
TACGATCAGATTGCGAGAGGGGCGAGTTCCATGATTACTCGATTCTATCGCCACGCCATTGCAACGAATTAAGACACGACGAAGTTTGTCAATTTTTATAACGGATCGCAATGTCTCGAGAAGGGTGGAAAGTTTGCATTTCTCTTGCGAAATTAACGGAGTACTTTCTTTCGATATGATTTATGGCCCGATGAGCAGTGCAAAACGGTAAAACTGGTAAAAACATAAGTACGTGATTAATATTAGCTGCTCGTATGAGAAACGCGTGCGTAATTCATTCCCTGTCATTATGTACCGTATACAACGCGAGAGAGAACGATTAATTAAATGTGATCAAGATAATGATTTACAGTCCTTAAAGTCACGAGCGTAAAAGTTGCAATCTCCTTGAACCGAATGCGACACAACGGTTTAAAGTTTTTTTTTATCACTTTGCGCTGCACGGAATCTTCAAGGCTCATCTCTTTGCCAAGCTCTTCGCGGTCGACGCGGCATCAAAACTAAAAAGTCTCCGCCGCGCAAATATCTCGTGGACGCGATAATGCGAGCCTTTTGCCACGGGACATGCACGTACTCGCGTATTAATTAAAAGCACGAGCCCGAAACTGACGCTACTGTATTTGTTGAACCTGGACGAGGAACAACAAACAGCCTGACGACCGCAAGAAAACAGACAAACCTTTTCATCGTCGGGGCTCGACGACGAGAGCTTGAGCTTTTCGAGTCGTACAGCACGGTTTACACTCGCAGCGCTGAATGGTCTACACGTGTCACACACTGTTGACTTATTTTTTTCAAAAAGTACGACGAAAACGAGCTTGACAATATACCTTTTTCAAATATAAAATACAATTAACTCTTTTGTAACGAAATACTCTGAGCAGCACTGTGCAAAATGACGACAATCTTTTTTGTAACACTAATTCCATACAGCACGACTTAACGAAAATTCTCTAAATACGATTGAGTACGATATAAAATACGTTATAGAATAATTCTCGGTACATCTGTCGATTGCTTTTGAAACGAGTGAATTTAATTAAATTGCAAGGAGGAAATTCGTTCGAAGGGAAAACTCATTCGTCGACAGTGAGATATAAGAAAAACCATTTCCTTCTGCTTTCACAGCGATGCTTTCTCGGCTGTCTGTCTATGGCGTTGAAAGGGGTAACCTGGCCTCGAGGCGCGCGCTTCTTAATTCACGAGGCGTCTCGCGGCGCATTCTACTGGTACCGCGATACATCTTGCTCCGAACGTCGAACGCGAGCGCCTCGTTCACGGAAGCGCGAACGATCGGTTTTCACGCGTCACCAGCCGATCCATCAACTTCAGGATGGCCCTCAGGCCGGCCAAGAATAACGCTGAAAGCGAGCGCGGCATTGTTCGCCGGTGCTTCATTCCGGACGCGTACCACGGGCTTTTTGCTTGGTGGACCGCCGCCGTTTTTCGATTGGCCCCGCGGAGGGACGGCTCTTTGGTCCTCCCGTTTTCCCAGCGCCGAGTGAAACCTGAAAGGGCTCCGGATGAGAAATCTTTCCCCCGCGAACACGTATTTCACGGATCGCGCGAGTTTTGTTACTTTTCAACCCGGAGAAAGGGTGAAAACGAGGGTCGGGAAATTGAAGGTAAAAGTTTGCCGGGTTCCATGGAAAGAAGCTATTTTAAAGTATGAAGTGCTCCCTCCCCGCGTGTAACTTACGTATGTATAAAGATCACCTTCTCTTTGCGGGAAATTTCAAGCATCTTCTCGAGAGCGTTTCAAAGGTCGCGCGGTTATTTCGAAGTTCGCGGATGGTCTCGAGACAAGGCGGAGGGAACGGTCGAGGGCTCAGCGGATGGTAAAATTCGTGGGATCTACGAGAGAATATAGCGTTATACGTTTTCTGATTGATTCATCCTTTATTACCAGTGTTATGTAAAACGTATAAAAGTTCGTTTTATTCATCGGGCCATCCAACTTCGTTACGAAGTCAATGGTGAAAGCAGTGACATTTAACGGCAGTGTTCCGTTTTTAGTATTTGTCATCCGTGACCTCTGTTTGACATATCGCTTACCTCCGGTTCCCTTCCTCCCCGTCGAAGGTTGTAATTCTTAAATACTGCCGGTGGCTCGTGGTGACCTTTGCACCGGGCCTGGCATTTCCCGTCGCAGCGTGGGCGATTCCATTTCGTTACCTCGTTAGTTACCATTTAATCCTTGGTCGATAGGAAGCACTTTCAGTCCATCCGCGCGCGCCAGGTTCCTCTCGCGAAAACTGCTACGGTTTCGAGGCGGAGCGGAAAATATTTTGTCTTACAACAGACAGGACTGAACAAACTTGATCAAAAATCTGAAACAACGCGATGGTTCGAAAATAAATACTGGTGTTTTGCATATCGGCTTTTTATCGATCCCTCCGAGCCTACCTGCTCTCTGCCTACATATTTATAGACGTTTTATTGTTACCCGCGTGAGTCTAAAAAAACAGTTCGCTGTGAAAAGTCGACTAAAAACCACTTAAACGACGATGTACAAGTGGCAATACGCGTGAAAATAATATATACACAGAAGACACGGGAAACAAACAGCTTTCACAATTTGGTGGAAAAAATACGCGCCTCGTTCTCTATTAAAAACCGATTCAACAATTTTGCGGAGAATGCGGGGTTTAAATGTGATTCGTAGAACGCGGCTAACACGTTCGCATCGTTTTCGACAAACGAGCCGAACCATCCTTCGTTTTGTACCGAAGCGTACGGACACGCGTTGCAACCTCGTTGCATTAGGATCAGCATGCTCGTGACGCAAGCGAGGTTTATTGATTCGCAGAATCCAATATAACGAAGCCAAGCACGAGAGAGAGAGAGAGAGAGAGAGAGAGGGGTTGTATCTGGTGTGGTTTTATAGGCCGCTGGTATTGTTGGCAAAAATCGTTTGAGCTCTCTCTCTCTCTCTCTCTCTCTCTCTCTCTCTCTCTCTCAATTTGACGATCGATTTCGAGTGTCCCTGTGATTCGACAGCACCCGCAGATTTCCTCGACCTATTTCCCTCGAAGCTTCTCCTACGCTGCGATATATCCCGAGCCAGAAACGAACGTAACGATCCGTCGCCGCTGGTTGGTTTATGCAATCGATTATGAAACGGTAAAAGTTGCTCCTTAATCCATAAACCTACTACCAAGTACGGGTATTAAAGAATTATCGGTTGTAAACTGCTGCTGAGGCGAGGTCGAAAGTTACCCGGTGCACCGTTGCGCTCGGTCCGATCAGTGACGGCAGTTTTCTACTTGAAACTTCGACTCGTTAATCTCCAGTGAAAAAGCCGAGTTATAGGCGGACTGTAGAACGAAGTTGGATTTATTGGACGGTGCCTAGGCTTCGTATTAACTTTAGTATGCAGTTTAAGCGGACGACGATAGCTTTCAGCAATTTTATTTGTATGCAAATGTTCCTTTCCACCATGTCAGGAGTGTAAAATGCCGAAGCGGCGATTCGTTGTCAATTTTTTAATCGACCTTCGCCATCGAGAACGCGAAAGAAAAGGAACTGCGAATTTTTTCATGTACTATCGCTGTATCAATTTTATTGTTTATCGATTATTAGGTTACACGGTCGTAACTCTGTTAAAGCGGCGAAACTATAATTTCAGCAAGTCCGACAAGTATACGCGGCTGCTTCATAAATCGAGCCAGACCCGCTACTTTGCCGCAGAAGATACCACGCGATCCGTTTATCGCGGAACCCAATCTGACTAAAACTGAAGACCTTCCAGCGAAAAAGATAAAAAGGGGGCGAGAAAAAAGGTAGGAAGAGCAACCGAAGCTTCTCGTCTCGAAAGCGGCTTTTGCCAGCGGCGCAAACGGAGCAGGGATGAAAAAGGGAACGGCGGGCAATTATTTCGAGCGCGTATTACAGCTCGCGATCGCGACGAGTAACGGCGGCGCGAGGGGATGCGGCTGTGTTTACCGTAATAAATTTCCATGCGACGTTATTGCTTGTTCCGTGCTCGTTACCGAGTGTAACAGCTTTTATTCCACCTTGGCTCCCCAGCACGGTGAGGGGTTGCATATATATTTTTTTTTTTTTTTCATTCGAGGGCGGCGCGATGAAGAGGAAGGTTGGGCCGCGGCTCGTTAAGGGCCCTCGAGGCAAATGACAGGGTTGCCAAACGAATCTCGAGCCGGCCTTTAGTCGGAACGTAATTTCAACCCTCGACACCGTGTAACACCGCGTACGTCGTCGTCTGCTGCCCCCCCTCTGTGTTTGCTTTGGCAATTTCGCCCTGTTTTATCGTTGCCCGCCGCGCGATCGAAATTATACGCGGCTCCGCGACGGTTTCGTGCTCGAACTTGTCGGCTCTAATGCGCGGACATGTAATACGTTTCAGGCCGCGACATTTTCGTTAGGGTTACGTGACGAGCGTCTTTATTTTCGCCTCCACGCCACACGGAACCCCCTTGAGCGACGATGTCGGCTAACACACGTGCGCGCAGTCCGATTACGTTTATTAAGTTTATTAGAACGCCTGCTTAGCGAACCGGACACGTCTCGAATGGGTGCGTTCGTGAGGCTACGATCGAACCGCGATACCTTTTCTATCGAGGATTCGCTGTGCGTATGAATAATGAGGGCTCTTCGAAAACAGCGTCTATTGTTTTTCACTGTTTCAAGGATTGGAATTACTATGGTTGACATTTCAGTTCGCATTGCACAGTGATAATTGCCACTTTCATCGCAATTATCCCGTTAATTCTTGTTCCACTGGATGAAGGATATAAAATTAAGACTTTCACTTTACGATTTTCCTCTGCGAGGCTTCTTATTCAGTCCTTAAAATAGCACTGGATATAACATCTGTTGCAAAATTGCTTTGGGAAGGTTGCGATAGAAATTTCATTCGCTGGATAATGTTCGCGTTAGAAAATAAAAGGCGTCCATCTTCGACGTTGGAGAAAGAAGCTCTGAATCGTAACCCGTGAGCCAACGCGAGCACATACTCGGCGTAAACGCGGCGAAAACGTGGCGCCATTGGTGCGTGGCGCAGTTTACTCGATGTCACGTAAAAGTAAAAGTGGATAAACGGAGGAAAATTCTGCGGCACGTTTAACGTGTGCCACGGAATGTAGCGTAGTGCCGTCGAGTATGACCCACTAGCCCGTTTTCCATGCGATTTACGCGACCCTCCAAGTTCAAAGTGATCGAAGCAAATCGTGCATAAGCATTATCGGCTATAGCAAGCCAGGTGCTTCGCGTCGGGTTTTAAACGAAGCCTTTCGCTGCCCTTACGCCCTCGTCACGGACTCTCGAGCGACTTATAAAGAGGAAGATCGTTCAAAAATGTCCCGTTCGTTACGGACTGTCGCCTGGACGCGTTCGACTTTACCCCGAGCTTCAAAATTATTTCAGCCATCTGGTAAACCGAGATAGCGTAGCTCAAATGTTGAAAATAGCCGAGAAGATTAGGTGTATCGCATACTACGACGACAATAATAACGAGAAGAGAGCGTGGATTGATGTTTCCTCGAGAAATCCCTATCTATTCGTCGATTATCCGTCGAAACAGATCCTTGGGATCTCTGAATAGAGGACTGGAATCTTCGTGAAACGTAGGCGTTATCAGAATCAAGGTGGAATAATATTCAAAATTTGAATAGGGCAACAAGCTAGTCGTTATTTGCCTTGGCAGGCGCGCCGCATTCTCGATCGCGAGTGCTCGCCATTTTGGAGAACCGATTTGACGGCTCGCCAATATTGTTGCCAGATTCGTCAGCGTGCCCTCGCGGGTTTCTGGTAACCGAAATTGTTTGCGTGAACTACAACTTAGAAATGTCAACGTTATCTTGACATTCGACCAACAACGTGAGTCTCAAAAATTCCTGCCATTAATTAGTCGTCTATTCTCGACGAGCGCACAGCAACATCCTCGGAAGGGTGACATTTCCCTCGACTATTTTTATACAGATATCATTGAAATAATGGCCAACTACACACGCGTTTGATCTATTCGCAGCCGATGACGCGGTGGTACGTTAAAGGTCAATAATTCAGAGAATACCTCGCCAATGATATCGAGGATGGTTATACGCTATTCACGGCAAATAGAAAATTAATTTCGTCGAAATGCCAGAACGACCTCCGAATTCCTTCGCGTTGAGTAAGATCGCAGCGCGACAGTGACAAAAGGACGGTTGTCAAAATCAAAATATCGCATTAATTGTTGAAGGTGTACCTTTCGATGAAGCCTACTGTAATTACGTGGCGTAATTAAATTCCACTAAAAACGCGTCGAAAATATTTCGATGGCAAACAGGATACGACGGTAACCGCAATTCAACGATAACGATTTATGGCCCGTAATAACGGCTCGTTAAAAATGTCCTCCAAGTGTCTTTGGCATAATTTCGAAAAAAAATATGTCACGCGCGTAGCGAAAAGTGCAGGGACGTCAACGCGTCAAGTGTATTATCAGCGATTCCGAGGTAAACGTGGCGGCTATTGCGCGCGGCTGATAAATTTATTGATGGAATTTCGTGGGTATCGTTATCACCACGGTGCTACGTAATCCCGCGAGTCGTTGATGATAAGACCGGACGACGCGAACGGCGTAAAACTTAATGGATCCGCGTGGCCCGTTGTTTTCCGCTCGCGTCGCTTTACGCCGCCTAGCACGGGAACGAGGGGTCGTAAAAGAATCGTAATGAAACGCGAAAAAAGAAAGAAAACCCGCTGAGATCACGCTCGAGATAAGTGGTTGTACGTACGGTACGTGATGCATTTCGGAGTCGTGTTCACGAAGTTCACCGATCTTCTGGTGCCGTCTGTGCCGTTACTTCGGTACTTAGTAATTTTATATCGATTCCGCGAGCACCCTCGAGGATCCTCCTCGTTTCGCTCGCCACCTCGAGATTTCTAATTGAAATTTCCTAGTTAAGCGTTTACTTAACCGTGACATACAATATCGAATTCGAGATACGTTCGACGTCGTGTCGCTTTTAACGAAATTTCTCTAATCACTGAACAAGCATCGAAAAATTTCCAAAAGTTGTGATGTCAGTAATATTGCTCGATAACGAGATTTCGACGAACGCATGAAACCGTAATGCCATAAGTAGCTGTTCCGCGTGCCGACTAATCACGTAGACCGATCGAGGAGTTTACAACGATCACACGTGAAGATAATTAACCGTAGCCTGATAAGGCGAACAATCGAAAGCAACCGGGTTCTTGAGAAAGTCGTACGACTCTGACGAAAAACGCAGCATCATTCCGCTGATCGCTGTATCTTGCTGTCAATATTGTCGACTGGTTTAAATTTAGATTCCCATTCGTAGAGAGCCGAGCAATTTATCTACGCGACTAGTTTCGTTGTTGATCAACTACGATGCAACCAATTTTCTACGGCGCGGCGATCGATTGCGAGATCGTCGTTCTATCGCCCTCGTTTTTTTCCAAACTCGAGGTGTACACATCGACGTGTACTTTATTGTCCCTGCCACGTGTTTGCAGATAAACATAAGAGAGCGCGATACAATTACGTAGTTCGCCAACGTCTGATAACGTTCGCGGTATTACTTTTTTCCCTTCCGCTCTGTATTCTTACCCCGACTGACGTATATGCGCTAGCTGGCTGCATTTATTTATGAATTAACAGTAAATTACGTTATTACACAATCGAGGCTTTCATCGCGTGCGCAGTCAATAAAATTAACGTCCGCGCGTGTCTATCCGGTTCAACGAAATTTCGGGCAAACTTCATTACGAGTTAATCGTACGGAACGTCTGGTATGCGCATAATTAGTGAATATATCAATTGAACATTATATTTAAAAATCACTTCGAAGGCCATCCGCCTCCATAAGAAATGTTACAAAAATTGTACGAATTACGCTTCCCAGATGAAGAACCCGCATTCGTAAGCGCCGCAACGAGAGTTAACCCACCTCTGTTGATCTTCGACTCCGTCAAGATTAAAAAACCAATACTCATATTGCTTCGAAACCCACCCCTAGTTCAAGGCATACCACGCGCCGCGCTGTTGTCAGATAAATATCGAGCGATCCCCCGCGAATGGCCGTAGGAACCGAAAATATCCGACCGCGCGAAACAGGTTAACCCCGTTTCAAGGCGTGCACGCTCGTCGGCCCAAAATCTGGCTCACCGTGGAAACCATTTGCTCGGAGCGGTCCCGCTTATCGGGACCACTTTACGCACCGCGCGCGGTTATCGCGATGTAACGGCACCATCGTGATAACCGCGGCGATATTACGCAGCGAACGATCCAGCGAACCGAGAAGGACAAACCGGATACCGATATCGCGAGCACGATGGAGGGGCGGCGGCACGTTATCACGAGAGAGAGAGAGAGAGAGAGAGAGACGGTTATCGCATCGCCACGATCCCGATTCCGTGATACCATCGATCGTGAAACGCAACCCTTAACCCCTTAGGGTTATCTCGCTCGCTCGAGCGCGCTTTGTTCCTCCGCGAGTTCGTTCGAGCCTCGCGTGTCTATCGCCTATGCACGCCTGCGTGATATCACTCCAGCGTTCTCCTTCTTCTCCCTCGAGATTCTTTTCAGGGGTGGATTTTCATCTCGAGGTCGTCAGATGAATCCTGCGTTCCCTGGTCCTTGGCGGATTTATCAAATTCTTCGGTGATGTATGAATCATTTCGTATGCGTTGATTAACTTTTGCTTGCGGGGTGTGCGTGTATACTTGTGTGAGAGAGTTATGTTATGGTTTCGTGTGAAGCAGGCTGGGTATACGGGTTTTATATAATTTGCAAGTTCTGTTTTGTTGTAGTATTTTGTTGTAGTAACAAAATATATTTGTTGTAGTATTATAAATGAAGAAGACATTCGGGTGGCTTGTTTCACGCGAGACGCTCTGCGTGTCAGTAGAACGCGAGCAACTAGGGGGTTGATGCTGTTTTAATTTGTAGAAGCACGGTTTCCCTTTCGTTTTAGTTTAGTTTCGCTCGCGAGCTGCCCGATATTTTTTAATATCGCAGCGGGCGTCGCTTCGCTTACCAGCGGAATATCGCGAATATTTTCCAGCGCGTAAACGGCACCCCCGCTCTGTCCACCGAGACAATTAACTTTCGGCGTCGTACATTTTTCGGGGCCACGTCGTGTCTCTCCGCCCTGCTCAACGCGAGCCTCGTTTCGCCGCTCGCTGGGCGCAGAAGCGGATTAAAATTTTAGAAGCAATCACGAATCACTCCAGAAAAAGTTTTTCGCCCACCGCGCCGGCCGAGTGTTGCATTTTCTACACTATAAACTTGGCGCTCGTAAAATCTTCCGCGGGACGTAAAACGTTAAATTCACCCGTTACGCGGAGAGTTTACTGCAAATAGTTTTCGCCTATCGCCGGTTTTGCCCGGACATTATCGAATGTAAACGTGAAATTTGTCGGTTAAGTAAATTATGCCGCACTCCGTGGTGGAGCATAAAATAACGTTTATTCGGTAATGCCTCGAGGCATTACCTGGAGGACATGCACCGCCGTTTAAAAGTATTAGAACGCTCGCATGTCACATTACCAATGAACTTTTGTTATTATATATAATATATACGATACGAGTTATTGTCGTTGAATTCTTTTACGTAAGTACAGAAGTGTATTGGACGTATCTGAACAGCAATAAATTGCATAACGTGATTACTTAGAAACGTTAACGAAGATCGTGATACGTGGATGAGTTATCAGCATGAAATCTGGTACATTTTTACAGGCGTCTAATAAATTTCTATCGGTCGTGGGACTCGTTTCGTTTTTAATAGGGGCAATTATGTTCGTCGGATGCTGCGTTTAATTGATACGCGTCTACGAATTAATTGGAAACGGGGTAGCGAAAAAGTGGAACGAGGGGACAGAGAATAATTATTATCCCTTGTTAGCATCGTTATCGACGAAACTCGCGCCATCGTGGAAATTGACATCTGTCGCAACTTGTCCGCTCTCCCCGTTCGTTACGCGTTATCACGGTTCTAATATTTAAAAGCGCACGATTTCCCGCCAGTTTCATACAATTTTCCCCCGTATTTTTATTTACGCCGTAACGGCAGTCGTTTCGAGTGCCGTCGCTGCGCTATTCCACCGAAGTACTGCAATTTAAGATATAAAAATTGAAAAGAAAAAACACTTTCCCCGCTGAAAGTTTATTTCTCTGATTTTTCCTTTCTTCTACAAATCTTCTTATTCCTGGCAATCATTCTTTCTTAAAATTTCTAAAATTGTTCGCATCGCGCTCGATTAGATATATTCGAAGACGTTGGAAAACCGCATCTCAGCGTTACGGGCAACTTCTGTTCCATCAAAATAGGATGTAAATTTCCAAGCTAATCCTCCTTGGTTACGTCGCGCTGCAACGCACAGTAAATCTCGGTTTTTATTCGTGCCGTTATCTGCACGACGATTCGTCAAATACCAACGCAAACAGCGCGTCTTTACGACTATCTGTCTCTCGCGAAGCTATATCTACTTGGTCACGATATGCGGGAGTTCTACTTTGCAACGGTATCGAAATCACGGTAACCTTTGAAATTTTCATTCTCTCGTAGACGCTCACCAACGCTGTTTGCTCGGAATTTACAAGATGGCCAGGTAGCGGCACGAACGTAGCCAAGTACGTCGAGTGTCTCGAGAACACCTGAGCACAAAAGCGCGCAGAACTGTTTTCCGCGGAACCCAGGTTGCGCAATTGATAATTTATCGCGGATAATTGCGCGCGGAGGCCGTGCATCGGTTGTTACATCACGGCATTTGCATGCGAAAAGGCGCGTTTAGCGTGCGTCAATTGTCACTGGATACGTCACTCTATTAAAAGGGGGAGCCTGGCAATTATTTTCGCCTCGTAGAAGCCGGACTTATCCGCGCGATAACGCGCGAACGCTTTTCCTAGCGTGATTTCGAGAGGTCCAAGGTTCTTGTAAACCGAGTAGCTGGCTTAAAATCGGGTCTCGTTCAAATACGAATGGATTTTTTGTGTACCTACCAGTACGGAGATATCCGAAGTGCCAGCGCTGATAATTAACGCGAGTTAATTTACGGGGATTGCCGATCACGCGATCAGATATAGAAATCAGAGGACGTTCCCGCAGGCACTCCGCGCGCGCGCGCGCGTGTGTGCAGCCAAAGTAATTCTACGACCGCATAAAACTGGAACGTTCCCTGATTCTAATAGCTATTTTATGTCTCTAGTAAACGTAAAAGCTTCCTAATCTTGGTTCAACAGGACGACCCGCTACTGGCTTTCATTGCACTCTAATCTAGATTACGCTTAATATAACCTCGTAACGGTATATATATTTTTCTTCGTACGGGAGGAAAAATCGCAGTTAGATCGAAATTAAACTCTTTAGCTGGAATCGATAAATTCAGAGGACGCGAAAGAACTTTACGGATTAATACGAACATCAAATACCATCAGCGTTTTTATTACCGATTTCTGGATCTCATCGTCAAGAAACGACGCTTACATAAATTTCACTGTGCATAGAAATGCGTACGTTACAAACGAAAATCCCGAATCACGAAGTGGAAAGGGTCAAAGGCACCCCCATCGACCGCGCAACGCGCACACCCTCCGCCACCCCTGAATTAGGCCTCCGTCTCGACTATCGATTCTCGACCCGTTGACCCAGATCCCGGAACTTCCTGCGTGGATCGCGTGAAACAGCGGCGAACGTTCGAACTCCATCGAACCCTGGCGACGTCTGCCATCGACGATATCCACCAGCGAAGACCTCTCGACCTCCAGGCGAGCAAGGCGGGACAAACGCGGAGGCAAGGATCTCCGATCGATTGACGATCGTTGAACCATCTGCCATCGACGTCCGCTACCGCTACGTAGATCGCGCTCGTCGATCTCACGCCAGCAGATAGCCTCGAGCCGCGCGCGTGTTACGTCGCGATAACCGATCGGATCGATCGTTCAACGTCGAACGAAGCGGAACCAACGAACGTGCTACGACGTCGCCGCGTAGTAATTATTTGCCGTCGAGCACGGCCCGATACGCGCTCCCTGGCGTAATTTCTGCGGGTTTCGCGCGACGCTCGCGAAAGTTCCACGACGAGGGGTTACGAAGTTCGATTTCGCGGGGATTCGGGTGAAAAATCATTTTACTCGGATAAAGAATTTGCTTCGTTCGAGGTAAATCGAGCACTGAGCATCGAGAAGTACGAACAGAGAATAAAACAGTCTCGAACTCGTCATTCGAACGTCTCTATCTTTCGAGATACGTTTTGATTTTGTCTTGTACACCTTGGTATATTATAATCCGTCATGATTTATGCGGACATACGTGTTTTCGCGCGAACGTAAGAGGCATCCGGTGACGATCTTGCTCCCGGACACTTTTATGACCTCGGCTAGATTCGATTGACGGTCGTTAATTAAACGAAGGTACGACATTCTCGACCGGTTTCGCCGGAGGCAGAGCGTTTCGCGTTATCGCGTGAAACGCGCGCGGGAAAAATTCGCCAGCGGACGAAAAGAAAGATGAAACGTTTCCCGACGGGACGTTCCGCATTACTTGGAATCGATGCTATCCGACATCGATAAGTATACTCCCCTCCCCCCCCCCCTGAACGATATCTCGTTGCGTCACTAGGAAGAGATCGTTATCTTGGCTTCTGTGAACATTGCGCGTCGTTTTGCTCGAATTGCGCGTTGGAGAATGCGTGTCGTTCGGTGTATTTTAATCAGCAGTAGAAATCCGATTTCGATTCTCGCTAATGGAATCTAATTTTTCGAACACGTTCGATTTCACAAATGTGATTGAAGGTCCGACGACGCGAAAGAGCCACGCTGTCGATATTAGACTCGCAGCAAACTGGTTTGATCGTCGATCTTCCCGCGTTCTTCATCGATTAACCGTACATTAATTAAGCGGCGATGCGTCGTTAACATTTCTCCGTAATTTCCTTCGCGAAAGACAGCCGCGTACCGATCTCACTCGCCAAGAAAGTCCACTGTCCGTAAAAATGTCAAGCAACTGCTGCGTCCCCTCGAAACTTTCGATCATCGATTCACTTTGCGCGGCAGATATTCGAACGGCGCGTCGCGACGGCACGTGGGGTCATTTAAAGTCTGAACGGAGGCCAAGCAAGTCAGCTGCCAAGCAAACCGCGCCGCAATTACCGTTCGAAACGAAAAAAAGTAACCGCGGTTACGGGAAGCGCGGCCAAATATCGTACAATCGATACCGCGGCGCGCCTTTACCTCTGCATTTGGTGAACGTTCACGAATTCCTCTAAACCTAGACGACCTCCACCGAGAATAGATCCGTCTTACACTCAGTTAACATTAACCTAGGCGCGCAAAGTCTTTTTCATCCTGCTATTACGCGTTTCGTTCTATCACGATCGCAACACGCTTGTAACGCATCTCAGAAGAATTGGAAATTTTATGGAATCGCGAGAGACGATCGCAATGAACTTTTATTTTCTATCAGAATTCTTCGTTCACGGGGAAGAAGTCTGAGTTTGATTCGTTTATTGAGTTATAAGTAGAATTTAATTCTGAATGAAGAGAAATTATTGGCAGAAGTAACTTTTCTAAACGCAGGAAGAAATTTGCGAGCCTTTTTAATAATCCATTGCAAGCGATACTTATATTATACGCTATATCCGAATAACAAGAGTAGCAAACAGTAGCCATCCTTCCATCACATGCGCTGAACTAATTCAATTAAACGAGACTTTAATTCCCCGGGCAATCATTCCATAAAAAGCTTTCATTAGGTATAATAGAATCCAAGCGCCAGGCGATATCTAATTTAAAATCAATTTGCCGTGTATAATGAAATACCTAAAATTCCATCGCGTTACACGGCATAAAATTCCGGAATCCACCGTTGGTCTACGGTAGTCTCCGGGTTTTCTAATTTATCCAAGTAATGTAGGCCAGCCGCCCTTCATCGCAGCGCCCTGGGTGCCCCCGACCGCCGATTTATCGCGCCGGTTAATTGACGTACCGTCGAGGTCGCTGTCGCGATTAAGATCCCGGCTGATCATCAATTTTGCATCGTGTCTGGTCGCGAAAATGGTTCGTCGCGGTTAATCGACGCCCGCGAGAGACGCGCGACGCCGCGCCACCCCCGAGGCGGATGGTCTACTCTGTCGTTTCATCTTCGCGCAGCGTCTTGTCTGCGTTCGAGAGACGCGAAACTTTTGGCGGCCACTCTCTTTGATTCGCGAACTCGAACGAACGTGGCGCTTCGTTGGACATTCATCTAAACTAATAGAAGATACGGAATCTGACTTTTTAAAGTAATTCTTGCATTCCTTGAAAGACACACGTGGCCTCGAACTAAGTGGCGCTCCCATGAAGTGCCATACGACGCACACGCTTTTCTTCGATGGCTGTTATCGCTACGAAAAGATTGATTAACTTGTCAGGAGAGTGACCAACGCAATGTTTACGCAAGGTTCGATTCGTCAGACGTTAGCTATCCGATAACCCGGTATTTTGCAATCCGTTTCAAGACGCGGTTACCCTGTTTGTACCAGCTGACACCCCGAACGGTGACTAAGGTGCCGACACACATTCGTTCGTCGTTATTAATTGCCACATCGGATCCGTGTTTCTGGCGCGAATTCGTATTATATATAGCGCGGCCCGCGGGCATTCTATTTTCAAGAGCCGATAAATAAATTGCATTCAGATGCGTAATGGACGCCGAGCACGTGTCTTGCCAAGTGTCGCGGCAAGTGCCGTCGATTAAGATAACATTATCGATGGATCGTACCACTTTCCGCTCGTTTATCAGTAAATTAAATTCCAGGTAAAGGAGGCGAAACAACGAAAAAAAAAAAGGTATCCGCGTTTTCGTTTCTCTATCGCGCGGTTAATACGATTTTTATCTCACGCCATGCTGTATCTTCTTGCGTGCTGTTATATATTTTTTAGTAGATCGTGTGTACTCGTACGATCGCTGATTTAAACTATAGCAATTATATAGAATCATATATACGGAAGTATCTCTGTTCTTTAAATTTTCTACTTTTTTTGAGTACCTGAAAGCGGCACTTGAAACTCTAATCGCACGTACAATATGGCGGATAAACGATACCACGGGTAACATTCGATATGTACATCAGTTTCGAGGAAGGATTATCGTTAATAGAAATTTTAGCGGTGAATGGCAGCTGGTCGAAGCGATTTCCTGTCTAGTCTCGCGTGGCAAATCCCCGGGAGCTCGTTGCCGTCGTTTTCCGCGGCGGGGCGGGCATTAACCCTTTGCACTCGAGCGGCGCCGATACGGCGCCCGACCGTTTCGAGGTGGCAACTCGAGCGGCGCCGATACGGCGCCCGGCCGATTCGAAGTGAAAACTCGAGCCACGCTGCTGCGGCGCCCGAGTGTTTTTTAAACTTTAAATCGGACTACGCTGCTACGACGCTATGGTCTTTTGTAACTGGATTTCCTTATTTACAATATGCGATAAGATGGTTTTCTCGGAAGTACTTTCGTGGACTAGGCTCTGCTTACATTGTAGCCTAATCTTAGCTCAATTTAGTTAGTCTCAGCGTAGCATTCGTTTGAAACAGTCTTGGCAGTAAATATAGTATCTAAAAAGTATTTGAACCCTACAAATATGGAGGATGATCAGATCAACTGGAGTTCGGACGAATTCGATTTTGCCGCTTGGGATGGTGAACTTACATCGACTTCCGGCGGATTACGCCGCGAAGCGAAAGAATCCAGTGGTGAAGATAGTGATATAGTAAGAGGTGTAAGACGACGGAATTCATATATTTTGTATAAACTAGAAAAAAACAAAAAAGGGGAAAAGCCACTGAGCCATCTACGATTTTTGAAAACACTTGTCGAACAACTAAGAGGGTCGTATCGCCAGCAACGAGAGCAAGCGTCTACGTCGCATTTCGATGAAATCTGATTAAACGGGAAGCTCCACGTAATACTAAAAGAGCCAAAAAGGGACTGTAAGGTTTTTTCTGACCGCAACACGCCTGGAGGTAGGCGGGAAACTCCGTATTACTGTGATACGTGTCCTGACAAACCTAGGATGCATCTTGGATATTGTTTCACAAAATATCACACCAAAACTAATTACAGAGTGTAATATTCATTAAAATTTTGTAATACTTACTAAAATTTCTTGTTTTCGACATATAAATGAATAAACTAGTGAAATTTTATTATTTATATACGTTTGTTTGCTTATAAATGTTTTTCAATTACTTGTAATGTGTTCGCCCAGTTTGGCCGAAATCGCCTCGAGTTGCTGGTTCGCGCGAGCGAAAAAGGCCTCGAGTGCAAAGGGTTAATCCTGTCCCGACCGCCACCAAACTTCGCCACCGTTCTTTTGTTTCGTCGATCCAATTACAAAGGGGAGAGCCAGCTCAAAGCTGCTGGAGAGCGCGAGAGATCAGAAGCCGTACGAAACGACGATTCCGTTATTCCCGTTGGTTTCCGACGGGCCGAGCGATTTTCGTAACTTTCGCCTTAAAATTTCCCCGGGGAAAGTTCCGCCGCGCTCACCGATCGCTTCCTGGCGGAGCTGATTCCGCATTGAACGCCGGAAGCTGCCGCGCGGTGTCCTGGTTCGCCGGAAAAATTCCTATCCGACGATCTCTGCGAGCTGCTGCTGCTGCACAGACTTTCGACTTTTTTTTTCCACGCTATCGCGTGTACGAGTCTCTTTATCCCGAAAGAACTGAAAGCGGAAGATGATGAAACGAAGAGACGACGAAGGCTTTTGAAAGCTTCGAGCTAATTAAAAATACCGCACGAGAAGCAGAGGAGCAGCAGACGTGCCAACTGGTACTCGCGAAGTTTCCATCGGATTTATAGAAATTTGATCGAATGAGGTTGACGAACGAGCTATGTTTAAAAGCAGCGAGAACGAACACGAGCACACCTTGACATACAATCTGATCGTACGCACACGTTCGCGACTGAACCGAGGAAAAATCTTACCGCACTGCATTCATCGCCAACCGCAATCAATGTCAGAATTCTCTGATGCTACATACCCACTGTTTATTAGCACAGTCGCGACATAATCACTACAAGTAACGTCCCTTGGAACATCCCTGGTAACTCTGCCTGAATTCTCGAGATCACACTCGAACGTTTCTTCGATTACACGGGTTGTGCGGGTTACGCAAATTTGATTCCATCGAAGACAATCGAGAATAAGGTACGATGAAACGAGAAGAAAAAAGAATTGACGAGTAAGACCGTGTTTCGTTTGGACATACGCGAGCACACGCGATGATCTCGCTGCGAACCGTAGGTACGATCGACCGCGATGATGATGCAGCGGGCAGTTATCCGGGTTAGACGCGGTGGCGTTAAAGCGCGCTAGAGAACGCTCGTCGCGAGGGCAGGCAGCAGCGCGCGATTGTTAGAGCTCCACTTGGCAATGGTGCCGGAGTTTTTGCTCCGAATATAAAATTAGGTCTGTTCGGGGCGCGCCGGGATCTCGAGGAGCCAGGGGACGCAAATAGATCGCGCCTCTAGAATGCGCCGCGTCTTATTCACACTTACGTAAACAGGTCGCTCGAGAACGCGTCGCGTTCTACGTGAAAACCGTTCCCGGTCCTCCTGTCTCTTTCTCTGGCTGGCTGCAGAGAGGGTTTCGCTTCTTCTCGAGAGGATCGATCGCGTTCGATTCGGTCTCGAGCGACGCCAGCCTGCCCTCCGCGTGGCTCGAGGTGGTGATTCGCCACCGGGGGTGAAAAAGATTTCGAGTCGCCTCTCTCGTCTCTCTAGCGTCGGACGCGTCTATTAATAATAGAATCGTAAATGGGTTCGCTTCTGTTGGAATTTACAGGCGCCCAGTGAAGTATTCATGCGCCGCGGATGAGTCTGGATTTCTATCGGAAATACGGTTCGCGAGCGAGCGCTGCATGGAGTACGAAACAGGGTGTATAATGGGTTCGCTCTCGATCGAGGCGCGCTTGATACTCGAATTTTATTAGATCGCGGGATGCTGGTTAAGCGAACGCAACCGGAGAGAATTCGATTTTACTTGGCAGAGTTTTTCGATAGCGAACATTATTTGTTCGATGCGTCTAACGATGATTTACAATAAATGAACAGCTCTGTGTCTAATGAAACCAGTGTGCAGAGATGGAAAATGAACTGGCAGAAGACGCACGAGTCGGATCAGCATGTTGCTGATCCACCTACGCTCAACCCTTCGACGCAATTATAGACGCGGAGCACACGTGTTCTCATTATCTAGCCAGCAAGAAACGATCCTCCTCGAGCGTGTTAAACACGCCTCGCGAAACTCCTCGGGAACCGTCAGCAGGTGTATACTTTTTTTTTTACGACAGGAAGTAGTCGGTGTGTGTACCGTCCATCGACAAGGAGGGAGCAGACGGGTACCGGAAGCTACGGAAGCAACGAGCTCGAGCCCATCCCCGGCAGGAAATTTGAATACGTTACGACGCGGAGCCGCAGCGATGGAACACGGAACGGGTCGAAAGTTGTCGTTCGCAGAGCTCCGCGGCTCCGTCGATGCAGGGCTGTGTCCGTTCCACGGCGAAGAAGCTATCGATCGGTCCGTGTCTTGGAAACGTTTTATTCTTCGCTTCCCAGCCGCGTTCGACTCGCGTGCACGACGCGTTTCCCTCTGCCTCTGGCTCGACGCTCGAATTTCGTTCCACGGATATTGCCATTGCCTGCTTCCTTCTGCGAAATTCCAAGTCTCCGCGAGAAACCGATCCGCTCCTTTGAAAATTCGTCGGACGACTCGTTTCTGTGTTTTTTTCGTTTCGTTCAGAGGGTGAAATTGCGGGGGTGGTGTCGCAATATTTTAGAGAATGTTCGATAAGAGTTAAATGTTGCTTGCGAAATTAAAAAGTGTCAGAGTTCTTGCGTCTAATAACTGGTGGGACAGGTTAATGCTTGGGAAGGAATTTGCGAAATGTCGCGTTTCGACACGCAGAATTCGCGTTCTTCCGGTTGCCTATTAGGAAACTAATCGCGCAACGGAGTAGTTAAAACGTGAACGGGACTCCGTGCGTTCCCGTGCAATTTTAGAGCCTATAAATCGTTATTACGCGAGGAAATAACGAGGGAATCGTATCGCGGGACGAAATAATTTCCCTCGTCGGTCACAGCTAGCGGACAGGTTGCGACTCCTCGTTATATTTCTGGCTCGATGTGAATCTACGATTCGAACGGTCTATCGATGAACTTCCGGCTGAAATATTTCTACGAAAGTAATCAGAGTTAGTGCGGTCTGGTGTCGGAGTTATTGCATCGAGCTGGCTACAAATCTCGATTTACGAGCACGGGATCTAGATATTAGCGAGACATCGACCGCTATCCGGATGCTTCAACCTTTCCCGTACTTTTTCCCTTCCTTTTATCGAGAAACTGTACGTGCCACGTAATTTTTCTTCGTTCCCAGAGTTCGATTCCGCGAACAATTCTCAACTGGAGAGAAATTATTATTCGAATGTCGCGCACCGTGTTTCTTCAACAATTTTCAAATTCGAGACGAAGAAATAAAAGAACACGATATTATATTTCTACAGCCTAAGCTGGGGACTTGGTAAATTTCTCTTAGAAATTAAACCTCCCGTAACATCCTCCAGACGCGAGTCTCCACCCCAGTTTAAAGACCCCGTCGTAGAATCCCCCCGAAAAATCGCCAATTTCAAGCCGTTCGTTCGGCATTCAGCACCGCGGTTATCGATTTCCGAACCGTAATAAACCCCTTTCGAGGGAGTCGAGCTCTACCCGTGCGCGACGCGCCCGAAAGATCCCCCTCGAAGGCGTTCACGAGACTCGCGACTACCCCTCGAGCATCCCTCGCGAAATAGCGTCGTCGAATTACTTTTCGCCTCCTATTCTCGCTCTATCAGAAATCGTAGCAGCTGAGAAGTTGCGTTGGATAACAGCGAGAGAAAGCCTTCCTCGGTCTCGCGATCACCGCCGCGAGCTCTGTCCCGCGATCGATCGCGCCAGCAACCCCTTTTCCGCGCGATGAAAATCGCTGCCAGCCCTGAGGAGGCTCCCTCGTTTCGCAACGGGCGCGCCACCCTCAAAGGAGCCAGTTTTCGCGGGGAACGCGTCGAGAAACTGTCGGCCACCAATCCGCAACCCTTTGGCCAGCTTTCACGGCTCGATCGGACCTCGTTAGAGCCGCCGCTTTCTTTTATGCAGTCCGTGTCAGCTACTTGAGGGGTGCTCCGTGGCTCCCTTTTACGTGGTAATTCAAATTACACCGAACGCTCCTCTTTTCGCCCTCTTTGCTCGTTTTGCTTTTTCTTTTCGCCCCTCTCTTTTCCGCTTCCTTCCTCTTTCGCGGTTGCCGGGCTCGGTTGTTTTTGGCGGTTGATTGCCTCGCCCGTCCGTGAGCTCGTTCGAGGCGAGAAGACCCGGAGGAAAGTTTTTCAGCCGACGAGTGGAAAAGTTGATCGAGTACGGGAGGAGTATCGTGGTATTAAATAGTTGGCGGTGGAAGGAATTTTTTCGCTTGGTTTTCGAAATTGCGCAGGTTGTACGGTTTTAGATAGCGCGAGCCAATGAATGGTAATTGCAGTGGCTGTATGGATGCAGATCTTTAGAAATTCTGGTAATTCAGCGGAATTTTTTCGGTTCTTCTTTCAATGTTCATATCCTCTGCTTAGAGAACGTTCTTTTAAAAGTACTAATGTTATTAACAAGTAATCGAATCGACAATGTCTACAATTCGAAAGATTCTCTCGAAGTAAAGGTGTATCCGAGTGATTACGAAGCTTCCAAAGAAAGTACGGAAATGACGATCAACTAAAATAATATAGTTGCATATCTTGAGAGGACGAGATGAAAAAGAAGGAGAAGTACAGTTCCGTTAATCGACATATTTTGGTAAAAAGAATTTCCTACAGCGGTGCACTTCCTGCCGCGAGCCTGTGGGAACGTTCCGCTGGCTTTGGCGGAGGAGCAAGGCGTGGCTCGCTTATCGCGGAGACACGCAGGCGTCCGAGATGATTGTCGAAACTGCGGCGGCCGTATCCGAAACCGCGATACGGAAGAGCAAACACCGATAGGATTTCCGCGAGCGCGCGGTTTCCGCACGGACGGGCGAAGAATTCCTCGGCGGAGGGGCGGCTCGCCACGAAAATCCGCGGAAACGACGCCTTCGTCGCCTCGTTTCGAGGAGGAATCGCGTGTGAAACTCTCGCGAACAGCTACAGCGTTTCGTGATTTCTTAGAAATGTTGCGATTGGGGTAGATTTTTGTTATTTTTTTTGCGTACGAAATATTATTGAGGAATATTCTACTTTGTAATTTGGTCACTTCGTCGAAGGATCGAGACCTCTACTGCTTTGCCTTCCACGAATTAGAAACTAGAAAGGACTTAATCTCGAAGAAAGATTAAAAGTCCTTCGTTCTCCTATTCATTTGACCGTGGATGAATCTACTGGTACGCGAATTGAAGAACTTAGAAAGCTTCACGGAGGAATTCGAATTAATCATCTCTGCTTAACTTGTTCCGACTAATTTAACCGTGGAAATTCTACCAAGTACTCACCTTTCGACCGCTCTAACAGTGCACAATCTCCAAGAAATCTAGCCTAGCCTTTCATTCGAACAATCACGCGATGACGTCGATCGACGATTAAAAGTCTGCAGTCAGGATTCCGCGAAGAAACGATCTCCAAGACCGGTTGGTGACTACTTGCAAATTAATAAGGATAAAACGATCTACGCGGATCAACGTAAACGATGGCAATTAGAAAGGCTGCATTGCACACGATATTTCACTCGGATGGTATACTCGTTATACTCTGCTCCTCTGTTCGTATATTTTAAATAATTACTAGCGAATCCTCACGATTTATCGAGAGAACAATTTGGCTTTAAAAAAATTCCAATTTTTCCGCTTAATCATTTAGATAGGCGCTATGTATCAGCGCTTCTCAATATAATTCGAAAGTTGTACAAAAGAATTTTGAATGCAGAGAAGAATTACTAAGTGGACGCGAATGTTTTAGAAAATCCGCAGCTATCATTCGCGATACAATTTCTAAACTTCCTCGTTTAACTTTACGGTCTCCTCGTGATTCCCACAGTGGGTTGGTACGTTTCTCCTTTTCCTAAGCCATTTCCCCCTGCACTTTTCGTTCCGCGAAAATCAATTGTTTCACCTAGGCGTTATCTAGCAATTATCGAGCGAACGGCGCCGTTTCTCAACTACTCGGTGCAATAACCAGGAACGATAAGGTGAAGTAATTCTCGCCGGGATTTCCCAAGTGTCCTGTCTCCGGCGGTGTTCTCCCGATTGCGGCCGCCCCGTTCCCCGTTTCGTGGGGCAGTTTCAAACGACGATAATGCTGCCCGGCTTAATTGATAATATTTTATAGCGGCCCGCTTCGTCTTTCTGCTTCTGCCGCCTCCGCGTAATTGCGGGCGTAGCTCGCAGGGAAACGCGCGGATGAAACGAACTCGCGTCGAGGCGAGGCGAACTTTTGCGCGTCGTGGACGCCGATCGTTACGCGGTCGAGGGTAATTTAATTAGATCGCGGGTGCAATTAACCGGTGATCGATTAATTGAAACCAAGGAGCATCTCGAAGTCGAGATTTCGGTGCTCCTTCGCGATCCGGGAGAAGTACATCCCTCTTTAATTGATACGAAACCGGTGACCTAAATTCTGCCACGCTATAGAGCATTTCTCTTTCATCGATTACTGGTCTCCATGGCTCTTCTCGGCGCTCGTTTGTAAAATAGAATAGACAGCGTTATATATATATATATTTCACTCGCGTCTGTCTGGTCGACCCGAATCACGTTTGTCGCCAAAAATCCCCCTCGAACGTCTCGCCGTTATATTTATTTCAAACGAGCTTCGGCAGAATAACGTCCTTCGACTAATAAGGCAGGCAGATGTCCAAGAGAAAGTTAATCTAACCACAGAGATAAAATAAAGAAGAGAGACAGAAAGGGTGAACGTACGGGTGTTATGTCAAGAAACGAACTAAATATACCCGCGAACCAGCGAAATACAGATTCGCGGTGGCGAGCGAAAAACACCAGACGCCTTTCATTCATAAATTTCTCAATCGGAACCCACTTCAACTGGGAACGATCTCGCAAACGAAAGGAAACCATTCCCCCGGATCCCTTCAATTCATTAATAACAACCCACTCGAAAATCCTCCGCCGCAATAACGCTGGTGCCGATCGTAAATAACTCTCCGCGGGCATCCATCGATCCACGATCGGCACAATATTTACCCGCGTCCGGTGTTACGTTTTCATTGCTCTCGATTAATCGTTCCGCGCGGCGAAACCGGCCGCGAGTTACCAAAATTTCGCCTGGCCGTCGAACAGAGAAAACAGCCCCACCGCGAAAAGCATAACGAGCTTAACGCGTCGAGCGATTAATACCGCTGGCAAAGTCCCGACGATCGACGATCATCGAGGAGCCATTTACGAAGCCGACGAGCGACGATCGTAAAGTCCCACGACCCAGCCGGCCGTGGACACCCACGAAATAACCGACGAATCTGCAGCGCGTCTGCACCCGAGTCCTGGAGATGATAACCGGCACTATTTTCCCGGATAATGGTCCTGCCTTTCTTCCACTTCTTCTCCTTCTTCTTCTTCTTTCTCTTCTTTCTTGCTCCTTCTATTCTTCTATCTCGTCCACGGCTCCGCAACGAGGAGCCAATAGTCTCTTTTTAGCTATTAAGTTCGCAGCCACCGATTCAAACGTTCGCTGCAGACGACCGAATTATCGAGCGACCACCGACGACGCTGGTTTTACTTCCGCGTTCGTCGAGGCTCGTCGACGATCTTTCGAGTAGACTCGCCTGGTCTTTTTCCTTCCTTTCTTCTCTACGTTTTCGGTCTGCGAGTGAAGCGATCGTGACGAGTGTCCCTCGAAGCTGCTTCTGGTTCCAAAATCAGAAGCTGAGTTAACCTCTTCGTTCGGCTGTCTCCTCGACTAAAACTAGAAACATTCACAGGTACGCGAAAGGTGAGAAACTTTGGATAGAATTCTATCTCGAGAGAGAATCAACCCCTAAACTCAGATGACAGAAGAAATCCCAATCTTGTCCCGTTCTTCGTCAATTCGCCGACAACACCTGCACCGCGAACAGCTTCGCCCTTCCTCGTCTCGAGAAAGAAAAATCCTGATGAAAAAACGCTTCCATTCCAGCTCGTCGATATTGAATCCGCCAAACAGGATCCCTATCGGTGGCACAGTAATTTCCGGAAGAGCCCAAAGTCGAACGGATTGACCCAGGTCGGTTCTGTTCCTTCGTTTCGACGGCTTTTCTCCACCCTCTCCCGCGAGAGAGCGTTCTCTCTGTCGGATTTAGGGCGCTATTTAAATAGAGGCTTATAGGGCACAGCCCCTCCCTCCCTCTCTCTCTCTCTCTCTCTCCCTCCCTCCCTCTCTGGTCTCCATTCTCTCCCTCTCTGTTTCGCCCCTTGTTATCTGGAGCAGCGTCGGTCCGTGTCTGCGGAGGCTGTGTCGTATTGATCTGTCGCCGCGCTAGGGTGCGCGGAAAGAGAGGGAAAAGCGGGCGAGCCTCGGTAATTTATCGCGGGCCACGCCACCGAGATGATACGAGCGCGACGCCTCCGCGAGCGGATCCGATCGAAGACTCGTCGAGACGCTCCTCCGCGTCCTCTCCCTCCGGAAGACCGTAATTCGGTCACGCGCTCGATCGATCCGAGCGCGCGACGCCGTTCGACGATTAATCGGTGGCCAGCGAATTGCGATTTGCTTTCTGCGCTTGCTGACAAGCTGTGCTCTTTCGTTTTCTACCCTCTCGCGGAATCGTAGCACTGAGAGCACTGTCTTCGTAGTTGGTTAAGGTTGATCTCTGTTCGAGTTTCTTTTCGCTCGGGACACAGGAATTGTGTGTAACGATAGAACGGTATCAAGGTTAGATAGAGCGTTGGTGTATTACCAGCTGTTTAAAAATAACCTCGGCTACGAGTTCGAACTTCCGTCGAATCGTTGGACGATTTCGTCATCGGCGATCAGTTCGATTCCACGCGGTTCACTGTCCTCCGTTGGAGCGCGTCGAAATTCAAGGGCGCCGCGAGTGGAACGCTCGCGCGAGTCCATCGAGCGAGCCTATTAAATCGACGAATTCCTACATCGATCGCGTAGTCAGCAAAGCAGATTTCACGGTTTTTGTATCGAACGCAACGTTTCTGAATTGAGAGAAATGCGAACGTGGCTCACGAGCGATCTTTTGCCGTTGGTGTGAAACGAGGAGTCTCGTGTTCGAACCTTCTTCTTTCTAACGAGCAAGATCGCAACGCGGTCACGTGCAGTGGAGAAGCAGACGCGCGCAAAAATGATTAATTATACATGTGGCGCGTTCACCTCCCCAGAAGGAGTCGTCGCGCTGCTCGTTTCCCGAAAGCGGACGGGAAACGAGATCGTCGAGACGTCACGCGACTAGTTCAGCACGTGTTCGCTGTCGAATGTCACAGCTGCCTTGGAAGAATGCTGATCGCGACGCGTCAAGTTGTTTCCTCGGTTCGCGCGAGGAAATAGAGACAGGAAGCGTCAAGATGTTTGCCAGTTTTTCCGACAAACTACATTACAAAACCTTGAGAATTCTTAACTCAAAAATATGAAATGACGATAAACGCGTGCGTTAACTACGCTACGAAGGGTCATCGCGTCTACAGTAGGTGGAATATGACCGAAGGAATAAAAATACGCGATCTCATGGCCGTCTTCTATACCTGAAATCACATATACAATCGCTACGTATGCACTTACTCGCGTGTATGCATACAAAAGCCGTTTTTAAAGCTGTACATAGACGCACGAAAGAAATCAATAGTACCTAGGTACACACAAGCGAGCATGGGTAATTCATTTAGTTTCCTCGAACGCTGTTTCGACCTTCCAACGAAGCCAATATAAAACCGCTCTTCCCACCGTCTTTCTAATGACGCGCGGACATTAATATCGGCGTCGTAACCGGGAAAGTCGGGTGGCGCGATAACAGTTCGCCGTGCGAAATAAATTTCCATCTCGTTCTCGAAAGGGAAGCGTTTGAAAGGGCGCTCGCAGGAGGCGATCGATCGATCCGCGGCGGTGGTGATCCTTTGGCGCAGGGCATCGACGCCTCGATGCGGCAAAAAGGGTGGCAGAAGGTCGCTGGGAACGGTAACACTGGGCCCAACGAGTCGATTCGTTTACGTAGCGACGTCTGCTCGACCTTTAAAACACTGGCGTGCACGCGCACGTGAGCCCATCGGTTGTATAACCGGTCGTTACGTAACGCCGATTCCGCGCGGTTTCCTCGCCCGTCCGATCATTGTTGGAGCAGAGCGGTCGCAGGCGAGAGGAGGAATTCATCGACTGCTCCGAGGACGAGATGCGTCGACCTTCGAAGGTCCCGCCGGTGGCAGCCTTGAGTCGCGTGAAAGGAGGAAAGACAGCCGTCGCCGCTGGATCGAGTTGCTGGCTGCCGATCGATGTTGTTACTGGGTTTTTCAGCGAATCAGATCTTATTGAGAAATTTCATTTTGTATCGTCGAACTGCAAGTGTCGATTGGCTCGTCGAGTATTTGGAAAGGTCATCTTGGATACTCGAGAGCTGCTGAAGTGCGGCGAAAGAGAAACTGAGCGAGGGGAACGAGTCAGGGATAGGTCAGACGCGTAAGAGTGTAAATGATTGTTCGCTCACTTTTTTTAGAGTCTATCGGCTATTTTAACTACTTTGTAGAGTTGGAATTGTATCGAATGGCGGTACGATGGTATTCTGATACGTCGACGATTCTCTCGCTACTTTTACGATGGTGAACGACGTAATGGTGTTCGTAATCAAAGGTTGATAACACACATCTGTTGTTATTGATCGTTATGGGAACTAATTATAGGAAATAAACAGCTATTTAGTTTTAAGTAGCGGTTGGCGTCTGACTAATCTCGCCACAGTCTACTGTGACGGTGCGAGTCATTGCTTGTGAGACTGACACCGTAGCAAATGGCGGATTGGAGTGGCAATTATTAAACAATTCATTGTCAAACGTGTCGGAAAGATAAACTGCACAAAATCTCCCGCGTAGGTACATTATTATATATATATATGTACAATGGGAGTATGCAAATGTTTCTCTGAATTTCTGTTATTTCTTTCTTTACACGTAGCAAATAGGAAATCCTGTGGATTCGCTGAAAACAATTACCCGGCTGAAATTTCCTTGAAAAAAAAGAGAGAAAAAAAACGAGAAAAAGAAACAAAATCCACTCTAAGCGCGATTATACGCACGTACACATTGTTTGAGTAGGCGTAACTAAACAATGTGTGTGTACACATAATTATACCGAAAGTGAATAGGCGCAGCTGCTTTCCTGCTCGTTTTTCGTTATGAGATTTTTCACGAGAACTGTTAGTTTCGCGTTTGACGAGGAAGCAATTTAAACACCTTTCCACTCGAGCGACAGAAGGCAGGGACGGCTAGGTCGGGTCGAGCACCCGTGTCTTGACCCTATTTAGGTCGAGCCGTAATTAAATCCACCTTCCACCGCTCTCGGCTACTCCGTGCTTCTCCCTTCATTCGACGAATGCTTTTTCCCCTGGAATCCGCAGTTTTTCCTTCTAGAGCGAGTAAAGCTCACGCGAACGAATTGTCGCCGTTAACGCCTCGCTGTAATTACAATTAAGAAACTCGTTAAACCTCTCCTAGTTGAATTACCCGAATTAATAAACCTACGCGCCTCTCTATCTCGTTCGTAGGCTAACTAAAATTTATAATAATGATCAAAGTGTCCGTTTAAGACACGTTCAAACATTAGCTTTCAATCGAACGTAGATGCTCGTCCTCGCGACTGTTCAAACCAATCGAAACGCGTTCGTAATGCACATATCGTTGTTTGTACCGCGAACAGTTGCAACGTAAATCCCTTTGGCCCTCGTGGCACGCGCGTCCATCCAGCCGAAGTCAATGGATCCGCACGAAAAACATAGCTTCGCCTTCCCAAAATCGATTCCATCGCGGCGAAGCTCCACGTGGAGCGCTCGCCACGGCTCCCTCCCCTCGTGCACGGATGCGCAATTACGCGTCGTTCATCGAAACGACGCCATCGTGCTCCCGATCGAAGGGAGCCCACTCGTCGCGTCGAGTGGCACAATTATCCTCAGACTCCCACCATCCTCCCCGCGTCTATCCGTCTCGACGAGACGGCTGAAACGCAAGAAAATACACGGACGCTGAAAACACCCGGAAGAGAGGAGAGGGAGAGAAGGACCGCGGAGGGAAGAAAAAAGTACGATAGACGCTAAGGGTGGATCTGTGCTCCATTGACTTGGTTCGCTGGAGAACACTTCTCTGGCCCACATTCAGTGCCCCTTCAGCCACGTGGCCTCCATTCAGCAGTCGAGAAAGGGCGTACTCGTGGGTCTTTACGCGCACCTGCAACCAACCCCCGTGGTTCTCACCCCTCCGCCTCTCCACGCCCCTCTCACCCTGCGAGGCTCCCCGGAGGCCGGAAAAAAAAGCTGTCCTTTGAATCGCGTCACCCTTCGTCGCGACTGAGCCAGCCGACTCGTTGACTGCTCGCTGAGTGCGTTGATAGGGTCGCGATGATAGTCAAGGGTGACTGAGGGTGAGATGCTATTTTTTTTTCGGCGCCCCGTTTTGTTACGCTTGTCTCCGCGGCTGTGGGGTCCTGGGGATAATCGTGGGGGTGTGGGTCTATCGAAGGAGTCGATGAAGCTGTAGGTGGGACGAACCTTCCTCTTTTCAGCAAATATAGAGAGTCGCGAAGGGGTGGGTTTATACTTTCAAACCCTGCTGCGTCTGTCTTGTGAAATATGCTAGAGTATCGTTAGCGCCAGGCCTATTTCGAATCTACTTTTGGCCCACTTCGGCCACCCCTTCGAGCAGCATCGACACGACCCACTTGGAGACCTCTTTGGGGCCTGCCTTCAGCCAACTCGAGGCCTACTTCGATCCTATTTTCAACTTGCTCTTAGCCTGCATGCCTGCTTATCAGGCTTAGTTCGAACCCACTTCGTATCTAGCTCAGTTCCTTTCCATCCACCTTGCCGTACCCACCGATCGACTCTTCCCAGAAACCATTTACCATAATCTAAACCACCCCGAGTCGCAGTGGCTATCAACGTGCTCCGTTAGATCGCGATTCTCCTTTCCCTCGCCAAACATCACCACCCTTTCTTCAACCCCGCTTACACTTTTCTCGTCCATCAAAACTCCACCTTCGACCACCGTAAAAATTCGCATCCAATGCGCTCCAGCGCGACTGGTCCCCCTCGAATCGTTTTCAATTACCCTCGAGGGTGGAACGAGCGTCTTGCCTCTCTTAATTAGCAGTCACCCCGACTGCGGTTGTTTAATAATTGTTCGGACCGCGCCTTAGACCGCTCTCGAGGTCGCGCGAACTTGGACACCACGGTGTTGCCCTTGCGATAATTATCAATCAAGAAGCCCTTAATCGAACCTGTCCGTTCTTCGTCCGTCTGAAAAAAAAACCGCTCGAGTCTAGGGCAATGGAAGAGCAAAAATGGGGAATAAATGGCCGCGACGCCGCGGGAAGGGAACCCACGAAAAATGCCTGGCAGCCGCGCGGCACGCAAGGCCGTGTATTTTTAACTTGAGTACCTTCCGGCAACCCTGGCCGGGATCAATACCACCGGCAACCCCGTCGTCGTGTAGTACTACTGGTGGCAGAAAGGGTGCAGCGGGGGTTTAACCTACATATCCAGCCCACGGCTGCCGGAGAAGCTCGCTGGAACGAAAACATTTTCCCTGCGGATGGTGGATCGCGTCGAGTGGACGAGGGGTGGGGGTGGTAGGAAGGGTGGCGTTGCAGCCACTGCTTCCGTTTCTTGGCAAGTATCGACGGCTCTTGAGGGGCGAGTTTCGCCGCGTCTCGAAAGTGGCTGATACGCGGCGATGTATGAGGGACGCGGATGGGGCTACTTGGTGGAAACGGTTTTGGTAATTTCTATAGGAGATTGTCTGGTAGTGATAGATTTTCAGTTCTTTCCTTTTCTATATCGGACGACTTTTGTATTTTATATTGATCTTCCTTTGACGCGAATGTTTTTCTTCTTGTTCCTGATAGTTAGGTTGTTTCTGAAAGGATAAACATTACTATCGTTAGTCGATGGTTAGAGTTTTGTGATTGTTGCTTCGGTGGGTAGACGTATTCTTTCGCGTTCGAAGCACACCCAGAACTGGTGAAATTACAAGTCTCGCAACCACGAAGACCTGCGTCGCGTAATTGAAAAATACCTGTCGCTGTATTTCGACGAAGGAGGGACGAAACTCGCCACCGTACGACTTCGCTGCGACAGGGGGACGAGAAAAGGAAGAACGAAACGATCCGACGCCGCGAACGTTTCCTCGTATAACGTCGCAAAATGGCCGCTCGGGCAGTGGCTGCTCCTTGGAAACTCGTCCGTGGCTCTTTTCTCGCAAGATCGCGGGAGAAGGAGAAGGGAAACAACGCCGGATTGGAATCAAGCCCCGAGAAACGGACTCGCAGGACGTAGTCAAGCGCCTCGACGGTCGTCCAGCGATGCTCGAGGGGTGTGCACGACTGTGGACGACGCTCGAAGCAGAACGCCGAGGAGAGACAAGGTGGAACGAACGGACTGCGTTCCAAGAGAAAGAAAAACGGAAGCAGACTGGATGCCTATGAAAGAGAGAGAGAGAGAGAAGAGAAAAAGAAGCGGAGTAAACGAGGGGGGCTGGAACTGGAAAAAGAAAAAGGAAGACAAGGAGAGTAAAGAAGCAAGTTTCGCTCGTGAAGAGGACAAGGATAAAGAGTATAGAACGGTCTCAAAAGGAAGAGAGGGGTGAAGAGTGACTAAAAGTGCGGCTCTCGAGGACAAAGAGAGTGAAGAGCAAAAGAAACGGATGGAGCAGGATAAAGATAAAGGGACACAAAGGGGAAGGCTTTCGCTCTCGATGCCATCCGAGTTCAGAGGGCAACTTTCGCAATTGCGAGGAGATGCCGTAGCCCGTGGAGGACGGCCACTTGGCCAGTGGAGTAAGGGCGCTACCTTTTATTGGGCGGTTCGTTCCAGGGTAATCGCGTGACCAGCTGAATATTCCTACCGATACGCGCTCGATCGTCGTGGAATGGAGTACGCGTTCGGAATCGGACCGTGGGACGGACTCGACCGGCTGCTTTCTCTCTCTTTCTCTCGTCCAAGCGAGTTTCACGGAGGACTTTTAGCTGGTCGCTCGAGCGGAAATGGGGATCTTAAGGAAGTTACCGAGTCTGAGTGCCTCTCTGTGTCCGTCGAGCATTTTTGTCGGGAGGCAGGTGAACGTGGCGCGGGTTTTTCTTTTTTTCTTCTGCAGACAGGGATCAATTTTTGGAGGTTCGACGGAGATGCTCGTCTCGTTCGGGAGACGATCCTCGCGAGACAATTACGGGGGTTGGTTTTTCGCGATGTTGCGCAATGTCGTGCAACCGGGGCGTGGTCTCTCTGTGCATATACTCGAACATTTCTTCGAAATCCATTCGAAGAAGAATGCTATTCCAGCGCAATTGCTAGGAACAATCAAAGCATTAACCTCATAAACTTAATTAGAAATAACGCGAAAAAATGAATATATTCGCAGTACTATTGATTCCTCGAACGGAGCGCTCTACGAACATGCACTCCGACCAACAACTAATTAAAATCACGATATTTATCGTAACACAAATGTTAAGTTCCAAAATTACAAAGTCCCTCGGAATATATCAACGTCTGTGCAAAGCTTCGTCTTGTCTGTATCACAGCCAACCAAGTAAAACTTCTTGAAAGGCGCAGAACAAGACGCACTCTGTCGAAGCCGATCGATCATTAAAATTTCGCGCGGCAGGTGAATCGCGGGCCGAATTACCGCGCGGATAAAGCGAGAAAGGGTCGCGGGTACTCAGATAAGAGGGCTTTGTCGCGAGCCGCGGGAAGCCCCGGGTAGGCATTATGCGAATACGTCGGAAACGATTGGCTCCCGCGCGACCGTGTTCGACGAACGCGGGGGCGAGGACGCGGGCCGAGAAACCGGAAGCACCGTTCCGTTTCAATGCGCGATCGTGAAAAGGAGCCGATAACACGGCCCCGGCCCGGGTAAAAGCGACCGCCTTTCGAAGATACTCTTTTAATGTGATTTCGCACCAGCTGAAAACCACTCGAACGGCCGATAGAGAGCTGGGCTCCTTTGTGCGTCGCCCGCGAATTTCTATGCGCGGCTTTTCCTCGCTCGAGGCTCGTTACAGGATGCTGCTGCTCCGTTCGAGCCCTCCACGGATTCGCGAACCCAGCGAGGAGCAGGGAATTGTACTCGATTTCTCGAGAGGTGGCACGATCGATCGAACGGTCACTGAAATTCGCTGGTGACATCAACGAGAAACGATAGAATCGGAAGGATTCTCATCGATCTTGAACCAGTGAATAATCGTAGAGCGTTTCGTAGAGATATTTACCTTTCGAGGACAAGAATTTCGTTAATTTAAACAGCGAGTTGCCCTAAGATATGCCCCGATTCTCCTTCGCGAAGGAGAGCCGACTTAACCGAGCTAACGATCCATCTCCCTTTCATGTTACAGTCTGAACGAGAACCGAGAGAGCCGCGAGACGTCGACCAGCCAATACCAGAGCGAAAGTATTCGACGCCACGGTCGACACCCCCGTCGTCTAGTGGCGCATCGTCGAGGAGCCGCGCGGTGTTGTCGGCAAGACGGCCGATCGTGCGAACCAGCTGAGTGCTATTCGACGGCCGCGAGGACCAGCAACAGCCCAAAGATTCTCCCAGCAAAGGGCAAGATGCACATCGAGGTGCAGGTGGCGCTCAACTTCGTGATATCGTATCTGTACAACAAGCTGCCCCGCAGACGGGTGAACATCTTTGGCGAGGAGCTGGAGAAGGCGCTCAAGGACAAGTTCAAGGGCCACTGGTACCCGGATAAACCGTTCAAGGGGTCCGCGTTCAGATGCCTGAAAACGGGCGACCCCGTGGACCCAGTGTTGGAGAGGGCCGCGAAAGAGAGCGGCGTGCCCATCCAGGACATCCTCGAGAACCTTCCAGCGGAGTTGGCCGTCTGGGTGGACCCTGGCGAGGTCAGCTACCGCATCGGCGAGATGAACGCCGTCAAGATCCTCTACTCTGAAACTGGAGACCCTCACGACGAGAGCTCGGCTGATCGCGAGGTGACCAAGACGTTCAACCCTGAGGCCCAGTGCTTCAGGCCGATCGAGGCCGTTGGCACGTCCCTGGGCGGGCTCAGCCTCAGCCCCAAGTCGACGTCCCCGTTCCCGAGCTCGCTGGGCAGCAACGCGAGCAACGGCTCGTCGAACAACCAACAGAGCGGCCACGGTTCCGGTTCCTCGTCGGCGCCGTCGCCGACCCCTATCACTAGCTCGTTCAAGGGCTCCCCTAGTCCTGTCCCGGCGTTCATACCGCGCACCACCGCGCCGCTCACGTTCACCACCGCCACCTTCGCGCAGACCAAGTTCGGCAGCACCAAACTGAAGACCAGCAGCAAACGGGCGAACAGGTTGGTGGGCGATCGTTGGATACTTTTGTGAAAAGTGTGCGCTGGGACGTCTGTCCGTGGAATGCCCTTTCGGTGTCCGTTAGGTACGTCTGGGTGTTTCTAATACCGCTTACACGTATCCGCGAGCACGGGATCGTGCAATTACAGTTCGATCGTAGAATTCGCGTCGAGTTCGTGGCGGCGCGTCGACCACGTCCGCGATAATTGTCGCTCGATAAACTCGCCGATTAGTACCCCCCGCGGCGCGCGATCCAAACACCGGAAGGGTTGAAACGGATAGACGGGCTACCGTAATCCCGAGACGGTAACCCGGCGAACCGCAAACAACCAGGTGAAACCATCAGCAGACCAGACGGATGAATCGCGCGTAATCGCGTTGCTTTCAGAATGTCCCCCACCGAGTTCTCGAACTACATCAAGCAGCGGGCCATGCAGCAACAGATCCACCATCACCACCACCATCAACAGCACCAGCAGCAGCAGCAGCAGCAGCAGCAGCAACAACAACAGCAGCAGCAACAGCAACAACAACAACAACAGGCGGCAGCCGGTGGTCTGCCAGTGTCGCAGAGCTCGCCGCGCAGTCGCAGCATATCGCCAGGCAGCATAGTGGCCGGTGCAGGGCAACAGCACACGGACCCAAGCGCGTACTTCTTCCAGCACGGCCCGTACCATCCCCAGTTCCCGCATCGCAACATCTTCGACTCGTCCAGCCACGGTGGCTACCTGTCCGCTGACCTCTACACAGGCGCCAACTTCCCGTCGTCCTACCTCGACCCGACGACGATCGCTGGCCACCAGTTCTACGGCGCGACCGTGAACGGAACCAGCAACGCGGCGGGCAGCAACGGGAACTCGCAGAGCGCTGGGACCCTCGGCCCAGTCGGATCCGCGGCGACGAACAGCAACGTGAACGCCGCGGGCCAGCAACAGGAGAAGACGGCGCTGGTCGAGGGACTGAACAACTTTGGGCTGGGCTCGGTCGCGCCGTACCCTGCCAGCCAGTACCAGCACCTCCTCGTGGCCAACTAATACCCCGCGCGAGCCGAGAACGAGCGTCTGGCGCGGCTCGAGTCGCGCCTGATCCTCTGCTGCTTCGCCGGATAGGAGGGAGGAGAGTCGGAGGATCGGCTGAGAGACCGGCCCGTAACACCATGCGACGACGTACCAGTCTCTCGAACGGGGCGTCGAGACGTTGTCCAGAGTCTAGCCTCCGTACCCCCGACAGACAGACACACACACACACACACACATACACACACCACCTGCATACGTACACGCAGACCCGTACATAGACACGCGTCCACCCTGATTCCGGTTGCACCATCCGATCCCCCGTGATCTGCTCGCCCGCCAAGTGTCTCCACTCCTGTCTCTCTCCGGCGAACGAGAGTTCAATATCCAGGAAGCTACCAGATTGAACCCCTCCACACACATACACACACACACACACCACTATCACTTCAGCCCCAGGATCGGACAGAGCCGCTGAGCGTTCTTCGTCGCGGGAGCAACCGGACGCGGAGACTAGTTTTCTCGGTTTCGATCGAGGATTCCTGGAGGAGGACGAAACGGGCGAGACGGACGGCTTCAGCAGAGAGGAGCAGACACCGAGGACCGGATCGCCGTCGCGTGGACTCGAGAGGAGAGGCGATAGAGGGAGAGAGAGAATGAGGACGAGCGAGAGTGAGCGTGAGACTTTTGTAGAGCGTGGATTAGGCGCTTATCAGAGTCGGTTCGGAGTTTCGGTGCGCCTGTGTGCTGAAGCGTGCGCGTGCAACGCGTCCGAGGAGGCGATGAAGCGACAACGACGAAGAAGAGGACGAGGGAGTTGTTCGATGCGACGGGACCTCGCGAACGCGAACTTTGCGAATCGACCGGCGGAGGGTCCGCGTGTACCAAACCGTTCCTCGTCACCATCGGGAACGCGGACGTCTCCGATCGCGATGGCGCTAGGCGTCCGTTCGACGCGTGGCTGCTCCCTGTGTCGCGTTGGACCTGGATCAGCCATCTTGTAGCGGACAGGCTTGCCCGGGCAAGCGTACGATCGCCTGAAATGGAAACGGAGACGGAGAAAAAAAGAGAACGCTTTCTCTGTATCCCCGCGGGTAGAACGATTCGCGTGGATTCGGTTGCGAGAAAGATTTTCGAACGAACGAGGTCGAACGAAGCGCCATGCGGCCACACCTGGGACAGCGAAAAAGCCAAAAAAAAGTGAAACATACGGACACGCACGTGCGTGAGATATTCCACGCACAGGCCAGATTCACGATGCAAAACGGAAACACTCGCTCCCATCCATTTTACCTGGCTGACCCGTACAGATGTACTCGCTCTATACACACGCGCCCATATTCACGGATACACACACAAGTACACGTCCACATTTGTCACGGCCAAAAGACACGGAACGCCCTGGATCACTGGTGGCTCTGGTGACACCCACGATTTGACACGCAGACACAGAGACACGTATGCAAGCATAGACACGCGTCCCCGTCCGAGGGAGAAGGAAAAAGTAAAACACGAAG
This sequence comes from Xylocopa sonorina, assembly GCF_050948175.1. Lineage (NCBI taxonomy): Eukaryota > Metazoa > Arthropoda > Insecta > Hymenoptera > Apidae > Xylocopa > Xylocopa sonorina. The sequence continues at coordinate 7,068,590 of NC_135200.1, forward strand.
ACAGACACAGAGACACGCGTACACTCGCACGCGACACGTACACCGACACGTAACACGCGCACACGTACACAAGAGGGCGGAGCGTGCGGACACCCTTAATATCGCGCACGACTTCACCAACACGTACACACAGATATTACCAATGAGTAATAATTTATTTTTTCACTGGTATAGTCGGAGAATTGATAATGAATATATCTGTAGAGCCTATGTATTGTATATTCAAGATATGCACTCACTTCGCGGGTTCTCGCGAAACGGTGTAGGGACTGTCCGTAGCCGACTCTGTCGAAGCGTCGACGAACGAGCATCCCGGGTACGCTGAGAGTTGTACACGCACGGAACTTTTCCTGGTATCCTTCTTGTTCATTATTCAAACGGACAGCGCTATCGAGGAATCGAACAGCCATAAAAAAAAAAGAAAGGGAGAAAAGGATAAGAAGCAACGGATACATGTAAAAGAAAAACGTGAAAAACAGAGCAAAAAATAGAAGAACGATCGAGACGTTCGAGGAACCGCGGAAAAGGGATTAAGAGGGGGGGATGTGGTAACACACGGCTGCCGGTGAGGCCCAGGGATTCTTTCTCGATCGAGTCGCAGATGGTGCTCGCGGTTCCATACCGTTCGGAAAACTCGTCCTCGGTACGATTTTACATTTTATTTTTATAATAAATGCAGTAGAGAGTAGGAGAGATAAGAAAAAAAAACGTGAAAAATGTAAAGTAAAGGAGAGGAGAAGAAGGGAGTAGAAGGGAAAAAGGTAGAGTGGCGGCGTGTTCGCTTCGAACGAACGGGAATATGGCCGCGTTGCGTCGCTGCGTCGCCGTGTCAGCCCCGCTGCCATCAACCCCACGGACGCACCCTCTCGACGCGCCGATTTCTCGACTCGCGACTTGACGTGGAACAACGTCCACACCGTGGGGCCCAAAGTTCGCGATGGTCCTCGAACTTTCCTAATTCGAAGCAATCGAGCTCACGGCTCGTCCCGTTGCCAACGACTCGAGCGGATCCACCATTCGCATAACGTACCCGTCGCACAGTAGGTACATACGCGTTTCATCCCCTCTCGCATCGCATTAAGACACGTTATGTTCCACGATATACCTTCACACGAATCGAACGAACGTATATTATAATCTCGCCTCGAAATTTTGTAATTTTTTATTTTTGTAGAAACGAGAACATTTTCATCGCGGTTACACGAGGCTCGTCTCGTTGGCAATTGGCTGGTTTCGCACGCTCCCCCCCAAATCGATTGTCCGACACAGGATATCCCACAGGATGTTTGGCGATCGCTCGCGGTCGAGCGATGTTCGGAAGATGGCGGACAAAGGGCGCGTCGAGTGGGCGATGACAAAGCCGCGACGACGGGGGCTGTGGGAGCAGCGCGCGGCCGGCCGGTTCGCGTTCGCGGGATTAATTAGCCGATCACGTCATTAAAGGCCACTGTTACTGTCCTCGACGGACGGGCGCCGCGCCGTGATTGCGGCCTCGAACACGCCTGCGAGCGTTGATTTGCCACTTGCGTGGCCTCCGCGCTGAGCGACGAAACGGAGAAATGCGACGATGCAACAACCATTTTCCAACGTGAACGCGACAGGTCTGATCAATTATTCGTCGACCCGAGCGACTCGATAAACGGTTAATCAAATTCGATCGATGTTGCTTTTAGAAAACCCTTTTAGCTCAAGCAGTCACTCGATCAGGCAATTAAAATTCTTCCAACGTTGCTTTCAGGAGGACTGTTCGATCAGGATCGCATTTAAAATTTTCCAGCGTGACCAAAGAGTGCACGGAACTTTTTCTCAAAACCGCAGTAATTCTTTTCTATTTCTTTCGATATCAAGGGTAGCTTCGGATCGCTCTGAAACATATCCAAAAAGATAAAAAATCTCCATCCGTGTCGCTTCACGCGAGAGACCTCCAGCTGCGGAATCGAAAAACTCAGCCACTGCGTTCAGCAGTTCAGCGGTGAATCGATGATTTCTCCTTGTGTTCGATCGTCACTCTGGTCTTGATCGCGTCACGCGAGGCCGCGTCCGTCGAGCAGCACGAGAAACGCGCGACAGCAACGATGGCGGAGGTGCCGCGAGCCGCGGGCCGGGCACTAGGTGCTAAAAGTATTAAAAAGTGTTTAATCTTGTCGTAGCGGGACAAACGTACGGAATACGCGCGGCCAGAGACCGTCGACAGGCTCCCGGACAACGCTCGCGAGCAGCCAGAGGGTGTGCAGGAGGGTCGTATGTTTGAAACGGTCGATCAGCACGGTCCAGCGCGTCCTCTCTCCTTTAGACTAGTTTCGATACCTTAGCGTGACTTTGTATCGTGTAAGTGTATAAGTAGCATAATTTTAGGCGTGACTTTCGTCGTTCTTTCGTACGGATTTTTATATAGCCAGTTTTGTATAACGATCGACGCCGGGCAGCAGCTTCCCCTACCGCGGTCGTTCCCGCCTGGATCGCGACCGATCGACCGTCACGGTTTCAATCGGACATCCTCGATACGATCCCCGAGAGCAACGGCGTCTCCGTGTGACGCTGAAACTTCGACGAGCGAAAATTTCCTCCAAGGTGGACGCGAGAAGGTTCTTCGAACTAGTAGAAAATTTCCATTCTCGATGAACTCGCGTGGGTCAGGCGTGTCTCCGCTTCAACTCGACACGTCCACGCGCGCGGGACGCCACCGCGCGAAGCGAGTCGTTTCGCGTGGAATTTAATCGCGAGAGACGTTTGGAGCACGCCTGGATGCGACCCCTGGACGATTCTCGACGACGCCTCGCGTCGAAGAGTGTAGAATAATTGAGAGGAGGAGGTTCGATCGATCGAAGGACCGGCGAACAGGTCGGCAGATTCTCTCTGGTCGCGCGGGGGGTGCTAAAAAAAAAATACAAGTTTTTAACTGCGGAACTAATAAGGGTAGAGACACACGGGGGGTTGAGAGACCGCGGGTAGATAGTGTCGAGAGGGGACATTGCGGGAGATAAAAAAAAAACCAGTACCCTTTAGTAATATCTAAACTTAATTGTAACTATTACAGATACGTACGACTGTGGTAGCTATGCTAGTACCTGCTATTGTTAAAGAGAGAGAGGGAGAGAACGAGCGAGAGAACGAGCGAGAGATATCGTCTGAGAGAGAATGATGAGTCGAGGTTAGGTGGGAGTGATAGTAGTCGCGACTTTCGTGGTTTTGCCGCGTGCCGGAAACGCCGGTAGTCATCTCCATCCGTCTAGAGAGACCCAGACCCGTGGGTCTGCTCTTCGACTGTGGGTAAATCGATCGTGGGTTCATCTACCGCGATGAGAAACAACTTGAACGATGGAAGGCGATCGTGATGGATCGCGATTTCGCCTCGAGACGCCATGGACGACTTGGCCGCAGAGAAAGAGAGAGAGAGAGAGTGAGAGAAAGAGCTCCTCGCGCCGATTATTTTTCTAATCTTTGTAATCGAACGAAAGGGTTGTAAACAGACGAGACCCGCGAGAAATGCTCGACCCAAATCGGATGAAGACCCCGCGGAGTGAAAATGGCTTCTCGTGATTTTTCGCCAGTCGACGCTCTGCCTCGATGGCGTCTCGAGGTCGAGTCGCGGAGGATCGTTTGGTCCTCGTAGTGAAGACGGAACAGTAACGAGGAGAGATAGAAAGAGAGAGAGAGAGAGAGCGTGAGAAAGAGAGAGAAAGAGGGATGAGAAGGGAGGCAAAAGCGGAGCAAGCGTTGCAATAAGTTGCGAATCAAATGTGGATCTCGGCTTGAGACGAGAGGCTCAGCTCAGCTAAGAATCAAACACACATACACGATGTATACTCTTGTAGCAAAACCAAAAAGAAAAAAAAAGGAAGAAGGGAAGAACGACGGGACGGTGATGGATTGCGGACGATCGAGACGAAATGGCGGACGCGTGGTTAGCGCGAGATGGAGGAAGGGTGCGGCGGCGCGTATGCGGATGGACAGTGGAGAGGTGGAATTGGGCCAGTGAAAAAACGGGATGTCGATATATAGAGCATACATTGAGAAACACAAAGCTAGACATATAGTATTATACGATTACAATAAACGATCGTAACGAAACACTTTGTAAGCAAGGAAACAAAAAAAAAAAATTACGCATAGTTTTCCATAATCTGTAATGGATGTATTCGTTAACAGAAAAAAAAAAACAAATATCGAACATGGTGAGTGGTTAAGGTTAAAACACGTACATGCACACACGACACACGACCGTAACACACGTACACAGAATACACACGCTGCGAACCGTTCCAAGCAACTCGGGTACACACGACACACAAGAACTAAACGAAAAAGAACAAAAAAAAAAATAACTTAATAATTAACTAAACACGAAGTAACGTGACGACGTAACAAACGGTAAATCTGTCTTTTTAAAGTATCATGTGTCTATAAACTATAGCGATCGATATTGTCTCTTTAACCGTAAATGGAGAAACAAGTAATCGTGGTAACGTAACTAATGTCATAGCGATAACCGAACACTGCAATATTAGATATAATATATATTCATACATTTATAGAAGGTGAGAGGTAACGTAAAGCGGATGGCGTGGGAAGCGAAATTGTGCGTGGCTCTGGCACACGCGTGACTAAGAAAAAAAAAAAAAAAAGAAAAACAACAACAGCAAAAAAAATAGAAAAAGAAGTGGAACAGAAAAAAATCATTCGAAGCAACGCGAAACGATGTATATCATTATCGGTTCGTACCCTCACTTCTCTTCTTTGTCCAAAGTCGAATGCAACGAAAAAAAAAAGAAGCGAAACGATAACAATAATAAGAAGAAGAACAATGCACGCATCAGTGAGAGAACGATCTGAACAGCAACGGCGTGTGTCAGAGCGGAAGCGAGCAACAACGGTACGATCTCCAGGCACAGTTGAAAAGAGAAAGCCGTTTCATGCTAAAACAGCAAGAGAAAAGCAAAACGATGCTGAATGGTCGAGAACAATATTAATATGCGTTTTGTGTATCGGACACACTCGAAGTGACATGCGCGCACACACACACACACACACGTACAACACACGTACACACTTTTACACGAACACACACACGCACACGACACGCAAAAGAAAGACCCAAAAAAAAAGCTACGGATTATTCTACCAGGTAATGAATTAACAAGAGGATGATCATTAGATTTGTAATTAATTATATATATATTTTTCAATACTTTAACTACTTGCTGAATGTAAACTATATATATACATATAATTATATATTATATATATTATATATATATTATATATACACACACATACCGCGTAGGGCTGTACCTCGGTTACAGCATGGCGAAAAGGGGGCTGACCCGTCGGCTTCCAGTCCCCGACGGGGTCGCAGCTGGAAATCGGAGACGAGAAACAGCGAAACACGAGGGGCATAAATCGATCTCCATTCGGCGAACGAGTGCCGAGGCGAGAAACGAAACGGAACGGGGCGAAATGACATTTTCGACATCGTCGTCGACCGGAAATGGACGGATCAGCCCTCGGCTGCGGGACCGGAGGGCGCGCCATGTTTGACTCCAGGCGGCGTCCCCCGGATAGGAAAGAGGGAGAGATCTAACGGAGAACGGGAGAGAAAGAGGGAGAGAGAGAGAGAAACGTAAAAGAAAAAAAAAGTAACAAGAACCTTTTTGTACCCCACCCAAGTCACACTCTCGATGTGTCGAAATGGTAAAGAAAAACCAAAAAAACAAGCAACTATGTTACTCGTGTAAGTGCATCCTAAATGTAACAGTTACGAAAATGCCCCTTCTCGGAAGCCCCACCCCAGGCCCCAGTCTTCATCGTTTCGTATGTTTAGCTAAAACCAGGGATGTGACAAGCGGCAGAGTGAACGTGAGAAAACGAGAGACAGAGAGAGAGAAAGAGTGAAAGCAGCGCGAGAGTGAGTTTCGTGGACAGAGGAGAGACGAAATGGGAGTGCGTGCGTGTGTACGCGTGAGAGAGAGAGAGAGAGAGTATTTGCTGATCGATCAAGGTGAATTCGGTGAACGCGTGGATCGGCGGCGAAACGAAGCATCCGTGGCAAAAGGGTGAGATCCGTTTCGTCGCGGGCGCGGAAGACGCGCTCCCTTGTTTCTCGACACCCTTGCGCGAACGCGCCGTTATCCTTTCGTTCTGTTTCGCTGACGAATTAGACGCGCGTACCGCGTGAACGGACGCGCGCGCCTTTTACCATTTTTCACGTACGTATGCACGCGTATTCGGTTGTTACTCGGAACGAGTGCGGTTACGACGAGAGAAAGAGAGCGTGCACGGTGACGAGCGGCGGAGGAAACGAGTGTGAGAGGGAGAGAGAGAATGGGGAAACGTGGAAATGGGTGAGCCTGCGTGTGCGAGCAAGACGAACAGCGAGACACTGTGCGCCTATATATGTATATCTGTATATAGGTACTACCTTTTTCACCCGCTATCGTTGTTTCCTTTATACTTCTACTTCTCCTTCTTTTTTTTTTATCGCTATTATTTTACATACTATTACTATTAATTGCATACATTACTACTGTTATTACTACTATTATTACTACTACTACTACTACTATTATTATTATTATTATTATTATTACTATTATTATTATTGTAATCGAGATGTATTTTCTGTTGGCTTTAGATTTTGTTCCTTTATTTTTGTACGAGAACCGTTTTACCTTTACTACGTGTGAGTTATTGTAAGCTATATAAGAACACTTTTTCTTACCGTCGATCCATCTTACAGTTAGTGGATTTATCGATCGCACGGGCGACGCTGATCGTTGACCAGGATCGATCGTCAGGGCGATGGCAATCGTTCGAGGGGTGAATCGTGGGAACCGTCAGCGACGTCCGCGATCTACGTTAGACATTTAAGGTGAACCCTTTTCACGAATCAATATTTTTTTTCTCCTCCTTTTTTTGGTCCTTTTACCTTTTATTTTCACTTTTTTTGATAGTTTGTTATTGTTGTTTTTGTCTTTATTTTTTTTTTTGTATGATATATTTGATTATACCAGCGTGAACCGCTCCTCCAAATAATATAATATATACTGCTATATTATATATATACAATATACATATACATATATATATATTTTTGTTAATAATACAGTGGTTTGATATAACTACAGTGATTATCCTGTTGTAACGGATTTGTTTTCTATATCTCTTTATGGCCCGTGAATGCGTCATTAATATAAAAGAATAAACGAAAAAAAAAGATAGAGGACACGTGCATATATATAAAAATATAAATATATATGTATAGAGCATTATACATACTTATATGAGAAAATATCGATTATATATACATATATATATTATATACATATACATACACTGCTACATTATATTTTGTTTAACGACGAGACAAACCAAAAGAGCAACAAAAAAAAAGCGAAAAAATCTAACAAAAAATAATAAGAATGCGCTACGAACGAAGGATAGAGAGGGAGAGAGAGAGAGAGTGAAGAGAGCAGTGTCACGTTTTAGGCGTGTTACTTGTCTTAATTTAACTCTTTGCACTCTGAAACTTTTTCATACGATCCGTCAGCAAGTTCGACACACACTTTTTATAACGCCTTTATTACGTCTGAATTAAGTATACGTAACGTGTAACAACTAGCATCTACTGTCGTTTCGAGAAGAAAGATGATTAGAAATAATTACCGATTCTTTTATTTCCCCCGTTGTTAATTCGCTTCGTTATGGAATGGACCGAGGAAAGTGAACGGGGTAACGTTATCCGCGATCGAAAGATCGAGTGCAAAGGGTTGAACGTCGGGGGCTGGCGAGGGTGAGACCGGAACGAGCGAGAGAGAGCAGGAGAGTTTGTCGAAGGAAGCGTTTCTTGAAATTTTTCGAGCGTCCGGGCCGAACCCCTCGACCCGAGAAACGCAATTAGGAAATTACGAAACGGCAGGGAGGGTAAAGGGATACGAGTAAATGCACACGCGCATAGACACACGAACTGGTCGATGAACGAACGAACACGCACCGACTAAAACGGTGAGAGAGAAATGCTAAACAGAAACAGGGAACGAGAGCGAACGAAGGGACAGAAGAGAAACCAAAAAACAAAAAATGAAACTCGCGTGTAATATACTTATAATATCATTTTGTAAATTATTTTTTGTATTTTTATATATATATATATATATACATATATATAAATATCGAAGCATACGAGACAAAAAGCGGAACAGTGTTTGTGCGTACGAACCGGAAGAAAGAGGGCGGAGAGAAAGGACGAGTGGAAGAAACGGTGGCGAGTAAACAATAGTCGAAGTCGAACTCCTGGTATGATTGTGAGAATCTTGAAAAATCGAACGACAAGTGAAGAGAAAAAGGAAAAGGGAAAAGAGGCATGATAGACTCTGTGAGGGACGGAATGAAAGAGCGAGAATGGGAGTGAAAGGGTGGCGAGAGAGAACGTGAGTGAAAAATCTCGTAACGCGTTGATAACACTGGCGATACTTAAATCGATCGTTGATCAAGAGGTGAATAGACAAAACGAGAATCGTCCTTTCGTTGATCGAGAGCGGCGCCAGAAAAGATGCTGTTCGTTTAACGAGAGCAACGGTTTAAGAAAGGAGGGAGGGAAGGAGAGAAGCGAAAAAGACGCGTGCGTAAAACTGTGCGCCTGTATTTCAACCTGTTCGTGAAGGAACAAACGTATACACACACAGACACACACACACACACACACACACACCTCACACTAAGAGACACACAATCCCGCAATACATATTATGTTAATTCGTGACACAAGTCCCGAGACGATATGGATTTTTGTTCCCTATTATTTGTACCTTTGTATTGTATTCTGCAGCTTTGTCAATGCTTTGTTTATTACTACTATTACTACTACCACTATCGTTATTCTTATTACATCTTACAGTGATCGTTCTAATTGACGTTATCAACCGCTGTCGCTGTCGGTGTTCCGACGTTACGCCGTGCCGTCGACCTTTAACTCTTTTGTACCGCCATTCTTTGCGTCGCGCGTTAACCCGCGGCGCTTCTCATTTCTATCGCATTATATCCGCCCTTCCGTTTTCGTCCCCCCCCCCCCCCACCACCCCTCTAATTTCCAATTTCGAGATGAGAAAAGACGTGGCGCGGATCGCCTCCAAAGTGAACGACTGTGCGACGACAGTGGAAACCTCGCAGCAACCAGTTTTAGTCGTATTTATGTAGAGCCTCGGAGAAGCAGCAAGCGCGTCGTTAGGTTTATTAATTAAGAGCACCGTGGACGGCTGTGCGCACACAGTCGTTGGGTCAGGCATGGGCCGACTTTCCTCGCCTGGTCCCCGTCGACGTTACCGACCAAGCAGCCTGGGGGACGGATACGTGCGGACATCCCACGGAAGTAGCAAAATGGAGCAAAAGTGGGACGCGCGACGGCTGATCTTCGCCGTGCGAGTACAGTCTCCGGCCTCTCGTTCCAAGTCACGATCGTGTGTCCCGTTACAGTGAAATTTCTGTCCCCGTCCCGTGTCTATCGCGAACGAGCACGAGGGACGAGAAAGGAAAAGAATGATCGAGAGCGCGCGCGATAGTTGCGAGCAATTCGCGTGCAACGATACGGTCGTCCGCGTCGCACTTGTCAACGTAACGATTTCGTAACGACGGACGACTTTTACCCGCCGGAAGCGTGACTTGAACAACGAGACGACCACCGTGCACTCGGGCGTCTGAAACGCGCCAAGTAATTCAGACGACGGCACGGCCCTGTTGTACGACTAATAAAGCGTCCCTGTCACGGAAAATGTGGCAAGTTCGCCCATGCCTGTGTTAGGTGAACGGAAGCGGCACGCGCTTCCGCGGGACGCGTGCGTCGAGCCACGATCACCGGTCGAGGGGGTGAACGCTTCGAGAATGGACCAAGATGGTCGAGAGAAAGAGAGAGAGCGAGAGAGAGAGAGAGAGAGAGAGAGAGAAAGGGAGAATACGGGAAATAAGAGATACGGTGGAGAGAGATCCAGATCTTTTATAATTTTATAGAAAAAAATACTAATATAATAATATATACTCTGTCGATTCTGGGCTAGCCACGGAATCCTGCGGGAAAAAAGACACTAGATCGCTGGTTCCTTTCAATCGAAAGCTTCGATCGAGCTTCGCACGGCGACATCTCGCGATCGCTGAGACGATACTTTGGGGGGACGATCACTCCCTCGACGATCGATCGATCGATCGACGTGTTCATCGTGGCGTTTGAAATGGCCCGCGCAGACTGGGACGTATAATAGATCACGATCACGTTGGTCGTCTGATTGAACGCAGACCAACGGTTAATTAGCGAATCCATCGATGATAAGTACCATCGACTCGTAGATCGTCTGGCGTCGTACAGTCACGAAGAGGAAGAGCCCAGTCTGCGGCAAGCTTGACGAATCGATCGAAGGTGCGCCGTTTCTCGCGGTGTTGCTTCGTGTGTCCCCAGCCCATCGAACGAATTTCGTTTTCACGCGTACAAGACACGAGTGAATGGGGCTAATCCCGAGTAGAGCGCGGAGGATGCGAAAGTGAGAACCGAGAGAGATGAAGAGAGCGTGACGTTTCCTGCTTGCTTGCTTGCTTGCTTGCGTGAGCGTGCGTGCGGTTACGGAGGGAACCGTTTTTCGTTTCTCGCGAGAGGGTGTCCTTTCTTACGATAGTTTCCCGCGCAACTACGGTGGACGAGGGTGGTGCCGATCAATCTCGCCTCCATGGATCCGTGACCCTCTCGACCCGCGCCGCTTTCTCGGGCAGAGTCCAATTTCCCCTTCCGGTGAGAGTTTGGTTGAAGATTGGATGACACATATCTCTCTCGAGGGAACCTTCGACGTCACTGGAACCCGTATCGAAATTAACCTCGAACCATTTCGTTTCGTAACAATTTATCCCGACTAAGTTCAAGGCGTTCCCAGCCGCGCCGGGTAAACGCGTGCGAGGAGTCGATTCGAGTCGACGACCACGAGAATTGACTCGCGAGGAATACCTTCTGCGAATCAATTCGAGCAACCAGCGGATATCGCGTGAATCGTTTAAATTGGACGAAAGAAACGATCGAGACTCTGCCCGCGGCGAACTATTAGACAATTTCCACGCGTATCCTTTGGGTGAAAGAGAATCGAAGAAGAGAGAGAGAGAGAGAGAGAGAGAGAGAGGGAGAGTGAAGGAGAGAAGGAAAGAAGGAAACGGGATTCGAAGGGTGTAGGATCCAGGACGGCGTCGGTGAGGTCAAGGGGAGGGCGCCTGGTATTAGTACACATTAGTTTCTTCGATAGGAGGCGCCCAATTAGTTGTTGGAATTTTGTAGTCTAGGCGATAATTCTCGATATAGAGTTCAATGTTGTCGAGTTTTTATTAGTTGAGCGAGCGAACGCGCGCGATCGTCGTCGGGTACCGGAACGGCGGCCGTGCGAGGCGCGCGGCGGACAGAGAGGCCGCTTCCGGTCGAGCGTGTGGGGTCGAAACGATCGCGGCCATTAAAGCGCTTGCAGTCGATACGCTCGTCGGCACCGGTCGAGTGTGCGTTTCTCCTGGCGAATCGAGCTAACTGTTTGTTCCTAGATCGCTCGACGAAAATTATAGACGTTAATATTATTATCAAATGAATTTAATACGAGTTTAATAATATCGATAACCGATTTAATTTATATATTTACATAAATGATTTCAAATAAAGGATGGTTGTGTCTTTCATGTAAGACGATCTCAAACTTGATCTCTATCTGCGTGCTCAAACGGTCTCGCGCCACGGGAACTCGGGTTTTCTGTTTCTATTCGCGTGGGTCGATGGTAAATCGGTTCAGAGCGGAAACAAGAGTTGTTCGAGCTTACCAAATCTTAGAACGAAGCGATGGACCGCGAAAGTTGACGCGCGTCAAGTCACGGAAACGTACAAGCGATCACTGGACGATCGACTGAAGCCGCTCGTTGGTACTGTCCTCTAGTTTTGATAAATACCTCGGGGAGTGCGACGCGTCCGACAGACACGCTTTGGCACGTTTCTTCCGACAGAAACGATCGTGGCGATGGTTTGTAGAACGCGAGGTCTGTCGGGGCCCGTCGTTTTCCTCTGAAACGATTGAAAATCGCGAGACTCGATTCTGTGAAGCATCGAAGAAGCTTCGAGTTTCTTTCCCTCGAAGAAACGAAGACGGTCAGAGTTGTGCTCGTTGGACGCTCGGTTGTACTCTCGTCGGATCGGTTTCACTTCCGTCTCGACGCGAGTCCAACGAAGCGAAACGATTCAACGAACAGAACTCGGACGCGAACGTGTCGCGGAAACGTATGCGAGAGGCTTTAAACGGTTGCGCACCGGTTGGAAGGACCTTATTCGTTGATATTCGTTTTGATACAACAGCGCAGCATAGATTTGCCGATCTAGACTAGTTTTCTGAACTTTTATAGAAATTTTATACAGACCTCAACGCAGCGTCGGTGTCCTATCCGACTTCGATAAAGCCATACCGTACAGTTCCGAAGGGGGTTCAAGAGAAATCTGACGTTTGGCGAAGCTCGCGTCAGCTCGTCGACGAATTTCGTCGGTGTCGCTCGAGATACGCGCGGTAATCGGAGCGATAGGAGTAACAAACTTCTGCGAATCGGTTCTATACTTTAAACGCAACCAAAAGAACGAACGAAACACGTGTATTCTTCTATTAAGTAAAAACAAACTAACATTAACACCATTGTTTCTGTAATAAACCACTTATTTCAACCTGTGCAACATTTCAATGATAGATACGTTCTCTTGTTCGTACGCTGCTTAACTCTTATCGTCACCGTCTTCTCTGGTCGTGGAGAAAAGAGAAGAAACAAAAAAAAACCGACGAAATTCTCGGATGCGAGTCACGATACTTCCATAAATCGATCGAGAACGAACCACGAGAGCAGCGAGATGTTAAAAACGTTTTCAAGCGAAGGAGTAGAAAAAAGGAACGAGAAAGAATCGAGTCTCGAAGAAAACGATCGAGCGGACCCCGTTCCCCGGCCCGACTTCCGGTTTCCCTCGAGGCCCGTCGACTCGTCTCCGCGGATCGACGAGTGGCCAGGTCCGTTGAAAGGTGTCGCTTCGCGAGTCGAGGTGGAACCTCGAGCCTGGCGAACACTTCCGCGCCTCGTTCGGCACGCGACCAACCGAATCGTATACCAACCCCGCGAGCCGACGGACTTCCGTTCCGCGTCCGCTCGACCTCTCGCTCCCTTCGACGTTAGCGTTGTTTCAATTTTTATCGAGACGTTCGGTTGAGGGGCGGTTGTCGCGTCGGGAAGGGCAAAAACGGAGGCGAGAGAACGAGAGTGGACGAGTGGCGCGGTGTCGGTGTGATTCGCGCGGCGACCGATCGAGGCGATCGTGTACGCGCACGGGGACACGAACGTGCGAGGGATCGAGGATGGAAGCCCGTCGGATCGTTGGGGCGAGCGCGAGGGTGAGGGATAGGCGCGTCCCTGTTGCACGGTCGCTAAAATCCACCACGACGTGTGAAACGTTAGATGAAACCTTTATCTATATATATTTGCCACGATATTCAATACGTGAATGAGTATATCTAGTAAAATAATATTGATATAAATACATAGAGACAAGAGAGAGAAAATGAGTGAGGAAGCGTGAAAGGGAGAGCGCGAGAGAGAAAGCTCGTAGAAGAGAGAGAGAGCGTGTAGTGGGAGAGTGTGCGCGCGCGAACGACCGAAGAGAGAGAAAGTATGGTAATATCATGAAATTATTATTCTTTGTTACTTCTTTATAATTAAAACAATAAAAAAGCTGCTGAATAAAAATGACGCGGGACATTTGTTATTTCCGAGCCAGTTCGGGGGTGGTTCCCGCGTGGACAGCGATCGAGCGACGATAGGGTGTCTATGTTGCAGCAAAACCTTCGACTCTGGGAGCAATATTAAACGGTCTTTAAATATCAACGGTATTAAAATATACAGACTTCTGAACTTTCTAATTTTAAATTAGAATTTTTATTCAATTAGATTTTCTCGATCATTTCTAGAGATAGACTTTTCTTTTATAGATTTTATCGTGTATAATTTATTCGTTATTAATATTATACCGCTATTTTCATACTCGAATCGATGCTATTAACAAGACACTATATTTATATTCTTCTTAAACAATCGAACGCTACGCATTTACCGACGCCAAGATTTACTTTCCTTTTCCACGATTAAACAGAGTTTCCAACTCCCACCCTCAACCCTCCTTCGGTTGCACTAAGATTTCATGACTTCTTCTCCAATCTTGTATCCAATTTGTTTCCTTTTTATTTGTTGCAGAATCAACAGTGAACGCGCGTACACCTGTGTAACGATCGACCGGTAGAATTATACAGAGAGGCGGACATTACGCGAGGGAATAAAATCGCGATGGGTATCCGATGAACGAAGCGCGGGCGGCGTTTCGATCAGATCGGGCGGAAAACGTATCGAGAAATTTATTTGCGTCCGGTTGAAAACACTCGGGACGATACCCGGCCGCATTAATTCACCGGAGATCGGTGCGTGATACGTCTGCAAATGATATTTTCTAGTTAGAACGCGATCGTCCGCCCGTGATACACGTTCGTCGAAATATTTCCCGTTCGCTGTTTATTCGCGCCCCTTTCGCTGTGAACGGGTGGAGGAGTTTCGAGCGGGACGCGCGCGCGACAAAATATTTATTTTCGAGCGTATCGCGATGGGACAACCCCGATTTCCTCGTCCATCGTGCGTTCTCCTTTTTCATCTCGAGAGCTCGCAGCACGGCGCGAGATTTTGTTTTCGTTATTTCGCACGAATTTGTAGCGATGATAACGCGATTCGAATATTTCGCGCTTACTTTCCTTCCTTTTTTTTTTGTTCTTTTATCACGCATGAAAGTGTAAAAGCATCAGATTAATACGTTCTATCGTTAAACGACAATTAAACGCCGCACTTGACTGATCTTATCGGAATAGATAGCGACACCTCGTCGATTCACTTCCGGTCGCTCGTCAGCAGCGACTCGTAACGTCGGATCGAGTGTCGCGATCCACGAACGGTTCGCGTTCTCCGGGGTTTCGCGGCCTCCTCCGCCTCGCCGCGTAAATTCTTTTACGTAACGCGCGCGGGACCTTGAAATTGGAGAACGAGCGCGAGACGCTGGCGAACGCGCGCGCGCCGCTCGAACGTGGAACGTTCGTCGTCTCTATGGTTTCGCGCGTGTTCGACGCGTTACGTAAATCCGATTCCGTCGCAATTGGATTCCTTTGACCGATTTGCGGACGCCCTCGAAGTTTGGCACGCCAGCGGCCACGTTTCAAGCCGCTCGTTCTCATTCCGGTCCCTCTTGGTTCCTCGAGGATCTCGCAAGCTCGCTGCTGGTCTTCAAACGCGTAATCGTCGTTTCGCGACGCGTTCTGTAGTTACGATCGTCTACGATGGCTTCCTTGACCGTAATGACGTTTGTCGCGAGTAATTCGGTACTTTGAGTAACGATTAGACACCCTCTGCGTAGATATCTGTAGTAAGTATGTAAATTTGTCGCAGCACACGTCGTTGCAATTGTAAAAAAGATTGCAAAAATTAAAAATTGCGATTAAACGAATGCTCGTACCTGAATATGTAATAGTATTTACTGAAAGCGATTTATATAGCAAAAAAGAATTTCGCAAAAGAAACTTATTAACGCATAAGCGAATGTACAATAAAGCTCTCGATCTACCATAAATTCTCATTAAATTTGAATAACAAATTCTCGTCGTTGCGCAATTGCGAGCCACAGAAAATTCAATGGACGTTTCTAAAACACGCTCGGCGAAATCGATTCGATAACCCAAACAGCCTCCTCGCGAACGACCGTGCGAGACCCGGCGAGCGTCCGCGTCGCCATTTTATGCGCTCGCCGGTCGACCAGCTGCGAATTCGTTTCACAAACGCAGCGTTGCGAAACGCGATAGAAATCGACGGGATAAAGATATGGTAAATCGATATTAGGTTAACCGACTCGATTTACAGCCCCTGCGATCGTCGTTAACCGCTACGTTAGGCGGTTTCGAAAAGCGAACACGAACCAGGCGCGCCAAACCGTACCGCTCGATAGTCCTCGCCGAGCGCGTCAATTTGTTTCGCTCGCTTCGTGAACTCGCGGGACACGTATCTCCGCCGCGGAGGATTTATGCGGATAATTTCGGAATTTTTAAGACGCCGCGCGTCGATTTATCTCGCCTCCGCCGTGAATTTATACGACGCCAGTCACCGTTTCAGGGAACGGTGGTCTCGACGATTTCTCAGCGCGCCTCGGAGGCAACACCGTGATCGCCGATCGTCGAACGGATCCGCATTGACAGTGCGTTAAAACGGCGACCGTTAGGGAAGCGTCGCGCGCGTGGCGATAAAAGGAAACGCGGAGGTTGGAAACGATCAACGGGAATAATAGTCCACCATAAATCGAGCGCGGCGCAACGGCCAATGGGAAATGATCATGCAATTGCGAGGAGAGACTGAAGTGCCTGTGCATCACGCGGTGATGCATTGAGAGCGAGGTCGTTCAAGTGTCGATCAACAGACACGAAACTGGCTCGACGTGAGCAATTTTAATAGCTGATTCTCTGCTTCTTTTCCCGCGAGTGACAGGTGCGCGGACGACGCGAGTTGATAGTCGTTGTTAAGGAAGACTTTGATACAGTTCCAGCGATTTGCTGCTGCATTCCGCGTTTCATACTTCATCGATACTGAGAACAGTGGATTTTACATCGAACGAAAGTAATAGATTTGTCGTCTTTTCGTCGTCCTGGAAAGTCGAAAGGATATTGAAAAGCACCGTGTAAACCAACAGATTGACACTGATAAAAATGGTTTCTTAAGTCGATTTAAATAATCCCGACCATCGTCCATTCATCTGCGCCGGAATGCTAGAAACCAATGTAACAATCCGCGTAGCTGGGTGTCGAACGAGGATAATTCGATTAGAAGCCGTGTCGACCGTGACCAAGTTTACTGGTCGCGTTATAATTGCCGATCGCATTATCGCGCGTCAGAAAATCTGCGGATGGCGTTGATTTGCTCGGGTCTCGACGCTAATTCAATTTGCCTCGAGGCCAAATCGCGTCGCGACGAATCACCATCGCGAAAACCCGATCCCAAACGTGAACCTTTCCTCGTTGGAATAATCCAAGATCGATATTCGAGTCCGTATTTCGTTTTGAAAAGCCAAAGTAAAAAGGCCAGCTACGATCGACTCGTTTGGTGAAATAAAGAGAGCTCAGCGAGACGATGCGTACGATAGAATTTAAAAAAGAATCGACACGGATCAGTCAGATTTTCAGCCTTAGAACCGCGCCTCGTTCCAATCGGAGCGCCTTAATTGTTGAAAAAGCGCTGCGATCCTTCGAGAAGGATATCGTACCGCAGGTAGTAAGTGCATGTCGCAACGAACGGCGGTTTGTGCCACGGTTGATCAACACTCGCCTTGCCACCGTATCGGATGGCGGCAGAGAAGAGGAGAAAAAAAAGAAAAGGTAGACGCGAGAAAAGCGGGAACGGGATCGAGTTCAGTCGTTCGTGGCAACTTTTCTTCTCGGAGCTCGGTGCTTCAACCGAGGGTGAAAACTCTTGGGAACTGCGGCCGGGATCTTACGCGCGAACACCTTCCTCGTCTCGACTACGAAAGTTTCTTAGGCTAAGCAACCGTGGTGCTCTTAAAAATTTCGTAGGAAACTGTCGTAATTTTCAGTTTCATGGATATTGGGATCCCTCGAATTTTATGAGAGATCGAGACATGGCTGGAGGAAAGTTAAATTCGATATCGAGCCTAATTTTATACAAACATCTACCGAACGTTTACGTTCAGATTCGTTCGGAGGAAATGAGATTAATCGAAAGTATCGACTGCTGACGCAAAACAGGAGTGTCGTTATGTTATCTGGGTATTAAAAAAGCTTGATTATGCTGTCACTTCTGGTCCCGAGCCAGACAAAGGTCGTTACGAAACGCGAAAGCTGCGTGGATGCTAATAAACCGGTCACCTCGGGCGGCCGACATTTTTTCCTTGATTAAATCACCGATCGATCACGCATTTGCATCCCGGCGTCCCTCTGAGTAAACGCCGCCAGCCAGCGGGAAACCTTTCTCGTACACCGGTCGACTCGATAAAAAATTACGTTCCCATCGTCGCTTTATAGACAGCGACGAACGTTTAGACGCGAGGTACGTGCGATTCGCGCGGAGAAACTCCTGTAGCAATGGGGCTTAATTTTGATTGACGTTTAAACGCGAGAACGTCGAACGCTGGACTTAGGCGTAAAGCGCTGTCGACTACTGTCGAACACTGTCGCCTCCTTCAGCCAACAATTTCTAACTACATAATCATATTCCCTCGATGCGCGAGTTAATTTGAATGCAAAAAATATTGGGTTATGACGATTAACCCCTTGCACTCGATACCTTAGAAACTATAGACGCCAACAGAAAATTCCATTCGAATAGAAAACTCGAGAGAAGCCACTTGTTCGTTCGTTTCGTGTAATTTAATTATGCCCAGAGTAACGTGGAAGTATTTATTCGACTTGTCGCCTGTTCGAGCGAACGATTCCATTTTTGCGCCGCGACATTCGTCATCGCGCCTTCATCCTGAAAGGACGAGAGCCCCGATCAGCGGGGATGGCGGGCGTAATCGATTAATTAAACGGCCAAGGCAGCCGCGCGTCGCTCGAGGGTGCCTAATTAATCGAGCAGCCTCGAACAACGCGGCTACACCGTCTTATCGACTGAACCACGGGCCATTGTACCAGAAGCGAACGGTTAAGGCCGGCCAGCAACGCGAAACGAACCGCGTCCCGTGTCGAGCGGGCGTTGATCGATGGATCGTCGATCGAGCGACGCCCCGTTTCCATTCAATCTCGCCTGGTTACGATCGACCGTGACGTAATCGTGGCGTACGAGGCGGTCAGTTGTTCCACGCGTCCAGGAACGCCGCCTTCGATCGCGATTTCGGCGCTCGTTTCCATTGCGCCATTGAATGATCGAGCGTTCATCTCGAGAACCGCGGTTGGGCCAACGATGGCGTTGGTTTCGCTGTCGTAACGCGTTACTACGAGATTTCGGAGGGAGGAACTACGGTGGGACTTTAACGTTTGAAAAAAGAAAGTTTCGTTATTTAGAGCACACTTGCGTACACGGATTACGCGGTCTTGCGAGATGTACCTTTGGCGCGTGAAATTGATAAATTTGTGGCGTACCTACGGGGAACACTGGAATTTTTACTAAGCTCCAGAATGAAATTTTTGTGCTAATTAATGCTGGACCAGCTGGGCTTGAAGAAATGTGCACGATGTACCGCGAAATCTCATCCGTGCATACGAATTCGAGGATGGCCAATGCACGGACGAGTAAACTGGAAAGTGTACTCGACGCAATTCGTAGCGCAGCAAATGTCCGCTCTACCCTAAAAAATGAAACACAAGAGTAGTGAAAAGCGAACCACTCGCGTCTACAATGCCCAAGCACTGGACGTCCGTAGGCGGGATTCACGTCAGCGCGTTAATTAAAATTCGATAGCCGATTAGCACGTAGACGCGTAAAAACAGATGCGACACTGGCAAGGCCAGCCATAGTTTAGGCCTGATTCATAGAGACGTTGCGATCGCGATACGGTCATGGTCAGATCGTTCGAACGGACCGATACGTGTCAATGCCTGGCTCCGCAGCGTTATCGCGAGCGGATCGGTGTGTTGGAAGTTCTGCCCATTATGGGACGGCTGCGTTCCAGCTGTGAGTCAATCTAATTCAATATCCATCAGCCGCTCGGATCGTTGAATTCCGAGTTCCTATTACGAGCCACCACTTTTACTACCCCTCTCTTGATTAAACTTGAACGTGAACGATTTTCCTACGAATTCTCCCTATCTTTAAACTTTCCAGGGATACTCTGTTATCCTTTCGATCAAATAATTAGTAACTATGTTGTATGTTGTTACTCCAATCGCAGACTAAGAGAATCCTTCGTAGCGTGTAACTTTATTCGAAAAGAAGAACTCGTTCACGCGTCAGGTTGCGCGCCATTTGAAACTTCAAAGAGGGCTAATTAATCCCTGATCTGTTATGGCGAGAAACCATTTTTCACTGGTAATTAAACGATCGTACGTGCACGTGTTTATCAGCACGATGGAAAAGGGGATCAGAATCCTGGCAACGTGAGGTACGCAGGCCGAGCTCGACACAGCGATTAGAAACTCCACACGTGTACGGTGGTCGAGCTAGTTAAAAATCCGATCGATGAACAGCCTGTGACCTAACTTTCGCGTGCTGAATAATTAACGTCGTTACAGATACCTGCGCGCCTTTGATTAAAAGGGTATCTAAGTCAGTCGGATGAGGTATCATCGCGAACAATGCAATCAAAGTGACTGACATCTGACAACGCGTTTTACAACGCGAGCGAAAGAATTCTAATTAGCGATTACATATGTAACGTGTGCTCGTTTCCTCTTCGACTTTAACGCTTTTCTTTTTTATCGGGAATCGATGTGAGAATAGAATTCCCCGTTGTAAAGGAAGTTCTCTAGTTTAATTAATCGAGGATGTTTCAATGGAGTACAAGCAAACGTTTAAGGGGTGAAATTTATTTCCTCTTTATTTATACATGTAAAAAATTCCAAATGTTTCTAGTATTTGTACAAGTGATCGAAATGTAGTTAAAATTAACGACGAATCCGAAGCAGAGTCGAAACTAACAGTGTCTTCCTCATTTTCAACCCTTTTACACCGATAAAACCGATAACGTTCAGAGATGGTTGTTGCAACGAAACAAAATTTAATTTACTAGACGAGAACGAAGAAGAGGATTCTGAATGCTTCGCTTTAAAGACTCTGTGGTGATAAAAATTTGTAAGACGGGATAACTGGATGAGAGAGCGGTGAAGTGAATTGATAAAAAATATTGTCTAACCCGTGGTTCGTCGTTGTTACGTGTCTAGCACGTCTGTTACACCATCGTCGAAGCTATCAAACATCTCGCGTACGTTTCGGCTCTGAACATATGCGTGATTGTGTCGCAAGACTAAAATGGATCAGCTCGTGTGACCTTCTAGCTTGCTCCGGTGTCGTTCGTTTCTAGTTAACGACCCAATTTCTCGCTCGACCGGAACGCAGAAGAACGGCATCGGTTAAGAATCGTGAAATCGTCCAAGTAGTGAGTTATCGGCGAAGAATCAACGCCGCGAGTGCACCTCTGGCGCGTGTCCAAGCATCTAAACACTGGAGATGGACTAGGGGTGGCGAGGATTACATGACTCAACATTTCGACTCCGAAAATAATCGATACCGTGCCATATGGCGTAACGCATTTCATTTAGTAGCTAATATCCATTAATTTCGTCCTGGGGGGTTCGATATTTCAATGGCGGTCGCATTCTGTGCCCACTTAGAAGATTGCGCGCACAAATGATTGAAATTAAATTTGCATAAAAGTCTGAGAAACGTTGCGACCTTTCAGTTTACCTCGAGGTATCTCACGGTAACGTGTAAAACTGTTTTCTGCTCTTCTGCGGATTATATTGTAACTGGAATCGTGTATTACAGACACGCGTGATCGTGTTTCTAAAGAAGAGGCTCGGATACTCGGTTCCGTCACAATTTAATTAATTGCGTCGAACACGTAGCGGACGTAAGTTCGAAAATTGAAGACGTTCAACGAGCCGCATCCTGCTTTAGAATTCACAACAGGTGGCCAGCACAAAAAAGTCTTGCAACAATTGGAAGACACTGGCTGCACGTGTGCATCCAGCGTTCACACGTGCGACGCCTCTTTCGACGGTGGAGCCGGGTTCAGAGCCGTGTAAGGAACCCGATCGTTGCACGCGGCTCGGTAATTTAACGGCTATTCGCGTGTCTCTGACACCATAAACGCCTTTGAACAGCTAAGCACTGGAGTAAATCGCGGTTCTTCCGGTACCCGTCAGCAATGACATTACCGCACACGCTTATACATTGCAACGCGTTTATAAACCTAAGGGTTGGACCAAGCAGGCAAAATATCGATGCGACGAGTCGTTTAATATTCTCCATTCCTCCTACATTTAGTAGTTATTGCTACCTACGGATATGTTTCTCGTCTTTCGGAACATACATTACGAAAATACTCGTTCCAAGAAAAAATTAATTTCTGTTTTTTTAGTACAAATAGATTTCTGTTCATATATTGATTTTATGTTTGTGATCCGCACGATTTGAACTTAATATTGTAAAGAGGTGACAATGGGAAATCTGATCATTCCGTTAACGAAATGAAGGAGAAATAATATGGGCGCGTACCAAAGGGGCGCTTAAACCAATGAGGATAGTTATAATGATATAATGTACATACATATATATTTATATAAAATCAACCAGGGCACATGCATGTCTTTATACATCTATACGATCATCATTTTTTACAATCTCGTTTTGAAAAATCCCATGTCAAAATATCCTGTACACTTACGGTTAACAAGAGAAAGGAAGGAAATAACAATTGTCTTCCGCTGTTTCTTGTTCTCTTCGAGGTCTAGACAATTTCAAACGGAAGAAACATTCAACGCATCAAGCATCCTCGTCCTCGCGATCTTCTCCCAGGATCAGTCACACAAGAACACTCCAGGTACAGAAAAATAGATTCTTATTCCTTCGTTACGAATACTAAATTACGTCTGAAAAGTTCCGAACTATCGTAGTTACGTGGAACGATAACTGCGAGAGCGTAATTATCGTTTCGAACATCTGCTGTAAGAAACTTAACGGTAGATGGAATGGTTCAACCTGCGAATTTCTCAGAACAGCACTTCAACGTTTCTATCTCGTCCCCACGAGTTACAAAACACCACCCGTCTCTGGCATTTCGAAATAAAACGGACGCCATCCCGTACATACTGTAACCAAGTGACTGCTATTGTGGTATCGGAGGTATCGGATATAATTTAATTAACCAAGTTCAGCAAACAAGATGAATCATTGTGTACACCTTCTAGATCCACTAGAGGTCCTATCGAAGAAGCCTATATACTTGACAAACGCGTGTCACAGATGCATGAACGTTGTGCAGTTAGAGCAGAGGATCTATATCAGTCTAATCTAAATCAGTCCTAACAGTCGATTCGTCTCCCTTCCACCTTTGGCTACGATAGCAAGAACAGAAAAAAAAGTTAAAAGAGAAACCAAGTCGCTGGACAGAGATTCTAAATTGGACATTTCTTATCCGCAAGACGAGACCTGCCCTGACCAATCGAGCTGTCCATGTCTGGTCCTTGTCTGGTTAGACTCTTTCTCTCTAGGCCAGCAGTTCAATATGGCTGCCATCGGCACGAGGCGGACATGATAACTATTGATAGAGGAGCACTGTACAATCAATATGATTGTTCTTAGGAAAATTTATCGACAGACATCTTTATCGCTTGATGCTGCGGGTGTGGCGCATTTATAAACCTAAACAAACGGCGATCAGCGTAGAAGACTGAAAGGTTAGAAACTGATGAGGCCAGGCGTTGTTTATAGCCCTCTGATGGCCAACACAGGAACTGTTCCAATAGACTCTAGCTGAATTACTCAGCATGATCCGTCAATTATTGTACGCTAACAGGCTTAAGAATAGAAAACAATAATTGATAACGCATGTACGACTTGTGACGCTTTGCCCGTGAACAAGGGCAGCGTCGAGTGAGACTTGGAAAATCGAGGATCTACGATTATTGGTTCTCCCTTTATTGGTTCACTATATGCAAAAAACGCTACAGCTTATACATTGCATATACAAGTATGCGTTTAATAATAAAATCTAAAACAACAGAGTTCTCCATTCCAGCGTCCACGAAAACGATCGTTCCGATAAATTAAAGTGCAAAGTCTGTGCTGTTGGTTCTCACACCCCTCCGATCATTCATCGTCCACGCTCTTTTGTAGCCACCTACACCGCTAGGAATCATGTCAATCCCCTCGACTGCACCGTGCACAGTCCAAATCTTGGGGACGCACAATTTCCCAGTTACCATGTAAATGCATTCGATAGGATCGCAATGAAAACAATCGTCGTTGCTCGATAACGGAAAGAAAAGTAACAGAGAAAAAAGGACACACTGTGTATGCGTGCTTCGTGCTTTCATTCTTCATTGAATGCAATATTCGGATCAACGAGTTTCGAATCGATGGCCCAAGTCAAATAACTTTTCAACCACCTGACAGTAAAGAAGACGTCTCGCAATACCGCTAGAGCCCCGATTGATCGCACTAATTCTCACGTGGATACGCCAACCGCCTAGCTGTGAAAAAGAGTAAGGTAAATCTTGCCGGTCGGTTCGAAACACGTCAGTAAATGAAAGATAATATCGTAATATTCACAACTTTCTTTGCGCGCTCTGTATCAGTGCACGCTGGAAGAGCACTGACATGGCATCGGACAAATCTGCGAATCGTCCTGACAAAAACCACAGTAACTCTGGTAAAAACATCAAACGAAAAAATGTATAGACTATCTGCTTCCCCCATGTCGTAACTTGATTACCTTTCTAATAATAATGCAGTTATTTACAAAGCTCGTCATCTCAAGTCAGGCCGCCATAGACTGTTTCCAAACGGAGAACAAGTCAGCTACCGCGGTAGCTGAAGAGAGATAGCGTCTGTAAAAGTGTACTTGAAACGTTCACACCGAAACAGAAGAACCTCAGAAAACACTAGGTATTCCTTGGATTTTTGCAAACATCATTGCCGTCGTCGTCGTCGTAGTTATCTGGCGAATAGCTAAACATGTGACTCGGTGGTGCGATAAAAAACTGCAGCAGCTTCAACAGCTGTCTGTACAACCAAATATTTATCGTATCGCGCATATTCGATCTGCTTCGGACACCTTATTAGTCTCGCTTGAATCTCTCAAAATTGTTCCAAGGAATGGAACGGCACACGGTTCTATTGATCCTTGCCCTCGTGGAATTTGAAGTAATGTATCTTCATGGCTCTGTTGTTGGGGTACTTGATCTTGCAGCGAGGACAGATCGCGTCCACCGCGCCCTCCACCGTGTACGTGCTCAGGTCCATCTCCCTGTGGAAGTCCTTGGTGTTCTCCGCGTCGTAGACGGTGTTGTGCACCGTGAGCATGTGATTCGACATCGCCGGCTTGCTGAACACGTGTTTGTCGCACAGCGTGCAACTGAATATCATGCTGGTGTGCGACAGTTCGTGGTTCTTCAGGGTGAGGGCGGTAGCGAATACAGCCTTGCAACCGTCTATGGGGCAAGCGAGCTGTGGTACCAGCGGGAACTTGTGCTTCACGGTGAAATGGTGACGTAGATTCGACACACCGGGGAATTTCTTGAAACAGATATTACAGGCGACCCTGCCATCACCGCTGGGCAATGGGATGCACTCGGTGGTCACTTGCTTCGCGGCGTTCCTCATCGCGTTCGACTTGTGCACCAGCTGTTTGTGCTTGTACAGCACGCTCATGTTCGGGAAGAACTTTCTACAGACGTGACACATGACAGACTTCCTGCCCGCGTCCAGTGGGTCTATCACGAACGGCGTTTTCTTCTCCTCCTCTTCCACCTTCAACTTCTTCGGTTTCGGTTCCTCCACGAACGGTTTTCTCGCGTTGTTATACACCACTTGCTGTCGCTGGTTGAATATGTCGCCGTGTAAGTTTAACCTGTGACGCTGCAACGACTGATTGCTGTGGAACACTTTGTGACAAATGGTGCAGAAGGGCTGGTTGGTCTTGGACACCGATTGCAATTTTATAGCAGCGATGGTGGTAGCCTTGTGTAACTTTTTGTGTCTTAATACCGTTTTCCGGGAACTGTACAGTTTCCCACAGACGTCGCACGGGAAACTGAGTTGCCTGCTCTCGCAGAGTATGGGATGAGCCTTGTGCCATTGCATGTGCATGTCTAGCGTCTCTTTGTCAGGGAAAATGTTTGTACAGAGCTCGCACTGGAATTCGTCGCCCGAGAAGTTCTTCTCGGCTTTGTTGCGGGCGCAATGCACATCCCATAAGTGTTTCCTCAGCTCTGTCACGTCGTTGAACTTGTCACTGCAGACTTGGCATTGGAAGTTGCCGTTAGGCTTTACAGGCGGTGAGTTCGGGAAGGATTTCCGAGCTCTGGCGGGTCTGCCTGTGTTCGCATTGAACGTCTCATTGTTCTTGGTGGGCACCAACGGTTTTTGGTCCTCGTCTTTCATGAATCGAGTGCTTAGTCGGGAGTTAGTTCGATTGTGCCAACTCCTGTGTATCTTAAGCGACGGTTCCTCCGCGAATTCCTTGCCACAGATGTCGCACTTGTGGGTACCGCTGTACGATTTCGCGCTATGAACAGAACGGAAGTGGAGATTCAAGTGCGTGCGCAAAATGAAAGTCTTTGGACATTGGGGACACTGCACGGTCCTCGCCTTGGTGTGCTCGTTGGCGACGTGCCGATTGCGTATCTCTTTGCTCTTGAACATTCGCGAGCAGTGGGTACAGGCGACGTGTGCTTTTCCGTATTTATGAATATTTCTTATGTGTCTTTTCAGATTCGCGGTATTCGAGAATATTTTACCGCACATATCGCACTCGTTCTTAGTCGAACCAGGGTCCGAAATGACGCTCGCGTTTACCGAGCTCGAATCCAGCGACTCGTCCTCCACCGTTCTGTACTCTACGCAGGAAATATTCGCGTTCCTTTCGTTCGCGTCTTCTATACCGTGGTCTTTCATGTGAACCTCTAGTGCACCTGCGCTGCTGAACATGCTGCGGCAGATCACACAAGAGTAGATCTTTACCTTCAGATGAAGGTTTCTGTGCTCCGTGAGTTCTGCTCTGGTAGCAAACTCTAGGTTACAGAGTGCACAACTGTACTGCTTGGTGGCCATCAATTTGTTAGCGTTCACTTCAGCTTCGAACGTATCCCAGTCCTTGATAGGCGTCGAAATGCTTTGCGAAGACTTCACAGGATCGCTACGGCGGTCGTGTGATGCCTTCTTAACACGACCCGTACGATGCCCCTCGTGATGCTCTAAATAATCGCTAGGGGACTTGAACTTGGCGCTACATTCGGAACACGCGAACTCTTTCTTTTTATGGTCTTGCGTAATGTGACTGTGGAACTTTTTGAAGACGAGATACGTCATGCCACAGTGAATACACCTGTAGGACGTTCGGACTTCTGGCGCTAAACGCTGACAAAGGTCTCTATGCTTCAGCA
Source organism: Xylocopa sonorina (assembly GCF_050948175.1). Classification (NCBI taxonomy): domain Eukaryota; kingdom Metazoa; phylum Arthropoda; class Insecta; order Hymenoptera; family Apidae; genus Xylocopa; species Xylocopa sonorina. Next base: position 7,095,745 of record NC_135200.1, read on the forward strand.
TATTGGGTCTGTATCTATAGATCATGCCACAAAGATCGCATACGTGATTGTGCGCAGGGTCGCCGTTTTTGTAAGGACGAGGTATACTTGAATTATCGTCGAGCGATTTTTTCACCACCTCCTGCTTCGGAGACGGTAGGGGTGCCATTGGCTTTAGTTTTGGGGGAGATCGCGTCGGAGACACTAGTTCTTCGTACTGTTTATCCGAGTGTTTCGACAGATGACTAAGTAATTGTCTTCTGTCTTGGAGAGAACGCAAGCACATGTTACACGTGAAGTACTTCTCCTCACCTTGCTTCGGTATGACAAGTGCGATTTTCATCGCGCACTCGAACGACGCCCCGCAATGTAGCTTGTACATCGACCGATCTGGGAATTCTGTCAGACACGCGATACACGTGTACGGTCTCAGATCGGGCATATGCTGACGAATATGGCTGAGCGTACTTTTACGATCTGTGAAAGCTTGCTGGCACGAGTAACACGAGAACGTCTTTAGCTGACTGATGATGCTCTGTTGCACTTGTGTCAACGGAGCATCCTTCTCCATGCTCATCAACTCGTCTTCCAAATCTTCGATCAACTCTTCGTCGTCTTGCAGTTCCGACGTGTTAGCAGTGCCATTCTGCTTGTCACTGTGAAATCGTTCCATGTGCTTTGTATAGGAATACTTGGAGTGCAAATTAATTTGGCAGTGTACACATTTTTGTTTGTATACACGCGCACCCCTGAAGTGTGTGTGCGGACCCCTTCTGAACTTTTTCTTACCCGCCGACATAGACGCATTGGACTTTTGAGTGGAGTCTGCCTCCATAACCCTATCCTCTGTGTTCGAAAGAGGATTCAATACCAGTTCACTACCAGTAACAGATTCTATTTCTATAGTGCAGTCTGTGTCGTAGTCTTCTCGAGGTTCAGTTTTCACGGATATATTCATATCCTTTGTAATAGGTGAATGATTTTCTTCTACAGCTATTTCATCATCGCTCATTGACTCCTCGACCTGAACAGTGTTCGCTAAAGGATTTATACTCTCTTCAAGATTAGTAGCTTCCTACAAAATGAGATTCCATTGAATACATCTTCATTTTATATATCCTAATCGAAAGCGTACGGTTACTTACCATGTCCGAATCGTTGGTGGATTCAGAAATGACCTCGATGTTATTTTCATCGAACTCCAGATCAACGGGCTCATCTTTAATGGTCACAACCTACAGCATATTACAGCGATATATCAATTATATAATCCATCACGCTGTACCAAACTCAAACTATCTATAGCCCATTCGTACTTACCATAGGATTCGTTTGTAAATGCTTCTCCAACCATTGATGCAACTTCTCTTGGGAACGAAGACAAGCCTCCTTGTAATTATGCCACCGATTTACATTCTTAACACACTCCCCGCATATTTGCGTCGATAATCTGTCCGTGATCGAAATCTACAAGAGAGACATAACCAATGATAATGCAAATATTTCAACAGTTCATTCGATATCAGTCGTCTTCGGCGGTACAATCGTTATAAAAACGCATCCCGTCGAACATTTGCCGAAAGGACAACACGGGGGAACAATAAAATAGCAACAGAGCTGATGGACTCGATCCAGTCAGTGGTTTCTCACCTCAGACATGATCTGCTACAGACTTAACCTCAAAACACTCTCGTATCGCGCATAAAAACGAACCGCGGCGGGCGCGCAAATAAGCGAAAAGAACGGGACACGGGACAACACGGGATAAGGCGGACGGGATTAGCTAATACGCACCTGTATCGATAGACAAGCTTGTATCTTAGCGGCCAGCGAGACAGAGGTGTCTTGCCCTCCAAAAACTGATGACTTGGGCTCCTCGGCCGAGAGGCAAAGCCTGCACACCTTTTCCATGTTCTCCAACTCCACCACCTCGTCCATCGCGGACGTGCAAGCTCGCGGCCCTTCCTCGCGGGACATCAGCTTGTTGTTTTCCCTGGCAGCGAGAGACACGCTTCCTCAGGAGCAGGTTAGGGACGCAGCGTTTTGTTTGTACGTCGACATTTGAAACTGAGTCCGAGCGGTCCGTTTCGACGCGTTCCCCGCGTCCAAGGAACAGGTTAGAAAGGGCGCGCGCGTCACGCGGCAGTGTAAAGCGGTGCTCCGCGTTCCCGGCCTGATATTTATTTATCAAACGCGTATTATCGCGATTCGCGAGCCCCGAATTAGGGGGACGTGTGTGGTTAACGATAAACGAACAGATGCCTCATCGTGGACGACGGACGAGCGATCGCCGGACGATGTCGAGGCTTTCTGGCGTTAGGATATGAACGTCGACTGAATCTGGGGAACAAGGGGGCGGCGGTGGTAAGTTAAAAGACAATGGTATTATGGTTGGTCGAGTGGTCGTTTATTTTTTATATTTTTATATATATATATATGTACTTTTTTTCAATATACATTTGTGTACGTATGTGTAACGTGTAACTGTTTGTCGTTTTGTACATCTCGATACATTGTACATATATACTGCAGGTAACGTACATGATTGAATCGCGTTTGATTTTCCGTTAGTTACGGACGAACTAGTCGCTTGGTTCAAGCTGCGATCGGCAGAAATCAAGTAACCGGCGTCCCTTAAGTTTCGTAGTATCGTTGGCAAATTATCGACATGCGTTTATAAAAGTAATATACGGTATACAAAGTCGAGATAGTTGAAATGTAAATAGGGTTGATCGAAAATATCGTATCGTGTATAGGACCGCTACATAGAAAATGTTGGAAACCATACGTGGTGACATGACGAACGCGGCCAGTTAGAACAGGCTACACGATTACACGTATACGCGAGTGCCACTTAATCGTGAAAAGAAACTGGGTGTAATTCGAAAAAAATTGATTATGCGCGAGAGTCTTTAACCGATTTTTGATCTAAATAATTGTCATCGTGATTAAAAGTTTTTACGCATAACGAATCCACGTGTATACGTACAGAACAATGCGAAAGTCCTAGACCACGTTCCAACGAAATGGTTTTCTCTATTTTTTTATTACTTTACAGATGAATTTAAGAATAACCACTGTTATCTCAGCAAGATTCGGTTCAGTTTCGAATTTCTTATTAATTTTGTGAACTAAATAGAAAGAATCGTCTGGATCTAAAAAGAGTTTACCTTCGCGTGCAATAATGTCTATAATTTTCCAGCTAAGTATTAATTGATCTATCACTATGAAATTAGTCAGACAAGTGGTTCAAGACTTTCGCACAGCCCTACAACTTCAACATAAACGGTTCAATCAACCATAACTGTGCTAGAAGAAAAAAGCAGCTCAACTAAAATGCATCGAGCGTTTTCGATCCACGTGTTGTATGTATGGCAGCTATGGAATATTTTCGGGAAAGCTCTTCTACAGACGACGGTTATTCTAAAACCACCATTCTACTTGGTACATATCGAGCTTTCGCGCGGTATCTCATTAATTTCTCGATACCAATTCGAATAACGGCTATATTTATTTCTTTTCGTTTCCCTAACACAATGATCGCAAACGGTGTGCAAATTAGGACCATCGAGACATATCCTAAATCTATGTTATACCTCGCGGACCTCTGTCTCGCGTCATCTATTCACATTAATGTACAGCACAGTGTTAACCATCGATAAATAAATTTCTATACACGTATCGTCAACAAGTGTGTCCCGCTGGTCGCATTCAAAAATATCAGCTTCCTTTCCGTGTATACCTATATTATTCGTTTATGCCTCGACGAAATTACCATTCCGGTGGAACGAAACGTTCTTTACGACGTTGAACGATATCCTTGATTTACCCAACTAAAAGCACAGATTTTTGGCGCGTTCCCTCGGACGTGATGGCGCTGCGATCACGCGTCGAGGATCCCGTGCCATTGAAATTAAATGTAGTCGCGAGTGAACCGTAGAAATGGCAAGAAAAATCGATATCCTTTCCCGAATGGAATCTCTAATTAAGTGTTGTATCCAACTATTTTCGCTCGAACGGCCACGACAGCCTCGCACCATTCTCACGGCCAACCATTTCCGGTCCGTGTTCCACCATACACCCGATCTATCGCTCGGAAGTGTGCGCGTAAGACTGACGCGCAATTCAGGTCGTCAGGCAATTGGAGTTGAAGCAGGAATTCCGTTGCGATTGCTGACGAACGTAGTCCTGCACGTTGAACTTCGTCTCGTCCGGGTTGTTGCTCTTCTTCGCCTTCAGATCTCTGAAATCGGACGAAACACTGTATTGGCATCGAAGCAGATCGTTATAAATGTACAAACGTTGCAGCTAATACGTTGCACAGCGTTCCTATTCGAAGCTTCGATCGGTTAGGGTTTTCATATTTTCCCTCTCTCGTTTTTCATTGATCGATAATGCCGCGTGATCGATGGAAAGATTCAGGAGGTACCTGGCAACAGCCAAGAAGGCCAGTTCAACGTTCAGGCCGGTTTTAGCCGAGGTTTCCATAAAGGGTACTTTATACTCTTGCGCCAACCGTTCGCCGTCTTCTCTCTTCACAATTCGTTCGGTTCCGCAGTCGGACTTGTTACCTAAAAAAAACCCAACACTCGTTACAATTTGTTACTTAGTAAGTCGCGGATCCAGATGCTTCTTCAACGCAAACTATTCTAAGATACGATCAGTGAAGTATTAGTAATAGGACGTTTAAGTCGTCACAGATGGCTATCGACTGATCATTAGATATTTTGCTTTAGAAGAGTAAACGTCACATTGTTAATGCGAATTAACAAATTTATCCGTCGCTCGATCCACAAATTCCTCATAACTCAAAAGTTACAATGAATTCTCCCTTCGTTACGAATGAACAAAACTAGTTACACTGTAGTTGTACTCTGAATGATTCAATCTTCAAATAAGAACTCTCGGTAGGAATGTTAGAATCGAGCCAGCGAGCAGTTTTCGATTGACTTTCTTTCGATTCTTTCGAACAATAGCCTACGGAAGCGTTCCCCACGACTTTCTACGAAAGCAAGAAGTTTATCGGAACCCTGTGAAAACCAGTCGACGCGTCAACTTTCTCGAAAAGTGACCAGCCCGGAGATACCGACGATTCATTCGATTTTCTCGTTTCGTTAGCTAGTGCCGCTTTCAGCAGGCAATGCAGGCGTTCCAATGTAAATAATCGAAACTCACCCAGAAGCATGATGACCACGTCCTCGTTCGCGTGTTCCCGGATTTCGCTCAGCCAGGCTCTGATGTTGTCGTAACTCGTCTTGTTCGTCACGTCGTACAGCAATAACAGACCTGAAACCAATAATGATCGTTGTGCAACCGGCCGTGATCCTTATAATTGGTAGACAGGCGGAAACAAAAGTTTCTACGTGACGTTGTCTGCGTTGTTACTGTTGCAACGTCTCTAAGGACCAACCGATCGTTTGTTCTACCGTTTCTTCGTTGAAGAAAACTGAGGAGGAAACCCGACGAGGAAATTTGCATGCCTCAGCTTCGTTATTCTCGTTTGACTGCGCTACAAATGCGTATTATTTAATTGTATTCGTATAAAATTTCCTCGACCACTGATATAGAATGGCATAACGTTTTCTAACAAATTGCGAATGAATCGAAACGTAGGAAAGATAAGCTCCCTTTGTCGCTTTAGACGTAATTCCAAGAATATTATTTCCAATGCGTTCGATTCCCCGAAGAAGATATTCTTTTGTACGAATGATAATTTCGTTCGCGTATTTTTCATGCTGGCATCTCTGTTGGAGTGGAACATCTTCACCGTTTGTCTCATTGTTTAGGCTAAACGTGTATACACACGTGCGTCTGGGTATTATGTAGAATTGTAATACACAGTATTGTTCTCCTCTTGCGTGGTTTATTACAAAGATAATATCTTTGCGAGTCTGTTTCTTATGCAAATATCCCTCCCAGTGTATTCAGTTGCAAAATGATTCTTTCCAATTTACAAACTATTCTTATTTTAATGGGTGACTTAAGGAAGGCTTTGTGCTTAAATTTATGTTGCCTTTAACTCGATCGGGTTATTACAATTAATCGCACAATTAATTAAAATTATTTATTGTTATTTAATTCAGTTGATTAATCTAAATGAATTAAGCAGTTAGCCTTAATTGAATCAGAAGGTTTCAGTCGCGATACTTGTTTGAGATAGGCGTATTAGGGAAAGAGGGGGAATCCCGAATTCCGATAGTCACGCATCGGCACTCATGCGTGAACTAGGGGACATTTTCTGCGTGTCGATCGTCGTTCCAATATATTTCACTTCATCCACAGGGTTAAATTTAACCGTTTTACAAATCTACATGTCACACTCGCGCTAAATCAAAAAGAAAATTCGTAACCTTTTCGTAAAACGCAACGATAAATTTCATCGTCCAGGAAAAACGAGTAAACCAGCGAAATCGTTCGAAGTAAAAAGTGTTCGAGAATAATGTGGGTTGGAAAGATAAGCAAAGGAAGGGAAGAACTTTCCTAAGTCTCGATACAAACGAGAAAGGAGCTTCGTTTTATCCGACGTGAAATAACTTTGGACAAAGCGAACGGGTATTTGCCAGCACTTTCCTTCGCGATTCGACAACATCGCCTTCATGCTCGCCCCACTTTGAATTTCGATCAATTACCGCCGCAAGGAGCGGACGGTGATTTCTTTCGCGAAGGCCGGAAAGGTTGTTTTCCCACGAGCGTTCCGCGCCGCGTTTAAAGATCACAGGCCAAAAGCTCGTGCAATATCTGGCAACGGAGGCGTCCATTGTCGAACTGTCTCCGCGGTGTAATTGTTACACGTCAAGCCTTTTCAACCGTTAAACTATTGTCGCCGTGACGGCGTCTCGCGTTGAAAAGAGGGTTTCGTCGCGCAAACAATGGCCGCCCCCTCGACTGGAGAACGCTACCTTTCCTCCTTGTTCGCCTCCTTTTGCCTCGAATTCGCTCAAGTGGCTTTCCAAAATTAACGTTCTCCATGAATTTCGTACCGTTTCGCCGAACCAGTACCATCGTGAGTGGACGAGAGAAAGGTTGCTGCTAAAGTCAGAGAGGAAGAGAGAGAGAGAGAGAGAGAGAGAGGAAGAAAGAGGGGATCTTGATTGAATTCTATTTTATTCAGTCGGTAGTGAATTTGTTATTCTTCTGAAGTCTTGTTTATAGAGTAACTTTAATATTCGGATGTCAGTGTAACTTTCGTTCCTGCGAGGTTCATGTTGTCTGAGAAAATAACGTTTCCATGGAGGAATGCGTATTTGGGGGTGCATCGAGGAAGTTTGGGATATATGGAAACTTTTGATGTATTGGCGCGTTACTGTTTAAATATTTGAACAGAAGAGGAAAGAATTATTAATGTAAGTTATTATTAATGATTTTTACGTACGTACCGTGAGATCGAAACGAAAATGCTCGACACGGGAATCGAAACTTCTATTTCGCACTTTCCGGCAAAGAAACCGTTTCCATGCACAGTATCTATGCACAGTACAACACAATTTACATAACGCCTAGCCTGTTCAAAGTTCTCGACTTTTTGCCTCACCATTTACCGGTTACGTGAAAAACTTCATAAGCATCTCGATTATCTGGCGCACTGTATCCTTTATATCTACTCTGTATCCAATTTCCTTCACGTTTAACGCGCAAATTAAAATTAAAGGAACGATATTCGACGACAGTTTATCGACGATAACGTTCAAGGAACAGTGTAAAAAGCAGGGTAAATAAAATAAATAAATAACAGACAATAAATCAATGAAAATTACCTAGCAGGTACGATCAAGTTCGTACAATCTCGCGTCATTAGAATTACATCCACGAGATAATCAAAATTGAAGCTCGTCTACCAACACTTGTTGAGCCCTGTCGTTGTAACTAACTCATACTCGTGTCAGACAAACGGCTAATTTATGCCACGCAGTGAATTGTCAGTTATTGTCTGGTATTCCTGTCTCATGCGAGTCTATCCAACCCGTAATTTCGCTATCGTCTTGTCCCATGATTACTGGATGCGAAGCCGTTTGTAAATGCAAGGCTGATTGCGCGCGAGAAACGAAAACACGTCTGTCATGACTTTTAATTCCGCGCTTTATACACGATTCCCGTTGGTGCGTGGCGATCGTGAAAAGAAATTTAATTTATGCATAACTGTTTAAGTTACCATCGCGCGCATTAATTGGCACGTCTAAATGCATGAGATTTAAAAATTCCATTTCGTTTCGATTCAAATTACGTTCGCTATGCTGATCCCTGGAAGCTTTCATCGAATTTTGCTTAACAATTCGACGAGCAATGAATTCGTTCGATCGCTTATGTTACTTTGTGAATAAAGGTAGGAGTAATTAATAACAATTACCGTGAGCATCTCTGTAATAGGCGTGCGTGACACTCCGAAATCTCTCTTGGCCAGCAGTATCCCATATTTGAAGTTTGATAGGCGTATCATCGACAACTACGACTTTATTCTGAAACACACCAATTAATCAATATCTTTCGCTCGATAAATGGTTATCATCGTCTACATTCGATTCGTGACAGTCACTTGGTTTTCGCAACGTTATTGAAAACAAAATGCTTCTCGACACGTTAGAATAGGTACGATATTCTCACCCTAAAATCAATGCCAACGGTGGTTATGTAGTTGCCAGGCAGGAATCTACCGTCCCTGAACCGCGTCAGGAGGCAAGTTTTCCCGACGCCACTGTCGCCAAGTAGCATCACCTATGTTCAGTGAAAATCTTTTGTGAAACATTTATTACTCCTTCGCGAATGTATCCTCCCTTGATACGTTCATTTTCATTATCCATCCAATCTGACTGCAGAAAATTTATACGAGAACTTTACCAAAATTCCTATCACTTTTATGGAATCGGTTAATTTTCTATAAAACCAAACCGCCATGATCATATTCATTAACGCGAGGATACGGTATCGAAACGAACAGAATGGCATAGAAGAACGTCCGTTTCAGCTTTACCAACAAATATTAACTGTTAATCCCAATAATGCAGTCCGGTTTGGCAAACGAAAACCAGTCGCGATCCAGATTCGAAGCGTATCACGCAACGAGTCCGCGTCGAAACGCGTCGGCGAGATCATTTTATTCGTGGAATCCGGGTAAACGAAGAAACGCGTAATTAATGGTGTCCCAGCGATACCGCGGTCGATTAATCAAGTTTGATCTACGATCAAGCAGAAGGCATAATTTCCATTTAGATTGCGGGTTCTACGTAGAGGAAACCACTCGCGCGCAATTAAGAACTGGAAGTGATCGTTTCCGTGCGATCGCAAATCACGCCAGGTAAATCCGGAATTTACTTACGCCGCGCCTTAACCAGAGTGTAAAAGGGCGCCCAGGGACGATACAATTGGTAATTAGGTTCCCCCATCTTAAGAACGCTGGAACTTTCCTAAGGGGATCCCGCGAACGTCGAAAAAAGTATAACTTTACCGCGTTTCTTTCCTCGGTAACTTAGTTAAAACTTCAAAGCTACGAGTTCTGGATTCAAGAAATTAGTTTCTCTTCTTAAATTCATTCCGGCAGTAGGGGCCGAGCTCTTCGAAGTGTCCATTCGTTACTCGTCGCTGCGTTCGCAAACGGAGAGTACGGGTAAAATTGAACTTAGACTCGTCGTTAGCAAACCATTTTGTACTATACATACGCATTACGCACGCGAGACACCAATTTATCAAGTTACAAGCTACACCTAATATACGATAACGATTAAAGTAAGCTTCTAACAACAATCTTCTATCTCTTCGATACTTTCACATTTCTACTCGACACTCTTCTACGCCTCACTCTCCGCGACGTGCGACCAAAAAACAGCGAACATCGCTACGTAGATCCCGCAAAATTCAAATTCCCGCTCGCTCCTCGAATTCCATCGAACAAATCCGATCCCGCGTATATCGCACGGAGACTGTTGCGCGATACCGTTCGATTCGTTTTATCCCGCGCGCAGGCGGGTAATCATAGTATCAGGAGAGAGGGCAGGACCTTGAAAAAGAGCTCGCCCTGTTCGGACGGGGCCTGTTGGCCAGTGAAGTCGACGCTGTCCCGCGAGGACTGCCGCCTGGACGGGCCCGTCGTCTTCTGGGACCGGTTGAGCGGCTGCTGGGACGTGGAGGGGGTAGCCGGGGCCGTGGCCCTCGCCCCACCACCGGGCGCGGCCCCGCTCGACCAATCGAAGCCGACTGGCCCGGATCCCCGTGGCCCGTGACGGCTGCCGCGCTTCGTCACGCCGCGCATTTTCTCCTCCATGGTGCTCATGGGCCCCTGCTACCGGGAGCACCAATTTGCTCTTCTTCTTCTCGGCCACTCCTCGTCGCGCTCGTCGCCGTCTACGTGTCTCGGGTCGTTCCTTCTGCTTCGCGCGGTATCGCCGCTCTGCAGCTCCTCTCTCGTTCGCCCTGGCGGTCACTCAACCCGGGACCAGACCCCGGTAGGGACACGCCGCGTTTCACTTCGCGCCTCTTCTGCGTTACACCGCTTCGCCCGCTCCTTCGCCGATCGACGAACGCCGAGCGAAAGTGCGCGCGACCGATTGGATCGGGTGCCGGCTCTCAGTGGCAGAGGCGCGTAGGCCTCGCTCGAGCTGGACGAACGGGACACGCTGCTCTCTCAGGGGACACCTGGATTGATTCAGAGGATTCTCATGGTTACTGCGCTACCCTAGGATCGCCTACAATCGTCTTTGCGACGCAACGAGAGTCGCGAAAGATACGCATCGGTGTTCGTTTCGTCGGCGAATTTACGCATCGTTTATTTGTTCAGCAACACTTCGCGAACTACAGGGACATTCGTCTTTGAAGAGGTTAGACATGAGAATGTGGAATTATATTTTTGGAAAGAGAAAAATCGTTGACGTAGAACGGTTCTACTTAGGAGAGTCAGTGTATCGTTTGAAAGAGGACTTAGACGTCGCGTCGATACGAAGGGTTCGAGCTGGTAGTTTAGAGAAATAGTTCCCGGGAGCTTGTTCAAGTAATCCCTCGAGTTACATGAATCTCTGCTCGCGTATTTACTTAACCCTATATTCGCGCGTGTAATCGGAGACCTTTACACTGGGATGTGAAAATGGCTTCCCAGCGGCTTTGATGGTCGATACTCCATTAGAATTCTCGAGTAGAACGTATGTTTCGATCGTTGCGCAGCGATTACCAAAATGTTGTAATTCAATCAGAGGCGAGCGTAAACCGCAAGCTGGTATTACATTTCAATATCCAAAGCAAGCTTTGCGCCATGGGATCCGAAGCAAACTTTGCACTACGGGATCCAAAATCGAACATCTATCGCCATGTTTCCACACGGTCCGCGCATGCGAGGCACAAAGGTGTAATTTAGACGCGTGAATTTATCGTTGGAAAGTTTACTCGCTCGAAGATCGTTTCAAGAATAAAAGAAAATAGAATCCGAGAAAATCCACGTAATTATCCGCAAACTTCTGCATGCTAATCGGAACGTAGGCGGGAACGGATACGGCCAATATATACATGTCGTCATTAAGAATGACGGGACGTTATTTATCTGAACATTTAGATAACCGCGTGCATCGTTAACGTCGAGAGAGAAGAACGCAAACGGACACTCGTCAGCATCCTGGGTACGTTAACGCGTCGTGTTGGGGGATCGTTATATACGTGTGTCGTTCGAGAGGGAATAATCGATAAACCCGGGAAAACGGACTGGTTCCATCGGGTAAGCGTAAACGGAACTCGGTACGGGCATAATTCGCGGTGGCCTGAAAGCTTCGTAATTACTAGGCTTGTTACGCGACGGATTGTATAACCGGTCGACACCTATGTTGATCCAGCACGCGCACGCTTACATAAACACCGTACGCTGTTTTAATTAATCCGCGAAACGGGCTCGTTCCTCGTCACGTGAGATATAAACGCGAGTTTAACGATCCTGCCAAATGTTCCGCGGTGTAAACTCGCTTGCTCGCGATCCCGACTTTCCGACGTTTCGTTTTAACGGGTGCTAATTGGCCCCGCGGCTAGTTGCGCGGATAACGAACGCAAACACGATGGCAGCGGGGTGCCACCACATCGTGGATCGAATCGGCTGCACCGATGAATTTAGGGGGTGTTTAGATCGGTTCTCGAGTGTGTTGCTCGTACGTTGTGTCTATTGATAGATTTCGCTAATTGGTTTGGTAATACGCGGTGAATATTGTTGGAACGATTAATTGATATACGTGGAAGCGTTCGTTCGAAGCACGATGTAGGATGAAGTTTATCTTGTTAGTATAGTGTAGTTCAAAGTATATAGGAGTTCGAGAAATCTGAATGTAAAAAAGGTTTTTGATTCTACGAATGATACTGAAGAGTAGCATACAAGCGTATCGATCACCTTTACAAACGTGGGAAGCTTCTCCAATAAATTATCGACCCTCTTCGCGTCCACAGGGACGTTTAAAAAACGCGAAAGTCGCTTAGGACTTGTCCACCGTGTCTATTTTCTTGTATGGTCCTCGTTTCCACCCCTTCCAGCGGCACGATATCTCCGCGGTGGAAATAAAATGACTGTCGTTTAATGAGACGAGTGCTCGTTAAGCGAGTTGTCGCGGAAGGCGTGCGTGCGTTCGTTAGTCGATCGCAAAAATCGACGTTTTCATCCAGAACGATTAAAGCACGGCAATTACCAGCACGTCGCCGGCGCAATTTCGACGCGAAGGCTGCCGGCACGCGTTAATCGAAATGTCTTCCGCAGCGGTTCGAAATTAACCGGTCACGGTGTTACGTATTTCGAGTATCTCGCGGGCAAAGTGCATTCTCCAGTTCGCGAATAACGCGCGGATTCTTCGCCGGGTAAAAGCAAAGTTCGGTTGACGTGTGCGATTACATTTTAAGATTATGCGTCACGGAGTTTCCTCGCGAGATATTAAGTTGGCGAAGAGCGAGCACGCGATGGGCGGTGAACTTTCGTCATTTAGCCTGTGACTAGAGGGTTCACGCGAACGGGACGAAAGAGTGTAGCGTGGATATATTTTAATTTCACGGTGACTGCTTCCACCGATCGAGGGTGGTTACGTAAACTGGATTCTGTGCAGAGACGTTTGAAAATTCGAGCGATCTTAAAAGACTATAGAATCATCTACGAATTCACAACATACTAATTCTGCCACCCCATCTGTCTTGCAGCTTCCACGCACTTTAATCAAACCAAAGAGAGAACGAATGTCATCAGCACGGTACATAATATCCCAATGAAAGTACTCCAAGTTTCCCTTTCAAGCTTAAGAGGTTGAATTTTCTCGTAGGTAGCTTTTAAGGCCACTCGCTTCGAGTTCCCTCCCACGATCCATGGTCGCGGAATCTCCTGCGAACATCTGTGTTTTCGCGTGATTTATCGCGCGTGACAACCCTGAAGACTCGCGTTTCCAGTTTCTCAGCTGCAGAGAGAGAGATAGAGAGAGAGAGAGATTGTAGATGTACAAGAAAAAAAAAAAAGAAACGAAAGAGATAAAATGGAAAACCAGCGGAAAATAATCGGTTCAAGGGCGCGTTCATTCAGTTGGACTCGTAAATGCTCGCTTTCGGATATCGACGATTCCGACGAATTAACACAGGTCCACTCTCTCCCTTGGTTTTTTCAACGGACGTTTATCGAAGCGCACGTTCGCGCGTCCCGATTACTTCCCGTTTCATCGAGCGCGGAATGTTACGGGGAACTCGAAATTGTACCGCACCGAATGGCGATTTTTTTTCTGTTTGACGCTCAGGCTGATTCGATCACGGCAGCTGGTGATTGATTATCGACGAGGCTATTTGAAATGTGACGAAGAGGTTTTGGGTGAGCGAATACTGTTCATTATTGCCTCGATTAATTCGTTTGCGGCCGGACAATTTCTGCGATAACCTAATTTGCGTTTCGAAGTTGACAGAAATTATCTGTTCTCCTAAAGCTTGACGCGAGAACCATCGCAACGCAAAAGTAGAAGAAGTATCCCATAAAATCGCTAATAATAATGTTAGTCTTCCATTGCACGAAGGTGCAACGCGTTCGTCGTTAGGCGACCAAAAAACTGGACGCATTTCTCTCTTCTGGAATAGAGATTCGAAGGTAAATTGGAGGGAATCAGATTAGCTGGTTAGGAGCCAAGTCTGATGGGGATTCCCCGGGGCGATTTCGTTACAAAAACCGAATCGTGATGCAGATACGAGGCTGGCTGGTCCAGCCTACCGCTTTGGGCCCACCCACGCGATACCTGGCGTCAAAAAAGCCCTGCAGGTTCAGACGGAACGGGCCCTGTTGCCAGCGGTCTCTACCCGACTGGTGGCGCCCTGCACAATGCTTTGCCAGTGCCTTACATATAACTAGAAACTGCTTACGTTCGGTTTTATCAATTTTATCTACATTCAAGAGACATTCTCAACTGTTCCACCGACTAATCTTCCAATTAACTTGTTTTAAACTGACGTCTAAACTCGACAACATTTTCTACTTTCAATTGGTAACTTAATTTACCAAGGCTTTCGCTCCGTTATCAGGGTGACTCGAAGACACCCCGGCATTCGATACAAGCGAACGCTCAATCGTAATCTCTTTAATGGAAGGAACGGCCTGGGTAGCCATTATCAAGCGCTGATCATTCATTAACACCTAGGCTTCCCCTCGCGACGGATACATCGCCGCTAATTAAATACACCGTTATCAACAATCGACGAGCGTTCCAATTAGCCGATCCCTTGACACCTCCCCGAAGCTCGAAGCCCAGCCGCGCTCGGAGCCCCTTTCTCGTACCAATCTGTCAATCTCGAGCGCTCAATGGCTCGCGTACAATCGGGAACTCCTCGATCGCCGTGTCTCAATTTCAGACGCTCGCTCCGAAGAGAAAATCGACTCTTCCTCGGTCGCGATTTCACGGATCCGACTCGACGACGATGCCTGTCTGCAATTTTCGTTTACGGGTACCGGAAGGACCTCTGAAGAGGACTCCCTTTGATAATTGCCACGGAGCGTACCGCCGCTTTCACGTTTACGACTTCTCGAGCGGGAGTAGCAGCCGTTTTAAATGGAATATAAAGTCGAGGAGGAGCGTGCCTCATCGACGTTCCAACCGGTGTGTAGTACACTCCCGTTTTGTGGGCAATCCTCGGCTATTGTGCGAGCGCCCTTGGCTTTGCGGCTGGGACATTATCTGCCGCGGAGGCACGGACGGCTTGTCCCCGTTGCGTCACCGCGTTACACGCCGGCGATTTCCTTCTTTCGCCTCGGTTACCTCCGAGGAGTCCCTTTTTCCGTGTCACTGCCGCTGTTTCTCATCCTCTCTCTCTCTTTCTTTCCCTTTCTCTTTCTCTCTACCTCTCTTGTTTGACACGGACGGCTTTATTTTCACCCTTGGTTCCGGCGTTGTCGACGGGTGGTTGAATGCGGCCGCGCTTCTACGAGACTGCAGCGAACTCGATAACAGTATTTTTCAGCGACATCGTTTTATTGCTGGAGAGACTCGTGCGAAACCTCGAACGCTTCGAGAGTATAAAATTAACCAGTGAGATGTAGTTAAGTCTTCGCTACCAGAATCGCTCGATTCGATAGAAGGAAAAACGCGTCTCGTGGAAGTATGCGAGACTAGTCGAAGCAACAAGATACAGAAACGAGCTTACTACGCGCGCACTTCCCGCCGCTGGTTAACATCCGGGTAGCCGCGATACGATCGCGAACAGCCTAGCGTGCGAGTACCATCGCGAATTCGACAAATTGATTAATTGCAACCCGGCCGCGCGTCCGCGAGGACTCGTCGCGTGCTTTCCACCGCAACGCCGCCGTGATACCGGTGTTCGCCGGATGTTGTAAGCGTCCGATGCATCCGACGCGACGCATTAATTAATTACGCGCCTGACCACCCCCGCCCCCACGAATTAACGATCGATCGACCGTACGGGTCGATCAATAATTAATCCCGCGTACAGGTGGGCGTGCTGGCATTCGTCGTATCCGTCGCAGATGGTGGCTGTAATAACGAGCAATCGAGAACGGACGCGCTGCGAGAATTGGCGCTGTTCAGTCGTGATATTTCAATGGAAGGAAGTTCGATTCGCTGCGGATCCTTCCGACTTTCGAGTCTCTGACGCGGCGATACTCGAGGCAGAAACATTGACGACAATTTGAACAAGTTTCCTGCAATTTGAAACAGTTCTACGGTTCGTGTAGTCGTACGAATTGGCATTCTCCGATTCGCTAATTGATTCGCGCAATCTTCTTAGCTTTCGAAACAGTTGCGTAAAAGTGAACATGGAAATGAAAGCTTAGAGTGCGACAAACAATCCTACAGGTCTGAACTAGATGTTTCAAAACGATTCCACGCGATCCTTGATCCTCCATCGTACGCCTGTAAGAAGAAAAAAAAAAGCGCGCGCGTGCAGCCGGATGTCTTTATGTAATCGGGACAAAAACCTCTTGCGCAGGTGAGAGAAGGACATTCAACTCGGCCGATTTTGGTTGAGCCGCGCAATCCTTTCGAGCGTGCGCGCGCGAACGTGATCGTTGGATAGCGATGGAACATAGAATGGTCTAAAATTAACTTCGCACATCAACGACGACGTTCGAGCAATAAACATTAAATAATAACCAACACAGCGCCGATCATTCAGCTGTTACACTTGCACACCTCGGCTCGATATAAAATGTCGCTCATGAATAATTCATATCTTGTGGTATTTTATTGAAGAAACACATCTCTCGGACACAGAATCCCGTGAAATTCGTGAAGCACGAAATTACCTCGTCTTCAACTCGATCGTCTATATCTACGCAACAGTTTTGGGTCATCAAGAGGCTTTCCATTCGTTTCATTCCGCGTGCCTCTCCCCCCACGTCGTTCCTTTGAAGTTGAAACTCCGCGCAATCGAATCCACGCGAAACTGTCAGATACGACAGCCAGCAAAGAAGAATGCATAAAGAGAGTAAAAAGCCTGGGCACGATCAGCGGAACGGAAGGGAAAAAATTCCAGAGGGAGCTTCGAGGAAGAAGTAATAAATCCGTATAGGAGTGGAACGACTTTTTTCTCCCTTCTCGCTCCTTTCGTCTCTTATTTATACTCGTTCGGTCGACGCGTAACTACTGTCGGGGCACGCTCGAGGAAGAGGGATCGGAGAGGGCCGCAGGAAGTCGGAAGGAGGCGTTCAGAAACGAAGGTTGAAGTGGTGCCCCGGAAGGTGAAGTGGTAACCTTGTTGCCACAAAAGAAACCCCGCCCTTGTTACACTCCCTTTGATTCCCTTTGATTCAACGTTCCCGTCGACGAAACATCAGTCGACCATCGTGCTCCGCGGTTAACGAGGCTAATAAAGCCTGGCATACTTTCGAGCAGGCCGTTGGCTGTTTTTCGAAACCCGAGAGAACGGTTCTGTGCCTGTGAAATAGGCGAATAACGCGAGACAATGTTACGAACGTCGTAGAGACGACTCTCGTGGACGTTTAATGTCTGTCAGTCGGTTTTTCGATGGCTTCAAGATCTACGAGACGAACGTGCAGCAATTTTTAAGGTTCTCGTATGTCTGAGACTTTCAAGAATTATTCGGAAGTATATTGAAGGGAAATTATCGTTGAAAAATTAGTTTTTATTAGCACTGATAAGAAATATGAATATTAGTTAGAAGCAAAATGTCATACAAGCGTCGTGGAAGTCATTTATGTCCGGTTTAGATGGAAGGCGTACAGTAAACTGGTAATAGGAACAAAGTGTACGTCTCTCAGACGTCGCGTGCCATCTAATAATTAACGTTCTCGCTTTTAGTAGAAACAATGCCTGCAACGAAGGCTGAAGAATAACGATCGAGCAATACTCAGATGAAGTTTACGCAGCAAACACTGTCTGCCGTTCGATTTGATAGGTCAATCGCGTGCTCGCTCTGCAACCGAGTCTAGGCTTCACGATTTCATTCGACGGCTAGAAATACAACGGGAGAATGCATAGTTCGTAAATTACCTGCGACTTAATAAGTCTGTGACATAGAAAAATTATACTGGTATCTTACTTTCCTGATTCTCTAATCTGGAAATTATGATGTATACTAATTTCCGTTCGCACCAAAGATGGAAACTCCTCGTTAGCTCAGGGCAGCCATTATGAAAATTAATCGCGCCTTTTTGGAGGCCTGTTATTGGCCATTACGAGCGCATCAACGACGCGGTGAAAACGGCTGCTTAATGCGTTTTCCTGGTAGCTCGAACAGAAGGAGGCAGCAGGGTGTTAGGGTCACCGACCAAAGAGGCGTTGACTGACAGAATAGTTCGGGGCTGTTCACTAATTAACATAGTGATTAACGTGGTGATTGCCGGCTGACCACGGCTCGACCTATTTCCGGGATTGCGTGTAACCATTCCCCTTCCTTTAGCCGTGTAACGAGTTTTGAACGCTGAGCACTTACTGTGCATGAAACGAGACCGTCTCCAGTTAAGTACGAAATAGTAAATAAACAGGCGACTTACATAAAATGTTGTCGATGTCGTTAAGAAGATAATCGCAAAAAGAATGATATCACGCGCGTTTAACGTGTTTGCGTTATCGATGTCTTTTACAATTACAAACCTCGAATCATAGTCGATTCCTCTAATGCGATGCGATCAAAAGAACGATAGAAAGTTTGCTCTATTTATAAAAAAAAAAAATTACTTGAATTACTTGAGTACAGTTCTTTCGTACTTTGGTACGAGTATATAACATATAACAACGTTTGAAGAAAGAAAAAGAGGTTCACGCTCAGAGTAACTATGACTATAAAGCTACCATTCATTATCTTGAACGAGATCCTCAACTAGGAGGTTCGATCGGATCAAGACTCGGTAAACATTTCGATATCATCACCGCGTGAACTCAACTTATAAGAGACGAAATGCGGAGAGAGAAACTACTATTGCACATGAAACAACATCATATATAGTATATACTCGAACACACAATTTCATTCAGTGTCAATTCCTGAAATTGAACACATGCTTGAAAAACGCGGGAATCGAACCCGCTCGTTTCCTCATCGTGAAAAGGCACTTATGGCAGCTTGACACGATAGCCACTTCGCCAGAGTAGCGTTAAGAAAGCATACGTTTCATGTATTATTTAACGAAATATATTAATATAATATCAATTTATTATGTCTTTTTTTTTATTAACTTCACGCATATATATTTTGCAATTCACGTGAAACATATTTAAGTTCTAATTGGTAGCATCGCATCGAGGAAGAAGAATATCTCGTTTAGTTACTTTGGGCTCTATCAGATGGCACTGCGAGTCATTTATTAAGTGAAATTGCCCGTGTCAAATTATCCTATACTACTTAAAGACTCTAGTCCTATGTTACTCTAGCTCCTATACTACTAGCAATATTACTAATTCAACAAAATGAGAATAAAATAATAATTATCACAATAATTATCACAACTCAATCCAATAATATTACTCCTAGATAAACTCGAGAAACGATCTAGAATGGATCGTACTTAGCTATTTAAACGGCAACCTTGCATCGTATCAAGAAATTCATTAAAAATGATTGACAGCCATAACGTTGCAAATACAAGTTGTCGTTCGATCTGATTCCTTTTCATTGGTATTCATGGCGAAACGAACTTTTCATTTCCATCGAAGCGCATTCCCACGAATCGAAAGCCGGTGAAATTGATCAAAGGGAAACTTTTTCGTAACGCCGCGGCGTTTTTCATCGCGGTATCGAGGACAGGGTTTAATTAAATTTCAACTAGAGAAAACTCGCTCGCGCGCGTCCATCGTATTCCGAGTTGTCTTCTAATTCATCTTCCGCGGACTGCTTTGTACCTTTCGCAATTAACCAAAGCTCCTTAAGTAAGAGGAATCGTGCGACGGGTAGACCCCGAACAATTAATTTCACGGCACGAAGAAGCCGTTTTAATAGCTGTCGTTATTGTTACGACGTCGTTGGCATTCATTCGGGTTACATTTTTAATCTGGGATCGCGGACGATTCATCACCGCGCAGACTCATCTCTCGTTAGAAGAAAATATTAACTCCGCTATCTGATTATCTCTGCGTCTGCTTTTCGAAATCCGCTTCTGATCTGAATCTTTTTCTTAGAAACGAAGCGAGAGATTGTAAAATGGCGCGAGATGATCTTTTTCTTCTGTATAAATGCGAAAAACGTTTGATTACTATGCGTGGTAAAAGTACGCGTGACTGATTATTGGAGCGAACTCCAATAACTTTTAATCAGCGACGAGCCAGAAATCACAATAATCGACACCGTTATGCGCCAGGGTCAGCTTTCAGCTCGTTATTTCGCCAATTTATCAAACAATTCATCAGCGTTCCGATATCGATGAAATTGCGTTTCGTGATTAACTTCACTGTTCATCGGGACGTATCGCAAAAAGTATCAATATTTCCCCGCGCAATATCGTTTGATGAACGACTTCGACACCGTTTCTTACTTGTCCAATTTTCCACTCGTCAGAAAATTCTGTTCGAGTAAAACTTCTAACTCTTGTTATCGATAATTGCAAAAAGTGATTATTAATTCAGTTTCGATCAACTCGACCGTGCAGATTATCCCAAGTATTCTTCGATCTTCAGCATTGAAATATTTTCAAATAACAACGTTAACGCCTAAAATTATTCTACAGATCGTTATCATAAACATCTGTGAATCTTTTCTGCATCGTTCTCGGTAAATGCACACATCCCCTTTGAAGCCTCTCATTTGTCAGTTCCACAATCGCGACACGAATGCTTAATACCTAAATCGTCGTACGAAAATCCTTCTCTCTGAGAATTGAATCGTTTCAAACCGCTTGACACGAATCCATAAGTAACTTGTACTTTAACAACCCTTTCGAAGGCGACTCGTTTTGAGTGACGCAGTCTCGATGCAAATTTCCCGCAGAATTCAACGCGAATCGATCGAAGGACGCTTGTATTCTCTTTCAAACTAAATGAGAAACAAATAACTTCGATCGAAATAATATTACGTGTCGCAATTTCGTACATCGTAGCGCGAAACCGAAACGGACAGTCGCGACGGCGCCAGGCGATGAATATTCAGGAATTCCGTAACGCTATGCTAATTAGACGCGAAACGAACCGTCTGCCGATCCATAAGTAGCTTGTCGAAACGTTGTTCTACCGACGCAGGAACACGTAAACACGTGGCTGCTCTAGAAGCAATCCCTAATCGAAACTTTGTTCCGCTGCTAATTTATGGAATACGTTACACGCACTGACCAGTGCGAACATTGCCACGATCCGCGAATTGTTCTCCATTTAACGCGCTACCATCGATCTCGATGGAACGCGCGACTCGACGCATCGGCTGTCGGATTTGGTTCACGCGAGAGGTGGATCGAATCGTCGACGGCTCGTCGACGGGTTCTTCCTCTATCGGACGTTATTCGTCTTGGAACGGGGAATTTGGAGCAACGCGAATATCGACGATTCCTCGATCGGCTATGCAGACTTCGAGGGATTCGTTTTTGGAGATGGAAAGATGGATGATGGATTAATAGATCCGTCGAAGGGAAGTTATCGAAGGCATTAGGAATATCAATTGAAGATTAAAGTTATAGCTACTGTGAATCGTTGATGACGAGCTTCTATAGTAACATTCCCAAGTTTCATGGCACATATATACGTCCATTATCGTATGTACGTACGTTACGAAGTGGACTGCGTACATTCCAGGTGTCACGGAATTATTTTCTAATTTTGCATATCTAATCTCGAGTATTTAGGCTTCACGTAGCTATCATATTGTTCTAAACACCTCGGTTCGAAAGGTATCTGACTGGTTAGGAATTGCAAATGCGCGAGCGTTCGAACACCTTCGCGAGCAACCGCGTACCACGAGTCGCGTCTGGCTCCGGTTTAGTAATGGGAACAGCACGTAGTGCCATCGTGGAACCACGGGGCCCCTCGAGGGCCCTTTTTTTTCTCCATAATGTCCACCGATCGCGAGTGGCTGCGACGTAAATGGCCACATGGTCGAAGAGTAACACTTGTTCAAACGCGACGCGCGTGTAAGGATAGTAAAAGCTCGCGACCGCTAATGTTACGGCGCGGCTCGTTGACAATAGCAATTTGTTTAACCGCTTGGTCAACATCGAGGGCACGAAATGGCAATCTACACGACTCGACTTGCTACTAACTTTCGTTGTTATAGTCTTTTCTTTTTTTTTCAAACATGACACACGACGAAGCTGGTGTTCGTTCACGTTATTTCTATTCAGATATGAATATCTCCTTAATCTTTAATTTTTATTTCGAAAATTCATTAATACTTTTCCAACTATATTCGCGATACCATAAACCTCGACTGCGTTCATATTCGTGTTCAACCTTTGTTTAACTGAAACTAACTCGGAAAACAACCGCGTGGAATCTGTTCGCGTTTCGATTAATTAATGAAAACAGCGAAAAGCTCCACGGGTCTGGTAACCGTGGAATATCATCCACGAATCGCGATCTGCGATCGTAGAATCTCGCCTGGAGCTGAAAAAAGTTTCCGCGATGTCCGGCTAATTAGAACGTTGAACGGCTCCATTGCTGGGGCGAATGAAAAACGGGCGAGAAAATCCGGTTGGTCGGTGCGTTATCGTGGAACACGTACAGTGCTCTCCGCACAATGGAATCGGAAGTTGAACGATAATTCGCTCTGTCTCTGCTTTGGTTGTTTCCCGGGGAAATCAGCGGAACAAGGGGCACGCTCGATGTGGGCCGAACCGAGCATTATTCCCGCGGTGGAAAGTTGTTCGCCGCTTTTACGGCCAATTACGCGTTGCGCCCTCGTATCGCCGTCGAAACCGCGTTCTCATCGTCCGTCTTTCAGCCTCGCGACGACGTTTTTCGTCTCGAGTTCGCGCGTCGATGTTTTAAATGCATACGAAATCGACAAATTCCAGAGACTCTCACCGTAGAAGAAGCGACATTCGAATGATATTTACGTTCTCGCGAACAACCCCTTTTCCTATCTTTATATCGTTATTTATATCCGTGCAAGAGTTAATATCGGTTCTGTCAACGCTGAGTAAATACGCCTGCAACGACTCTTTGTTTATGCATCGAAAAAAGTGACATCGTGGTAACAAGATTATGGCACCAAGCTGTACGATATAAAATACCACGGTTTTTATGCCCCCACCCATTCGAACTCGTAAAAACAATAGCTGTAGGGAGGAATAATAAAGTAACTGGGGTGTCGATGGTCCCGCTTTTACGACGGAGGATCGTAAATTTACCTTCTTCTTGGTTTTTCGCCATTTTCCCCAAGAAATTCCATCGAAACGACCGCCTGCAAATATTTACCGTGGATCGGTTCTCTCCTTTCCTGTCCTTCCTTCCTTCCTTCGTTCCCTTTTTTCGAACGTTTCAAAGACGCGGTTACTCTCACACGTAGAAACGTAGGAAAAGCTCTCGCGTCGAATTAAAAAGGACCAGACGGTGGGAAGGACAGAGTCAAGGGTTGATAGATTATAGCGAAACTCTCCAGGACGTTAATCGCGTTAGCAAGATCCTGCAAACGGGTTCGCGATTCAACAATAATGGTCCCGTTCCACCGGAATCCAAGCTAGTCGCACGCGATACTATCGATTTCCTGTTTAGCGGCGAGTGACTTATGAATTTCTGCGAATCCGTTCATAGGAATTTAATTCCGTTCGATGGAAATTCTGGGAAGCCGGAATTCTCTCCAGCTAGTAAATCTCTATTAAGGATTTTCCTATCTTTTTTTCCCCTCCTTCTCTCTCTCTCTCTCTCTTGATCGATGATCATCTCCGCATTATAGAATTCTAATATAGCCAGAATTTTGGTTATTAAATTACGTGCGGAGATAGAATTTAAATATTGACCTGAAACTCGATATTTCATTAAATTCCACGAGCCAGCCTCCAGTATCCAACTATCGGTTCGCACGTAAGAATCTCCCTTTAATAACCAGCGTTATGTCAATGGGGATATTTCTTTAAGCTTTTGAATAAAACATGGAATTGTTTTCCATGAAATCGATGTCGCACAATAAAATATAGAATAGCTTTGCATAAAATCGATGAATCTGGAATATGGTCCGCGCCAACGTGACTCGTATCATAAAAGCAATCTTATGATTGAAAGACGGACAGAAAAACACCATCGAAAACCTAATTATATAAGAGATCGTCTGAAATTGTAAAAAAGGAATTTATGTCGTCTCTCAAAATGACAGTTCGATTTATCAGAGCCCCGAATCACCCGATATTACTCAGCGGGACGTTTAGATAGAGCCACGGTTCCGAGCGAGCATTATCCCCCGCGAACGCTACCCCTTTTTCTCCTCTCCAGATAAACGCGAGGTTTATCGCCGCGCGGTGAGCCTCAATAAATTTGGGCCGGGTCCCTCTTTATCGTTGCTTGATTATCGCGGACTCCGACAACGACTTCCTTCTCCATATTGCGCCACCATTCACCCAGGTCAGTATTTACGTGTCTGCATGCGGGGAAGTCGCTGCGAGAATTAACGACGCGAGCACCCTCCGACCGCGTAGGGGTGCAGATATCGCATAGATTTCAGGGGATCGATGCATCGCGGTGAAAGCGATCCTGGTGTAACGTGGAATTTTTACGACGCGATTGAAAATACGAGAAAGAGCCGTAAAAGCTAGCAACTTCACTATACACGTGCTTCCAGATGGTTAAACTTATAATTGCGAGAGTCACATGTTAATCTCTGTATACGAGTGAACCAGCACTTACTGTCAGTCTATATCATAATTACTATTACGATTGCAATTAGCAAGTTAAAGCCTCGCCATATCCGAGCAAAAATGATCGTACGTACGTCGCGAGGAAGTATGCGTGCCCAACTATACGCGAGCGCGTCTGAGCAGAGGCGAAATCTCGCAGAAACCCCGCGAAGCGGCACAAAGGGGCGCAATTAATGTAGCGAGCGATCGCCGTGGAGGCGAAAAAGTGGAAAACACCGGACGGTGGATTTCATTTGGATTCCGTTCGCGGTCCATTTCCGCTTTTTGCCGCGGGGGGGGACGCGAAATGTCACGTACGCCAGTTAAACGGCACAAAGGTTTCGCTCTTCCCCCCTTTTAGCTCCGCAAAGTATTCCCGCGGATCCTGCGAAATGCGCGCGGCACGTTAAAGAGGAGTGCGCCGAGCGGCGGTCTTGCGCCCGCTCGTTCCACCCGAAGGAGACGATGCTCAACCGGCGAATAAAAAGCGTATAAAGTGCAATGATTAAAGAGCGGAGTTTCCACTTCAGAAAGTTAAATGGGAATACTGCGGGAGAGAGAGAGAGAGAGAGAGATATTTCCGAGCGACAGGTAAAAACGATCCGATCCGCGTAGCGTGTCCAAATGTTTGTCCCAATTAATACAGATGGAAACCACAAGCAAATCGTTGTTATCGACCGATCTAACATTTCATTTTTAATCCCTCCTTTTATATACCCACAACTATTCACGTCCATGGATAAATTTCGAAAATCCTCCCACTGAAACTTGTTGAAAGCGAAACTTTTGCCTTTTCGAGAACGTTTGAACGCGGTGCGACAACTTTTAAAGATAGGAACGCGGACGATTAAAGAAAGTGCTCGAGCAGGATCACCGATCTGAAACGCTCGAGCGAACCCCCTCCCGAGTCATTAACACCCGTCTATTTATTTCCACGAGCGTTGTACGCCCTAAAAATTCGCGGCTCTATTTTTAAAACGCTCGCCTCGACGTGGCGAACCGAGCATGAATATTATATAACAAGTAGATGGAGGGTGTCGATTAATTATAAATCGCGTAATATCGAGCAACGCCTCGGCACGGTGCGCCAGGTCGTCGGTTGACATTAACGACGCAAACACCCTTCGTGGTGCAGCGGCTCAGGGGTGGAAACCGTTTTGATTCCGTTTACGGCACATTAGTCGCCCGCTTTGTCCCGTTCGACGAAGGGTCGCCAGACAGGGAGAAGAAGGCAAGTCTCGCGCGTCTTTCGTCGACGATTCTTACCCGGTTCTCCGTGGAGACGCTTCTTCGAGGTCTTTCTCTCTTTACTCGACGGAAAATCCCTCGCTTCTCGAGCCATTACAAATTAACATTACGTTCCCTTACGTCTTCCGCTAGGAAATTTATAGATAACACTGTGCATAGTACAGAGTTATCATATCGTACTTTCATGTTGCAACATTCTTCATTTCTCACTGGAGACGAGAGTTCTCGTTTTTAGTGGAACTTGTAATATTCAACTTTCAACTATTTCATCCTTTGCCAAACCACATAGAAAATTCACCAAGTGCAATCTGAACTAAGCGGATTCAATCAACCGTCACTGAAAATCGCGTCACTCTATGAAAACTTACGTTCGACGCCGCCATTCGTCGACAAACAGCAAAATGAAACTGAAAACCGCAATATCGCACGCGTGAAAGGTGCACCAGCGTCCCCCCACTTGTCACTGTCCATATTCTATTAATTAACGAGCCCCATTAAATCAATTATTCTAATCAACCAATAAACAACACGTTTATCGAGCGTGCAAATTTTTATTGGCTTCCGGCGAGTTCCAGTTACCCGTAATTATACGCGTATGGCTCTGAAACCGGTACACCAGTCGCGGGTAGATACGAGTTCCCCGTCGACACGCTCGCTATCGGGCTCCTCGCGGCCCACGTGGCGCTGACCCGCGCGTTAACGAATCGCCATTATTCGTTCGCGGCTATCGCGAGCCGAAGGAAACGAGGACGATACCAGCAGGCCCGCGCGCGTACACCTCGTCGGCTGTAAATCATCGCTGGTATCGCGTTCGAGGAGAGAGGCGGAACGACGCCGCGGACGTGGAACGCGAATTTCCAGGATCGCGATTCCTCGTCAACCCCTCGGGTCGAACGTCGCGATAAATCACGCGGCGTTGCTTATTAGGACCGCGGCTAAGTTTCTCGACTCGCGATCGAGCCGTGACGCGATTCATGAGATTTCATCGAACGAGAGACAAATGATGGGATCTCGTGGGTGACATGTTGCGGAGGATTCGACGATGCAAGATGGAACGTTGCCTGGGCGATGATACTTCGTGCTCTGGTCTCGAGTTAAGTTGTACGAAGGGTGTGGTCTCGTGTGGAATCGTGAAAATGATTCGCGTTAAAGGATAACTATGGAGAGTTAGAAGTTCGTCTGAAACGTGGAAAACGTATTGCTCGTATCTTTGCTGGTAAACCGTTAGGAATTAGTTTTCATTTTGGAAGAATCCCGCAGCCATTGTCTACGCCTCCGTAACTTTTCAGCGGCTAGTCCTGTCTGAAATAGAAATAATTGCGGAGGTGCGCGAGCCACTTGGAGACGATGAATTTCTGTGGGCTGACGTGACCCACATAATCGAATAGCCCCGAGATAGGCGTTGATCGTCATCGTATCGCGATAGTAATGCCCGTCATTTATTCGCGGGAACGAAAGAATTATTTCCCAGGCGTAAGTAATTGCGGCAGTTCACAGGGCGACACAATTTCCATTAGAATTTGTTACCTTTATCCATTAGCGTCACTTAGATAGGTCATTAAGCAAAAAATAATTGCTCGGAACATATTGATCGATGACAGAATGTAAAAATACGCGCATATTCCTATCGGGAAGAAATTTCAACGCGAGCAGCCATTAGTCAATGACACGGGTTATAAACGAGGTTCGTTACACCTTGAGCTTTTTAGAATTCGCCAGGACCCGCTCTTATTTTTTTCATGCCGTCGTATTTAACGGGTTGGAACGTAAGAGAAAGCGGGAGAGAGAGAGAGAGAGAGAGAGAGAGAGAGAGAGAAAGAAAGAAAGGGAGTTCCGCGTTGGCTCCAATTAGCCGATCTTTTTCATTTCGATCGTAATTATAACCCTCCGCAACAGGATTAAATTACATCAGAATCGTAGGTGTGCTACCACGTACAAACCGTTCTGTTTCTGCCCGGCGTTATCTCGATTTTCAATTTTCTCACAAAGCCAGCCCCAATTAACTCCTCTTATTCGGTTGAATCGCGACCGTTGTAATCTTTCTCAGCACAGTTTCAGCTAGTTATAACTCCCTACCGCGCCATTATATATTACCTTTCATTTAAAAAAGAGGAAACTGTTCCACTATTTTAATTTCACGTTACTCGACGAAGTTAATTCGTTTTTTTCAATTAATTCATCTCCGCCGCGAGCCGGCCGACGTTATCGTTCTTTTCAACACAAATGAACGCTGCTTGAACCTTTCCACTATCTTGACAGCTGTTGTACACTTCGCTCTTTACTGACAATTATTGCACATCAGATTACACGCACTATTCCTTCTATCGCCCAACTCTAGCACCGTCTGCCTTTTATCGACGCACGAACGCGGCTCTCGACGAACCCTTCCTCCCCGATTCGAACTGCAATTTAATCACCGTTCACCCGGACGCGATAAAGTGTTTTCAAACTTCCGAGATTAAGTCACAGAGGCGTCGCCTCGTTTCGGGCGAACAATTCCACTGGTTGATTATTTCCCG
The DNA here is from genome assembly GCF_050948175.1 of Xylocopa sonorina. Classification (NCBI taxonomy): domain Eukaryota; kingdom Metazoa; phylum Arthropoda; class Insecta; order Hymenoptera; family Apidae; genus Xylocopa; species Xylocopa sonorina. Next base: position 7,124,173 of record NC_135200.1, read on the forward strand.
GAAAGCAGCCAGCCGTCCCTCGATTCAACTGCAATTATCCTGCGACTCCACGCGGCGGAATTAAATCTCCGCGGCTCTTTAAACCAGATTACTGCGCGCCATTCTTTCGCGAGCGAAGAACCTCGACACTGCTCGAACCGTAACATATCGACGCTTCCATCTCGTATTCGCACTCGCAAAATTCTGTCAGTGTTGTCACCAGACGCTGCCAGACGCCATTGGTCGCCCTGCAGTATCACGGTTCCCCCCTTATCGTCCGGATCGAGGATCCGAAGATCAAGGACACGGATTGGGCGTTCACACCAGCGAGCGTTCAGCTCGCGCCTCGCCACGCGAAACGAGGAAAACTGCGCGGAAGCGGCGTACGGCGAGGTTTTCCGCGAGTCGCGCGGCAGCACGTGTCCCGATAACGCCGGAGGACGAAAAGCGCCGCGGCGCCACTGATAATCGCGTCGAGCGCGAGGAGCACGGGGAATCGCTTTGTGGCGACTATTTCCAGAGCCGGCGAGGCGGTACGAAGCCGACGGAGAAAGGGAAACCGACGGCGACCGGAGGCAGAGGCGGAGGAGGGCTCCGGCGCACAGGGTTGGCGTCTCAAAAAGGGCGAGGGAAAGCGTATCGGCTTGGAAAATACGTTGCTCGCGCGGCACGACGCGCGTGTCCTACCTCTCTCTCTCTCTATACACCTTTTTCATCCACCCTCCCGTCCTTCCATCCTTTACCAGCTTCATTTTTTCCCGCTTTTTCAGCCCTCGTTTATTTGCATTCCGTCCCGTTTGCTCGTTTTTGTCCCGTCGATTGTTCGAGCGACGTTTTTGGCGAACCCACGCCGCGGTTCGGGTGAAATTCGAAAGGCGAGGGGGACGCGGAGGCGGTCGGGAGCCCTTGGGGTAGCCGTTTGGGATAGCCGATCGGAGGGCCGAAAGTGGGTGCTGCGTGTCGCTGCGCTTGTTGTAACCTCGTCGACGAGCGCAATCGAGCCACTTGATTCGGTGAATGGCCGATACGAAAGGTGAGAACGCGTGTTACGTCGAGGGGTGGTTTCGACGGGACTGAGCGCGGTACTAGGGAGCCTTTAATCGGTCGTTTGTCGGGGTGTGTAAGCGCGTGATTGGTGATCAACGTTTGGTACGCCAGCGGCTACTCGAGTTATATGCATTTTTGCGAATGGCGCGGTTATGTGTAAAATGTAAATTACTTAGTTTCGCGAAATTATTGAAAGTATCTATAGTGCTGCGTTGGATTATTATCGAATCATTTTCACGGTTACTATTTTTTTTTTTTACTACGAATCACGAGTTAAGTCGATTTTGGTTTTATTTAAAATGTCCTTTATCCCGTGTTAACTCGGGGGTAGATTCACGCGAGAACGAGCTTATCTATAAGCCATATTATCGAGTAATATATTATTCTCTTACTAAATCGATTAGGAGTTAAGAAGTATAAGAATTTATGTATCGGCTCTATTCGGGAGTTCATTTTATGACGCTACAAAATCTAGCACAAGTGATATGTTTCCAATCGCCACGAGATTAGATAAATCGAGCAAAAGAATTTGCAACGCAGTAGTCCGCGACTCCATCGTAAAACATTTAATAAACGAAAAAAACTACACTTAGAAAGAAGTATTTACGAATCGTGTTAAACGTACCGTAACCTCAGAATTATAAGTTCCAACAACGCACCCCATAAAACCGTCGAGCGGCACGAAGAACCCAGAGCGCGGTGAAAACATCCTAAACGTTTCTTCTCGCTGGCGTAAAAACGAAATTCATTACCGAGCACGGGGACGGAGGAGTGTAAAATGCGTCGGGGACGGTGGAAAACAGCGGGCAAAATGGCCGACAATCCGACAGGCCAACCGTGGACGAAGGGGTTGAACGCGGCAACGTGATCTCGCATGGTCAATGAAAGCTCGTGAAAAACCTGCAAACGCGCTCGAACGTTCCGCGTTATTTGCTACCCCTTTTTCGTCGCGATTCCGCGTAATTCGCGAGGCAAACGGGACACACGCGAAATCGGGAGTAACGCGCGCGCGGTTTCCGTTCCGTTGGTCGACGATTGTCCCGAGGAAATCCGACTGCTGATATTTCCCAGAATATTCCTTGCTTTTCAGTAGGACGGCCGGACGGGTTTCGCGTTCGTTGTTCGCGGATATTATAAAAAGTTTAATTGGCGAAATTTTTCGAAAACTTCCCTTCGCACTCGTATTTTGTTGGTTTTCAAACACGTCACTGATACAATGTAACAGGTACTTCGTTAGTATAATTGGATTCCTGTATCACGGTGGGATGGTTGGCGGAATAATACAATTTAATTTGCTCTTTCAAATTATGAACGTACCCTCGTATCCCTCTGAAATTGTAAAAATACGTTCGGTTCGATTATTTTATTAAATATTCCTCCATATCGTCCCTGGACTAATCGATATCTATTTTAACCAGCTCTGTGCAAACAGAAACAATCCGTTAGAGTACTTCGCCATCTCGGATATACAAATTCAACCAAACAAGTAGTTAAACCTGGCTGCGATTGAACCAGCGAACGATCTGGGTTAAGTTTCTGTACGAAGGAGCCGCGATTTCGTCCAGCCATTACCCTTCGACCTTAATTGAAAATCGTAGTCGCGTCTCGATCCATCCGGCTGGTTTCCCGCGTCTCACTTTCTGTCTCCCCTCGCATTGAAATTCAACGATCTCAATCTCTCGCGCGTTTCTCGCGTAAACGTCCGAACGCTGACTAATGATTACAGGATCTTGATGTTAATTATCATCGGGACGCGTTGAAATTCGAAACGATTAATCGCGGGGAATATTTTTATGCCCGGCGCTCCCTGAATAATAACAGCTGCAGAGTAAATTACTCGCTTCACGTCTGAGGTACTTCTCTGGCAGCGAAGGGATGGTAACATCCTGTGTACCGCGCCGCGTTAAGCGTTAATAAACGCGAACAAAAACTGGTACGCGCGTCTCAACGTAACGGAATTAACGCCGTCGGGCAGTTACATTTTCCCGGGTAGTTTTCGGTGTTTTTCGCGCGTTTGTCGGCGCGGCGGACGAGTCGTATGTCTGACGGAAGTATAATTAAGCCCGCGAAGGACACGGACGGCAAAGGAGAGTTCAGCGTTGCTCCGCAACGGTGATGAACGTTTCCGTGGTATGAAAAATTCGCGTGAAAGGAGCCGCTCGGAGCAATTAGTTGCTTCGCTTTATTTATATATTATGAATTCCACGATCTCAGATTCTTTCCTGTGTTCCCGACACGGAAACATAATGCAATTTTCCCCTCGTTTCCCTTCGCTATCGTGTTCCGCGCTGATAAAACCAGAACGTCTAACCGGAAAATGAAAGCTTCCTCTTCTACTTTACCTTCTAATGAATTGGCCTTGCGATTGATTACATACAGAACGGAAGCAATTTCGAGAGAAGTCCTTGCTGCCTAAGAAATGAACGTACAATCTTGGAACAAGATATCGATACAGCAGAACTGTATTCAAAGCGTGTCCGTATGGTAGATACTTATTCGAGGAGCGGTCGCAGGTAATTAACTCGACGTAACGGTCCATAAAAGCCGGGAACAGGCCGTATTAAAGTGGCGTTAAAAGATATAAAAAATCGAGAGCGCAACGGGGAATAAAAGGACGGGCAGCTCGCTCGTTAGAAGCCACCCCGAGCTACGTAACCCCCACCGGAAGCGTCCAGCGAAACGTTGTAAAACAGAAAATTCCACATCTCGTTGGCTCGCTCCGCGAAGATTCGCGTCACGCGGGTTTCGTATCGTCCCAGCGCTCGCGTTTCGCACACCATCGCGATCGATTTCACCCGAAATCCCTGCCAGAGCATCGGTTATGCGAACGGACGCGGAAGCGGAACGGAACCAGAGGCGGGGTTCGTTTTTTCGCCCTTCATATTTTATTTCCTCGGGAACGGTCGATCGTTTCGCAGCGTCAGGAAATTCTAGATGCTTGAATTATGATCCCGTTTCACGGTCCCGTGGAACCGCGCCACCCCCCGCGAAATACGTGACGCACGCGGGCCGGATATTTCGGGTCGCTCGACGATCCGACGCGACGTCGTCGTAATTTAATAGACAGGCACACGCGTTTCACCGGGTCGTCCCGTTAATTAATTGCCAGGCCGCGTAATCGTGTCCGTGGGCGATCGCGTAATCGAGACACCGCTGGTGGATTATGAACACGCGCGATTATGCTTTCGCGTCCCCCGGACGTGGTACGCGGCCAGCGGAGGCACAGGGGTGGCATTCATTCTCGACGTGAATACGTGGAACTCTAATTAGAGGGTTGCGGTGATGTGTTGATCGTGCTCACGATATAGCTCCTCGTTTTCGTTTTACTGAGCTACTTAACTGGGTTTGTACGTTGTACAGTGATTATTTTGATAATTCATGGTACGAGTTGTTGGCTTTACGTTTTGCTCTCGTCTAGCCCTTTTAGCGTTGCGTATTTCTAAACACCATGAGGATTATGAAAGATCTTTTTCGTTTCATTAATTTCGACGCACCGCTGTGATATTTCTCCATCTCGCTTTCCTTACTCTTTCATTTAGCTCACGCGAACGATCGCATTTTTCAATATAACCGGTGTTGCCTCTGAACAATAAAATACAACCGAGTTCCCTGCTAATACCGTGCAGGCATATTCCTTTACCCGACTCGCCGGAAGACTGTGCAGTTATGAGCAGCCTTGCCCCTAGAATCTCTGTTATTAGCACGCATAAATTAGTGTTGCAAATTATTGAAATCGCCCTGGGCAACGTGGCTGCTCTCCCAAGAGCTCTATCGATCTCCTTTTCGGTAAATTAAAATCGCAAACAAGATGCAGTATCCTCTGAATGCAAGTTACGCTATTCGCTATCCTCATAGTCGTGCACCATCTTTGTTTAAAGATACACGTTCCAAGAAATACCACCACAAACAGAAAAGTACTCTAAATTACAAATCTCAAATAATTTCAGAATTCCGTCAACTCTCTTGCACTATTAATTAAATAAATTCGATGCTCTTGCAAAATCTAACCCATTCCATCGTCTACAGCACTATTTAATCAACCAAAGAACCACTGCACATCCACCCCAAACAATCATTCTCGCCATCCCTTTCTCTACTCCAGTAACCACCGTTCTCTTTAAAAAAAACCCACATCATTCTCAATACCAACAGTTCGACCCCTCGTCTGGTTCGTCTAATTTAAAATTTTCCGCTGACTCCTTCGCGCGAACCCGTTCCTGGGGAACAAGATCTCGCAGCAGGTACCGCTCGTAAATGTCAACCACCTTGGACGTCAGCTGCTCCGTTTCGTCGGTCGACGGCTTGTCCCTCGAAAGAAAGCCGCGTTCAGAGTTTCTGCATCGACCTGGCGTCTGATCGCGTCTGAGACGCGTCGCCAGGGTGTCTGCACCGGGAGGCGCTCGTAAATCGGCCGGATTGGGTCGAAGGCGAAGTGGCGGGCGGCCATTTGCCCATTTGGATAAGGGGAGAGGTGACTCTTCAACGGCGGAGGAGCGAAAAATGTATGGAGGCGAGTATGGGACGTATCCCTCGGGGAAGCGGCTCGATGGTCCGCAAGGTCGTGGATACGGTGTCCTTATCCTTCTCCATCTTTTGAAGATCAATGACGGATAGCACGATCGAGACGCTTCTTACATTTTTCGAGAAGAGAATTCTGAGAACCAGACTACGTTATCCACTTTCGATGCTTTTCAGCGGAAGAATAGCAGCAATTCCACGTCCCTCGTAAAAAGATTGAAGTTTACTAATATACTAAATTTATTTTCCCATGGTGAAAGATTGAAAGCTTCGAAGACTCGAGTCAGTTTGTCCTAGAAACGCTGGAGGACCGAACTGACCTAAATCTACCCTTGTTTTCCCGCGAGATTCAATTATACGCTCTATCTTATAAAATGGGCGGAGACGGTAGTTAAAAATTTTCTCGATTTCCTTCGTGGCCCTCTTTCGTGGAACGAAGGCTGCAGCGTGACACTAACCGAGGTGGTACGATGCGGTTTCTGTTGCGGGACGGTGTTTGCGTAGCTTGTTGTTGTTCATCGAGTGGCGGACGAACGTGGTGACATGGTAAAGGGTTGCGGTAACTTTGATGCACTTAGAGGTGCACTCGATTGTGGTGTGTCGGTATTTCCTTTGAAATGGGAGCGAAATTAATTTTCAAGTCGTGGACAATCCTACGTGGATCCGATGTTATTCATTCGCTGCGGCCATTCGTCGATCGACGAATGTTCAAACGCCAAACACAATTCAAAGTGACAGAAATTATCTACGACTCGCTATCGTTTCGTAATCCATGCGAGAGTGGAGCGATTCGAAGCTCCCCAGCTATTCGATTCGCAAATAGCCGCGTTTTCAGGGGAGTGGACTTCTATTTACATTTCGAATCCACCCTATTCTTCCGCCGCAAACTTTCTTCGCGTACAAACACGTTCGCGTCGGTTTCCTTAGCTTTGGGGAACACTAACCAAATTGCTTTCGGAGGGACGTTACTTTGGTAGCCAATCACTTAAATCCGGGGAGCAGTGAAAGACCGCCGGGTGCAACCGTGGCAAAACATCCGCGATGCGTTGCTCGTCGAATTAACTTTGCGAATAAATCGCGTTGGGCGAACAACGGAACTATCGGATGAAAAAAGTCTGCAAATTCGGAAATTGAAAAACCGGCGAGCACACGCGAACTTTTAAATTGTACAATTTCTACGTACTCCCAAATGGTTTGTACGAGTGAAAAAAAAAGTAATCTTGCAGGCACTCGTCGCGATACCTCGCGCGCGTTCCCGTTTATTCCCCGATACGAAATAAACGCGGACAGATTCGATAATATTTCCCAGCGTTTCCGGTTTCCCGAACTCGTTCAATGGTACACAAATTTTCCCGGGCGACGCGTCGATCGATCGACCCGCGGTACAGCCGTATAAAATTAAAACGTGCATATTTAATGCCTCGCATAAATGAATCGGGTGAAACAGCGCGCGAGACAACGGGTCAGGAGACAAACCGCGGTAAAATCGAGAACGTTCGCATTTTATATCCGCTGGTACAATTGAGAACGGGATACGAACCACGTTCGAATCCACCTCAGAGAGGACCAGTCCCTAGAACTCGAGCGAAACTCGCTGAACGCGCTTAATTTCCTCGCGAACTTGAGATCGTTGACAATATCTGCCAAAATCCTCTTCCATAGAAATTCGTCGACGAGAGTATGCGAGAGACAGAACGGCAATCGTAGTTGGCGTCGCGACGAGCGTAACGAGTTTCCGCGCACGCGACGGCGTTTGGAAAGTTTTAACGTCCTCGCGGTGGAATCTCGGTTTTCTGACGTTTGAATGGCTGAACCGTTCCACGCGAGTTTCTTCTTATCGACGATGTAACGCGGTAACGTCCCGTGGAAATGGCGAGTGAATTCGCGATGGGCTTCTATTGGAAAGCTCACGTGTCGCGATCGAGGCACGGGCTAGTTTATAGTCTCGAGGCGGGGGACGGTTTCTTAAGAAGCGGCTTGGTTGTCAACGTGTCACCAGCTAGACGACACCACCGCGGGATACGTGTCTGACGTACGATTCACCGGTTTGTCGCGTGATACGCGGCGTTTTCTCTCTTGTCACGGCGCACAAAAGAAGGATAAGAGTATATCCGCTGGTGCATGCGCCTCTCCTTGACTGCGCGCACGAACGGGTAAGGCTTTGTGCACAGCGAGGCCAGGATTCCAGAATTAGGATACGGATTGAAAGGATTGGATTTAATGAAAATCCAATGTTCGATGCTTGAAGGGTGAAATTAACCGGCCAGATAAGCATTGATTTTAGGAAACGATCTACTCTAAATGGCGTGGTTTTTCATCGACGATAATAAGAAGCTATGAGAAGACTCTTTCTCGCAGGAAATTGTCTACAGAAGAAGTTGAACGTGAAACATCTATCTCGCGTCGCTTTGCTGCTGGTTTATCTCGTTCTCTCGCGAAATTGATCCGCGCGAGTTTTAGAGTAGCATCAGCCAACCCTTTGATGATTCCTCGTAGCAGAAATACTCGATGAAGTTGATAGTCAAAGGGAGCCTGCGTGTCTCGTGTCACTCTATTCATTCGTGTTAAATTGCTGGATGAGTAACCGTGGAAATGTTCGCTCTCCATGCGCGATGCCGTGTCCCTTTGACGCTTCGTTGAAATAGAAATACTTGACAAACTCGCGACGTACGTACGCGGAATTTTTCTCGCGTGTTTTAAAGGGATATTCGTTCTGCAAATCGCTTCGACGTCGAGAGCAGACATCGAACTGTTGTCTTGGTAATAATCAGTTACGTGGAATCTCGTGGAGATTTTTGCTAAAGTAAACGATTTCTGGCTAATGATAAAAAGGTAATTGTTAACAGAGCTCGTTGGAATTTGCATATTCATAGGTCCATCGTCTATATATTCGCTTCGAACTACTTTGACGCGACTTTAATCGAGTTCTCCGTATATCGAACGTCTCTTTGAGCTGTACTTGATGAGTATCAAATGACCACTTCAAACATACTGCAGGGCTTCCATCAAAATTCACGAGGCAGAATCCCTAGTTTAATCTCTCCAAACTATTCTGCCGTTAAATTATTTAGAACAGAATGATGCGAAATTTATATAAACACTCGAGTGTAACTAATTCGATTTAAAGCAGATTTTGCGTACGAAACTTCTTAAACGCTTCGCGAGTACGATGAAACACGAGTTACGTCAATTTTCAAGCATTCCACGACTAATAGCACGATCCATCAAAAATATATCGATCCGTGTAACGATTCGTAGAAACGTAAAATTCAATCGAACGATTAACTCGCGAAAAGCCGACCGCTTCCCATTCATCGAGCCATTGTGAACGAGGCCTTAGTCAGCGCGTAGTCAGGCAACGGGAAGTCCTCGCGATAAGGGTTCCAAGGCAACTCCTTTTCCGCGTTCCGCTCCGATTTCGTGGCCCGGATACGTCTGCTAGCGAAGAGGGTAGGTCGCCTTGGCGCGCGTTCGCTATCAAGACAGTTAATTAAACGCCGATTAAAGCCGACGCCTTGACGTAGCTGCCTACGAGAACTGCCTCGCCGCGTAAAGACCTCGATCGACTTTGCATAAATTAACCCCTACCAGAGCCCGCTTAATTGGACGCGTCGCGCTACACTGCCGATAACTATTTCGGCGATGGCCGACCGGATCATCTGCGGAGTTCACGTCATTCCTTAATTAAAACTCGAGATTCGTTCTTTCCTTCGAAAAACATTCGACACTGTTTTAATCTGATTCTTGACCAACGAATAGCTTTTCTATTCGCGAGAGAATCTCGTTTCTTTGTCTCAGAGCTGTCGATCGAATTTTCTTCAAGAGCGCTAATATCCTAGTCGAAACTTTGAGACGATTGAAATTTCCTTTCAAAGTGCGAATCTTTCCAAGAATTTCTCTGACACATTCGCGGAGGTGTCTGATATTATATATTAAATATCACGTGGAGAATGAAACGATTTCTCGTTTTAGTCGATCATGCTTAATTCAGTTCACTCGACGAGCCTCGAAAAGCAAACGGTCGAATGACAACGAGCGCCAGGGACAGCTTTCGAGGCGCAGCCGGCCCCGCGACAATAATTATTTCAGCTAATTACCACGGAATCGAGCCGGGTAACAGGCGTCCGGGTTTACGCGGAGCGTTGAAACGCGTGTAACACACGCGAGCGCGGCGGTAGCGGCAGCAGCACGCGAACGAGCTTGTACCCCGGCTGTTTCCCGTGAAAGTAACCGATGTACCTGTCGATCGAGCCCGTCCCGTCTACCCGCGACACGAATCGACGCCCGATCGCCTTAACCAGCGATATTTCATTATTCCGGCCCGTTCACGACGAGAGGCTGCTTTCTAATCCCTGCATTCCAGCCAGCCGCTCGAATTTTTCTCCCGCGAACCGTTCTGGGACCGTGACACGACCGTTTCTTTCGGCTAATGACGGCGCTTCTGTTCATTTCGAGATGAGACGGGACTACTTGATCGACGACGACGTTGATCGAAACTAAACTTGTTAGCCTCTGTTGTGGTATAAATGTTTCTTTGATCGGACACGATTATATTCGACTTCTGTGGTTTGTAATATTTACAGTGGTATCCGTTTATTGAGAGAATTTCCGAAGATTCCATTTTCGCAAGTTCAGTACATATTTCTTGTGATCTTTCTGTAGATACTTTGTCGACACAGAAGTTTACACGTTCTACTTGAGGAAAGAGCGAGAATTCTACCTACTTTCCTTTACTTTCCTTAATAAAATTATACTAACAGTCGCTCCGTTTGACTGTTCGAAAAATCAACGAGATATTCGAGCGAGAAGTAACAAGGCACACTTTGAAGATCAATCGTGGCTCGTTAAACAATTATCGCACACGTGGAGAATCGAATGAAACAACCGGTTGCCAGCCGCGAATCAACGGATGAGAGGCGCGGGATTAAAAACTCGAGCGGGACAGCTCGTCGACGACCGTGTGACGGGTAACGATCCTCGCAAATCCAGCGTTAAGCCCCGTGGAAACGACGGAACACCCAGAGTCTCCAGTGCCGATAGGCGGCCGCGTCTCGTCCTGGGCGATCTCAATTACGTCCAAGGTGGTAATCCCGATCCAGTGAGTCGATCGACTCTCAATAGCAGCGCATCCCCCCCTGGCGAACCTCGCGACGCTTCTATCCGGTCACGAGCGGACCGTATCCGTTCCGTTCGATTAATCGAGTCGCCTAATGAAATGGTAATTACTCGAAAGTTGAGCCGGTTCTATCGAGCCACGACCGGCTCGGCTGTGTTTCGTCAATCGTTCTCGTGTTAACCAATTAGCGGGCTAATTCGCCGATTTGGGACTGTGCGCCGTCGTGGAAACCCATCGAGCGATGGTTCGAGAGTTGCATTATGGGGTTAAAGGGATCAGGTTCGAGTCTTGGCTCGAGTCGAGCGAAGAACGCGGTTGGTTCGAGACGATCGCGAGGATCGGATGTAAATTGTTAATTTTAGACATTAATTTTAAAATTGATATTGTTTTGGATTATCAAGGGAATTTGCGGTGCATAGAAGAAGAAATTATGGTAGTTTGATTTGCGGTACAGATATTGCAAGGCGAATAATAGTCTTCGAAACGCAATTACTACAGTTCAGAGAGGTCGATTAATTCAGCAGTCTGCCACAAAATTGGTTCTAAATCAGCAATCGTGGTTTACACCATGATAATCTGATCGCCGTCCGCTTGGTTCTCCATTAGAAGGGAATGAATAGTCGAATACTCGCTAAAATTGCTCTAAAACACGTGGAAAAAAATTTCTTTACGAACTCGATGGAAAACTCTAAATGTTTCTTATCAAACAGACCCATCGTTCCATCATACGAGTATCTTCGCTACTCCGTTAGCGATTGGCTCCCAATCAAGAGACGAGAACGTTCATCTCGCTTCGCAAAACCCACCATTTTCTACTCCCGTTTGAAGCTCCGAACCAATCAGTCCGCCAAACGAATTTTATCAGTCGAACATCGAAGTCATCGCCGCTTAATTAATCATATCCAAGCGAGTCAGGAACGACCTCGACGTCGCACGTCGAACTTATATCGGATAATCGATACGTCCTGTCTCTGAACCGGAAAGAATCCGGTCCTGGTTGCACCCGTGGCCGAAAACGCGGGCGTGCACACACCAGTGCACAACCGTTCCGATTTCTTTAACCCTTTGGCGGCCAACTTACGTCGTGGCATATGTGAAACGCTCGACGCCACGTCTCTGAACTTTTGTCAATCCTGCGACACTGCAACTCGAAAAACCAACCACTCTACGATAATAGATATCTGAGGGAAGAATCTTGAAATATTGGAAAATATTGTAGTCTTGTTAGTTTGGAATTATAACTGCGATTGGTCATTAAATAAGAGAGATTATCGGTGATGGTGACAATTAATCGAGTATACCCGTCTCGCGTTGGGGAAAAGTCGCGTTAGATTTCACGGCGAACGAGTAAATGCGTGGTTCTTTGAGAAAGGTGGTGGTTGAAATGGTTGGAACGTTGATAGAGTATCGACGTCGTCTCCAGACTGGGATAAAGATACAGATGGCATGCCAAGATCCTTGCGAACACCTGAGGACACTTTCCAAGCGAGAGACATTGATCGAACGCTTAAATCATTCAGCTGGTTTTTGGTCAGTTTCCGTGCGAGTAAATCGTTGGACGCAACGTCTGAGGTGTTTCCTTTTTTTTCTTTTTTTACGTCCGACCTGATGCAGCTGCTTCTTTCGAATGGTAACGTTACCATTTTTGATAATGTATAACGTGAACGCATCGATGGTTTTTGAATTAATCTTTTTTTTTTAAGAAACTTTGCGGACATTGTCGCGACAGAAAATTGAAATTAAAATCCACATTGTGTAAAAATATTCGATAATAAAACTGTAGCCTTTCTTCGAGCGAAAAACGGCGACAAAATAAAATGCGATTCGCTTCGCTGAAAGAAACGATTGTTTAACGAATGGAACACTTTTATCTACGCGTTATCAAACTCATTGAAGGTGTTTCCGTTTTCTTAACTCCATACACGGAATGGTTTGTATTTTTAACAAAACGCCGGTTCTCGCGTACGTTTCACATTCGATGCAACGCGCTCTGTTCTCTTGCGATACGCTCTAACGAAACGGCCGTTTATAAAAAGCGGGAATATTTTTCGTTCTGTTCAACGCCTCGCTTCGAACGACGAAAAAAGCTGCCTTGAAATAGAAACTTTCCAATGAAAAACCGTTGAGGTAACAACAGTTGCCACTTCCAGTGAAAACAATTCCATCTGTAATGAGAGCTGCTTTGATTTACAAACGATTCGTTGAAACGAGAAGAAATCGTACACCTTCGTTAGCCTGTCAAATGCTTTGTACAACGTGAAACGTACGATGAATCGTGTCGCGTGTAACTAAATAATCTTATCTTTGATTTCCAAATCCCTTCCCACGCGAGAGTAACAACAAAAACTGGATTCAGATTGGTCAAACGTTCTCCAACGCTAACTTTCTACTCGAAAAACACGAACCACCTCGTATCGCGGGATAAGAATCAAGGACTGAGCCAAAGGAAAAACGTAATTGCATCGAAAAATTCCAGCGAAAGAACGAAGCAGACGTTTCACGCGGAGGATTCTTTATCTCACGTCCGCCATCTTCCCGTCCGACAGCGGAGAGCTGATTAGTACAAGTTTGTTCGCCACCGCTGGCCAACTTGTGCTCGGTTAATTCAACTTTGGCAACGTTCTCGAGTCGTTAACGTCCCGTCGTAAATGGTCGGGAACGAGCGAGATCGCCGCACGATTTACGCCCGTCGCGGGGATTATTCGCGAGGTTGCATCGTCCTCCACCCCGCGATGCGAACCTCCGACGAAAATATTTTCGATCGTTACCGCGTCGAAAACACCGGTGTTTTTCTGCTCCACCCGATAAAGGGAGGAAAAACCGGCGGAAGGGGCTGTAGATAAGCGTTTTATGGCTGACCAAACTCTGTGGAAGCCCGAGACCGTTGTCGATCCGCTACACTGCCCAAATTTCGCGTCCCGTTCGCAAGATTCGTTCGATAGGAGGGAAACGGGGTTCTCGAGGGTGAGCTCTGCCCTCTTCGACATTGACGCGAACGTCTGTGAAAAAAATAGGAGAAGCAGATACGCGTGAAAGTGTTCTAATAAAGTTCGAATAAAAATCGTTCGTATGTATACTTTTATACATTAATTAAATACTAATAATCAGAGATCTTTGATACTTATGCGTTGCGATAATTATTTCCCGTAGCGTGTGTCGTACTTCAACGAACTTTTACTTGTTTAGAGACTTTCCTCGTCCCCTTTAATCGAAGCTGCTTTCTAATTTCTTGTTTTAAAATGAAAGTCATTGGTATTGACTTTTAGCGATGGCTCTGACTCGGGACGAAAGAAATGTGTTCCAACGTAACGTCCGTCCCGATCGAACAGTTGCGCCAGGGACAATTAAAATGCATAAATCCACACGGACATTTAAAAAACAGACAGTCGCGAAGCGGGACAAAGGCCCCAGCAATTACGCAGCCTCGCAAAACGAGCAAAAGTTGGTAACGCAATCGTTTAAAAGCAACTTCCATGCAACTCGGAAGTCCCAGGGCCGATGTTTTACAGTCAAACGACGAGCCGTGTCAAAGCGTAGCAGCCTCGAGAGCGAGCGCTCGCAAAATAAACCAGTATCGGTCTGCTTTGAAAAACTTGCGGGAGTTTAAATCGGATTCGCGAGTATCTGTGCGTTAAACGCTCGCGTTCGATCCAGGATGTCGCGAGGAGAGCCTCCCTTTTCGGGAGTTTCAACGCTTCGCGCGGAAATATAACGAGTTCTTAATTGGAAAATGTTGTTCCTCCGTTTCATCGACTTTTAACTAACCTTCTTCGTAAAAATCTCACGTTCCGACTATCGCTCGATAAATTTATAGCTCAAGAAGAGAAAGATATTATTCGAAGCGATTTAAACGTTTCGCAACCGAAACGAAACCAAAATATATATAGAAAATCTTCAAATCGCGTTTATACGGAAGGTAAAATAATTGGGGAACTTCTTTGAACTACCACGGATTATTCTCGCGTCACCAACAGACAGAACAATGTCCCAAAATTGTTTAACTCGCGGAAAACGATCCTCGCGTACCGCGTAACCAAACTGCGCGGCACAAATTCAAACACCACAGCCCGACACTTCTCTCGCGGCTCCCGAGCCGTGCTAAAACCACCTCCGCGCCTTAGCCAAAACCGTAGGGAACCACAGATTCCGTACAAACTACCATCTAAAAACAGAACGGTGACTGGTTCGCGAAACCACCCTCGGGAATTTCTCGCAAAAAGCCACCCCGAATACCACCGCGATCCTTCCACGTATCCAACCGAAAAACTTACGCGTACAAAAACGTAACACCGTATCACAACACTTAGAAAACATCCTCGCGAAACCGCGAAGCAATTAAAATGAAACGGGGTTACCTCGTCAAAGAAACTACCCCTTCCTCTATCTCACCCCCCGTTTGATCTTCGTCAAAGGAAATGAATGCACACAGAAAACGAATACATTTAACATTCACACGAACATCTAGACACCGAATTACACGTTTACGCAGGAGCAACTCACTCGAGGAGAGTACGAAAGAAAAGGGTTGACGATCGTAGAAAGGCGCGCTGCCGCGCGCGGCGCTTGGATCAGACCGACTTGGACAGTTCGGGGAGACTGTCGGCACTGTGACGGCCGTCGAGGGGTTTTCTACCCCCCAGTGCCGCCACCTGAGGCCGCAGGGGGTCCTTCGGGCGCACGGCGCCGCACACGCTCGCAGGAGCCCGCCAGGAGCCTCCGCCGTTTCCATGGCGATCGTGCATGCGCTCGGTACGCCCGACGGGATACGCGCTGGCAACAGGTTTCGCCCTCGTTCGACCGAACGCGGCCAGGCTCCGGGCAACCCCCGGATCAGCACGATCGGGACCGGATGGCCACGTGACGGATGTCCCTCGCTACCTTTGGCGAACGCCTCGCCACTGGGTCAATCGCGACTGACCGCGTATCGCGCGCGTCAAATGTCATACGTTTCACAGGCTGAAATCGAGGCTCTCGGTGTGTCCGAGTTTTGGTTTTTCTCCAACGGAGTTCGTTTTTTACATTATAACTGGCTGATAGTTTAGAAGATAGAATACTTTTTGTCTCGTGATGATTGATGGTCTTTTCGAGAAATATTTTCTGCATTTTTTCATTATTTTTCTGCACGATGATGTTCGTAGTGTTGGGAATTGTGATATTTTTCTAACGTTTGGAATTTTAACGGGATTACAGTAGATAGTATATAAAGAACGGTGAACGTTTTATTTTCAAGAGATAGGGTGGTTTTTGTAGTGTTATTTCGCTTTATGTAAAGCACGCGGGGAACGAATAATATACGAAGATATAGAAAATATCCGAAGCAAAGTGTGCACCATCTATAATGCTTAGAGAGCGAAACAAATTTCTGCGTAAAATCCGAAGCGTAATTTCAGAGCCGAGAAAAATTACACAATTTGTACAAAGCCCTACAACAATAACTCACCTGGCACACACTTTATATCAGCCATTTCCACTGTGTCGAATCAGAGATTCGCAAAAGTGTACTCTTACGTTTAAGTATCCGACAACCACAGCACTTTGCCCGACAGAAATGACTCCAAACCACCCTCGAACGTCGTACACATAACCCATGGTATCTCACGATACGCAGAGGAGTTTCTTTTCATTCTCGCAGCGACCATCACGGATACAGGCTCTCTCGACTTGGTAACGGTGTCTGTGAACAACGAACGAGGTCGAAAGGTTCGAAATCGGCTGTAAAATCGCGGCTAGACGCGTTCCCCGCTCGATAGGCGACGCGTCTTCGAACGCATCCGATCTCTGGCTGGTCTTGCTCGGTTATCGCGGCTCGATCGAGGCTTCGACCTTCTTATCGGACGGTTTCACGGGTTCATCTGCGTACGTGCGCACACGTCGCCCCATTCAACGCGGAGAATAGTCGTCTTACGTAAGAATCTTTGCCAGATAAGCCCTGAATCACTCTTGTCGGACTTTGCATGCTTTGTGCGGCTTCGAGTCGGAGAAGCCGATGCCGTCCACCGTTAAAAGAGATAGATCTCCGTCGCGACGCGTAAAAAGCGACTGTCTGGTAATATAAACGTTGCGTGGGAAATCGGTGGATTCCGTGGGGTACAATTTATCCGTGATATTTATAACGATACGTATCGGCGAGATGTCCAGTTTAGGGTTCGGGTCCACCTTTGGTGGGCCGCGTTCCGCGGACGGACGTGAAATGGAGCGTGAAACGTTCGACTGTTCGTCAACTTTAGATGCCACCAGGTTAGCTGTTTACAGTAAAAATAAAAGAACGGTCTTTATTGCGACGCGGACGGCGAAAATTTTCATCCGCGCGTGCCTCGCGTGCATCCGGTGTATATTTAAAAATTATGGGGCGACCCTCTGCGAACGTTTCAGAAAACTACGCAACGAGGCATTTGTATCTTTAGAACGGGGAATAAATCAAGCTATTTAATGTTACAAAAGTTGAGTAATAACGGGAGTCTGTTCGAAGTGAATAATTTATACGATTAATCCTTCTGATGAGACTGTTCAAAAATTCTGCGGACTTTTTAGAGATACGTATGAAGAGAGAAGAATATTGAAAGGGATAATACATTTTCATGGCGCAGTAACGCATCACTTTATCTCAGTACGACCAGCAAATGAGATCCATATGTTTGCATTTAAACAACTGGATATACCGATTAATTACACGTTTCTCAGAGCAGGCGAGGTTTCCTCGAACTCTGTCGACGTAACGACCAATTATTCCTCGATCTTCACAATGAACCGACGAACTAAATTCATTCGCGCAGAAAATTCTAAAAGCTCTACCCAACATCGTTCCGAACGTTTCATAATGAACACGCGGGGGTGTAACGTTTCCCGGTGGCTAATTACGTCGCATTCGCGTAAAAGTACAGCGTGAATTCCCCGTGGAGTCCATTTAATATGAATCCGGTAGCAAATAGTTGCTTACCGCGGCAACAAAGCCCCGAGTGAGCGTAACCAGAAGTTGAAAATGGAGTTTCCATCGAAAGACTGCGCCGCGGAGGCTCGCGATGCAATTATTCACGAGGCGTTCCGCGCGAACGACCGAAAGGAGCGGCGAAACTCCAAGTGGCCCGAAGCTTCGAATTTCCATAAAAATAAAATACCCCTGGCCCTTTTTACTCGACCGTCGCCAGCTTGTGAAAACATCCAGCTGCACCTTTACTCCGCGAGGTACGCCCCGCTGCGTAATTCGATGAGACCGCGATGCATTCGCGATGGAGCTTCGTTTTGTCGCCCTGTTTCGTTCTTTTCGTTATTCTATCATTTCCCGGACGCGCGTGAATTATTCCGCGTCGCGGGAGGTCGCTAATAAAATTGGCACGCATTTTTAATAAACTACTGGATACTTTATTAGTTGGCGCAACAAAATTCTGCAGGCATATATTAACCCTCAACGAAGGGGGTTGTTTCTTCTCTATCTTTTTGAGGGAATTAAATAAACGTGTACGTCTGTTAAATGTTAGTATACAATCTCCTGTCTAAATAAAACACTCGAGCGACAGGCAATTACCAATTTCCACTTCTTTCGCCGATTAGTCGGAACTTGCAACAGCCGCCGAAAGAAACGGGGGAGAATTAAAATCGCGTTGGCGGGACAAGGGGATCGATAAAGCCGCAAAGAACGGTCGGAAGAAACGAGCCGATGTTTCCGTCCGGCAGGCAAATTGACGAATTGCCCGGAGCCCTCCATGGAAATCGTTCGATCGGGCTTCCACGTTTGGCGTCGAAGAAGTCGTTCACTTTCTTTTCTTTTTCCAACCCCCTCGCGACGCGCCCATGATTTATACGGTCTTCCAGGTACGAGCTTATCTCAGGATAGAAAAAAGGTCATGAATTTTCAGCGGCGATCGCTTTCTCCCACAATTTCCCCCGGAGAGTTCGCGTTTCGACGTTTTCTGCACGAATGGCGGCGGTCGATCCGTCGCCTCGAGGGTGACACCGGTGCGAGGAATCGCTTCTGGGCTTGAAAAAAAAAACGACCAGGCGTTTAACTTGTCCAAGTTTTGACGGCGATCGAGCAGAGCTGCATTTTCTCCGAGGAGCACACTGGTGGATCCTTGTGAAATAAGAGAGATATCGATGTCTGGGAACGACACACGTCGCGGATTTCAAATGGCACGCGACGGAGGGTGGCTCGAGGACGCCGTTGTACTCCGACAAATCGTTCCTCGCGATATTTATTTCAAAAGCGTTTCTTTTCGGTGCACACTGTCTCGAATCTCTATTCGGTTAATCGACACAGCGTTGCGACAAGCGTTTCGAATGGAAGTTAACATTCTTTTCCTCGTTTCTCCGTATAAAATATACTTGGCAATTTTAATATACGGAATTGCAAGAGTATTAAAAGACGAACCGTTCAGGCGATTTTGATAATCATCGTTAAAGGTATCGATCGAGTAGTACGTTCGAAAATGTCTTACCCTCGCGAGCTGAGCACGGTTTTACATCTTTCGGAGTCGTAAATTAAACGAAATCTGATTTAACGAACACGTTCATTCCACACGCGCGTACGCTCTATCGCGCGGACGCTAATGTTACTTTAAACGTGGCTGGCGTAGATCGTTTGATTTTCTAAAACGAACGAATGCTTGTTCCCACCTTGCCGTGGGAAGAATTCCACGGATTCCCGGGGCTCGCGCTTTTTCACCGAATATTTCCGCGGAATACGAGGAACGGCCAAGACGAAATAATTCACCGCGTGTTTTACATACCGCGGACGCTGTCACGTACGTTTTATGCATGCGCGGCGCGTACCAGATTTTAAACGCCGCTCGCAATTAATACGTCGCGAATAAATTTCCAGGCACCGGCCGGTTTTTTTGTCGCCCGCCTCGTCCTCCGATCGGAAAGCTCGCCGAGCGAGTCAGTTTTTCCAGATCGACAGACGCGTGCACTTTATTGAATTGCAAATTCGCTGAAAGCTCTCTAATTTCGCTGAAAGGAGCGTTACAACAACAACGACGACGGAGAATTACACTGATTGTAATTTGATAATCGTAATCAAGCGTTGCTCGCGCGCGATTTCGAAACATGAACGCATCGTCTAAATAAGAGGAGCGTGTTTGACGTAAAATTATATCGAACAGAGATGGTTCGTTTCTAACGATTTTGAAAGGGAAAGTAGTAATTTTTTCTACTGTTTCGAGTGTTTAGAGGTGATATATTTGAAAAGGTGAGAACTTCTGTTCCACATCGTTGAGACGTTGGAATCCTTTCTCAGCGTGACATTTCGAAATCGACGTTTGAATCCGGCGCGTTACGTTACGCGCGCTTTCCTGCGTAATTAAGGATGAAACGAGACCCGAATAATTAAGCGTCCGCGATCTCACGTTTCTTTCGAAACAACAGGAAGCCGACGAAGGAAAGCGTCTCGAATTAATCGAAGTCGCTCGAACTCGCGCAAGTCGGGTGTCTCGAGAGGGAAAACGGATGTGCCACGGCTTTTCTTCTTTCTTTCACTCATTCGCGCGCGAAAGCATTTCATCGCGTGGCCGGGCGCCATTTGATCTGAAACTTTCGGCTGCGGATAAAGTCCTGTACCGGAAGACGATGAGTGGAACTTTCGTTATTAAAACTTCGGCTTCGCCGCGCGGACTGATTAACGAAAATAAAGCTGACCAGTTCGAAAGTGGTTGATTAACAAGAGTATACGCGTAACGGACTCGATCTTCCAGTGAATCGAAAAGAAAAACGGAACAGCATCGTCTCGTGCCTTTCAGCGATCGCAGGAAATTCCTTTTCCTGATAAACAACAGAATCTCTTCTTCGTCCGACGAACGCTTCGATTCTCAACCGGATACGACGGATATTCTAAAAACTGGTCGGCGAGCGTTTTCTGCAAACCGTAAATCGGGAATCGCGAAGTTCAGCGCGGAGCATGATACGTTTAAGGCAGACGGAGCGGAGCGACGTTCCGCGACTTATGAATATTCAACGGTGCAGTCGATATCTCGATCTGATTCGATGGCTGGCCGCGTCCATTATTCAGTCGTGTCCGCGCGAATACAGCTCACGAATAATGCAGGGCGCGTGCGAAATTGGCCACATGGCGGTCAGGGCTTTTTCGAAGACCGACGCTGATTGGGGACGAGACGATCGAGCAACCTCCGCGATTACACTTCAATTAGCCCATCGGTCGACGGGTACTTTGTTACAAACATTCGACGTCCCTAACAATTGCAAAAAAATGAATCCTTTGGAAACTAAAATTCCTTTTACTTTATTAGAAATTCGAGATCGTTCGTTTGCGAAATAATTGAACGAATAAATAGCGATATCGTGTGTACTATAATTTTATAAGCGCATTCTGAGCGGAATTAACGCGCGGTTGAGATGGATTAGCTGGACGAAATTTCAGTGGACAACTGAAATCTACCGAATAAGACTGTATAATGCATGTTTTGTATCTTCATGCATATATATTTATATGCACGTATATATTCATACATATTCATTATTTAAATGCCGAGTTTACCACGGTTATCGAACCGAATATCGTAGTGGAGAACTGAGGGTTGTTCAGTCGAAGTTATATCTATACAGTTACTAGATTCCACCAAAACGATGTTCTATAAATTTGACAGTTTATAGATTACGATACGAAAAGAAATTTCAATTGAAAATGCATTTTATCCTATTTTTGTTTTTTTCAATCAGAATCGGAAAACGTCATTCACTCTCTGATAAAAATTGATCGTGCCCGTGAAACTTGAAGAAAATCGTATTAACCTTTAAAATGAATCGTTCACGAAATTGCAACTTATAATTCGCTAGTGACGTCATTAGCAATTCCCTTTAAAGCTCGAAAGCAGCGTCTCTCGGTCCCGCGCAATTAATTGCAAATAAAATTAGCATGAAATTCTCATTTAAGTTCGATGATGGTGCCTAAACAATTTAAACGTCAGAGGAAAATAATCGCGGAGCGGTGCTTTCGCAATTCGTAGGAGGATTAAAAGTAAAGGCGCGGAAAAGGGAGTGAAAGATCGGTTGGAGAATGCCGGCGAGCGCAAACGCAAATAAGAATTATTCTTGAGCACAGAGAAACCGCTATTATTCGACGCGTCGTATTCAAATTACGCTTTCCCTTTGTCACCTGCTGTTTGGCTACGCGTTTGTCGTTTGACGCACTCGTACCGTCAAAGGAACAGCAATTTCACTGCGATATTAATTGTCGTCTACGCGGGGAATTCCAGATTCGCCGCACGTTTCGTTTGTTCCGCGTTTTCGCGTCGCAAATTGCTTCGCGTTCGCCGTCCCCTCGTCCCGATTAAAATTACTTCGGTTGAAAAAGAAACTCGAGTTCGTCGCTACTGTCGATTACAATTCGAACTTGAGATCGAACGCCAACAAAAATTTCTGTACCTTCCACAACGCTACTTTTTCGATATCAATTAGTATATCCCTTGAAAAATCTAGAAACAGTGGATTTCATTAAAAAAAAAATTCGTCGAGCATAGATTTCCGCGTTCGAGGCACGAAAAACACGAGCGAACGAGCTAATTATCAGTCCGCCTCGCGGCCAACCCCCTTCGCTATCGGCGTGGCAGCCGTAAAATTGCGTCCCACTTCCTGCAACGCGATGCAACGCAACTCGTACTCGTTTCCCGGTTATCGTATCGCGCTTATCTCCCCGTCAGGGTCGAAACCCGCAGATTCTTGTCGTTTCCCTTACATTTCCTCCCACAGCGAACGTCTCGATCTCCGCTCGCTCTCTCCCTCTCCAGCGTCGACTACTCGCCCGTCTCTCTCCCTTTCTACTCCCCGTTACGAAGGCATACCGTGGTCTTTGTTAGCCGACTCCGTGCCTCCTTTCCTCGTCCCTCGCGGTGGATTCCTTTCGTTGCTGGCACGTACGAATTATACCCACACGGAGGGAGAAAGAGAGAGGACTGAGCGGCTAAAGGCTGCTATCGGGCGTCCCACTGCGAGCGAGCCCCGGGGGCCGGAGTTTATTAGCTCAACCCCCGTCTACTGGTGGCTTCGAGCACGCGAAATGCACGAAACAGTACGCGATCGTTCGCTTATGCGCGCGTACTCGCGTGTGCTGCGTTTAGTTACGACACCTAATCGATCAAGTATTCGGAATAACGTGTGAGCAACGAAATTGATACTTTCTTCCGTTTGATTCTTACGTGAAGTTGTTTCTGTTATTCAGAGTATTTTTTTGACTTCGAGGTTTGAAACGATCGTGTCGCGATACATTGTTCTGTAAATGACGACGCGTATGAGAAACATTGGCGGCTTCGCTGAACGTTGGACGTTTGGATGAGAAACATCCAGTGCTGCGCAAATTTAGGTAAATTTGAGTAAAGAGAATCGTCCGATGTAGGAACACGAAAAATAGGAAAATTGCTGACGCCAATTCGCCACTCTCCTTCCACGAAAAAAGACTCAAGGGACACAGAGTGGACTGAACTGGAATTAAAAGAGTCCCAAGGGAGATGAAAAAGGTTGCGAAACGAGATTTGCTCGTTTCACGCGCGCATCGATGCCCTTGCTGGCCCGTTCGAACCACCACCCCGAGGCGCCACTGTTTCCCCGGCGGAACTAGCGGATAGAGAGAAAACACGCCAGGGACGGGTTTCTCTTGGGCAGCAGGTCGTGTGCAAGCCGGGCACTGCCATTACGGGCGGCGGGGCGCGACGGGGGTTTGGCTGGGCAAAAACGTTAGGACGGCAAACGTGGAAAGAGGAAGAGTGGTTATTTGCAGTAACGCTGCCGGTCGGATGACTCGGTTCAGAGCCACCCTCGACCCCGTCGACAGATGTTGGATGTTCCCCTGACACGGGTCCGTCCACGGGCCTCCCACTCGCTTCTTGCGTGCTCTTTTCAAAATGGCAGAGTTGCCGCGCCGTTCAACGATAGAGACACCCGCTGCGATTCGTGCTGGTTTCCGCGAGGACGCGCTCGCAGGGCGCGTCGGCTCGCTGGAGAACGGAAATGGAGGGTTGCTGGTTCAGGCTGCGCGTAAATCGACTTTTTCGTCGAATCGTCTTCAGTATTTCCCCTCGACAGAATTCTTTGCTCGTGTTACCAGCTATCAACCCTTCTATCGACGTACGAACGAATTTAAGATTCCTCTAGGAACGATCCTCTGCTACCAAAAATCGATGTACACTCGTTTCGTCGTTCATTAATTGCACAGAAATGAACGAGATGTTAACCCAAAAGTGAATCGAGGAGGATCGAGACCGCAGCCGCGGAAGCTCTCTCGGTTTCGTTGCTCACCAAGACGGAACGTCGATCGGATAAAAAGCGTCGCGAATCGCGATCGAAAGCGGGGCCCCAGCGGGCTGTCGCCTCGCGAAAGAATTAACGCGTCGCGGTTAATGCACCCGCGGTGCACGCGTCGCCGCACTTCCTCCAATTTTCAATACGGATCCCGTCGCGGAGGCTTACGTAAATTCCCGGTGTGCAAATCCTGCGCCGAGGGTACGGAACGAGCGACGTTACATAAATCGTGGCCAAGTCGGCGCTGCTCGGTTACGAGGGAAAAAAATTATGTAACGTTGATTCACGCGTTGGAAAGTCGCGTAAGTACCGCGGCCTTTTGTCGGATGGTGTCGTATATTATTGCGACACGTTCTTTATTGATCATTGTACTTGCAAACGAGACGGACGGCCGACCTGACGGGACGTCGTCGAGGCGTTTACAAATTGCTCTATTCAATCTGTTACCTATGGATCGATTTGATTGAATTATTCAACTTCGCACGGCGGACGCGGAATTTTTCTCTGCCGCGCTGTCGCGGTTGGGGACGAACAGGATCCTCGATTATTTTAATGAGGAGTCGCATTTTTTGTTTACGTTATATCGAGTAATCATACGTTGCGCGTTGATGAGACTCGGAAAAATTGTCGGCTGCACGAAAAACGAGAGTAAAATGGATGGTGGTCGCCTCGCGGTGATTACAATATGTAAATACGACACATCGACAGGTTTCCTGGATTAACTTGTTCGACGCTACATTCCTTTCGCGCGACCTGTCTCCTTGGATGAGCCTCCACGACAGATTTCTCTGTTAACTTTCTAATTATGCCTATTATTGCATTACTTTCGCACACGTCGTGATTTATATTAAAAATTCTCTCGCGTCGTTCGTTTACAAGAACCAAACAATCATTTTAGATTTGATGCAATGACGATTAATGAGAGACATTCTTTGGCGACTCTCTCACTAAAACGATGGAAAATACTTCTCTCGAATGGTCTTTTTCATGCGTTCGATGTACACTTTGTGCGAGCATGCTTTTTCATTAATATCTCCAATCAGGCTGGTATCTAACCGAACAAAATTCCCTGCAAATTTCATTAATGTCGATACACGCGTATTACGCGTACACGGTACACGTTGCACGGTTTTGCTCGAAAATTTGAAAGCACGTTCACCCTGGCATTCAAGGGGCGGTGAAGGGAAACCTGCGTGCCACGCGCTATTGCAACGCAGGGACACCACTCAAAGGTAAACCATGCTTCATATCCAAATTCTTCGATAAAACAACACGTGCCCTGCACTTGAATACGTGTACTCGCAACGTAACGCGGTTACCTCCAACGGAAAACCAACTGCATTCGAAATTAAAACAAAATTCCCAAATTCTCCCCACCATCCACTACTTAGCTAAACCAACGATCAACTAAAACATTAACTTGATATAACACAAACAGACAGCCCAAAATAATAGTCTACAAAATGGATCATGCGACAACCAATCGTGTAAATCTCTAATCGTTCGACAATCTAATCCCAATTAATGGGATTCCGATTAGAACGTACCAACGTCCCCCTGAGAATTCAACGAACCACTGGCATCCATTAGAGCATCATCAAAGTCACCCCTTAAGCCCACGGAAATCCACCCAGCGTTACTCACCACCCAGTCCTATTTAAAGGCTCGCCTCGAATTTCAGCGGCAGAGCAAACTGCCAGAGCATCGCGCGACCGCGATGCAATTTCATTCGACCGCCGTTTCAGGCGCACCCTTAATTCACGCGCCGCGGCGCGACGCGGCTCGCGCGTAAGCGTAATCCGTATTTATCCAGGCCGGTTTGTAACGAGCGCACCCTCTGCGTCGCACCACGCAGTGGCGTCGTTACGTAAATCAGCGCCTCGATATCGTTTCGACTCGAGAGCGGGCCGACTCGCAGATGGATCGCGAGTCGGTGCCCTCGCGATGAAATATTCATGGCCAGAGAGGGTCATGCCACGCGCGTTAAAGGCAATCAGGGGTGAGATGGATACGGTTACTTTTTGCTAACGGATCGATCGAGAATCGAATTCCGTTCAGATTTTCACTGTTGAAGTTTGAAGAGTTTTTCTTATGGCATTTGCTAGAAATGGAAATTAATAATAAAATATTAAATTGTATATCGCGAGTAGTTTCAAGTATACGCAGTGAATTGTTAAATATCGCAAACATCGCGAACAGAAGTACCATTTTCTCCGTAACGCAACAGTCGAGGAAGACTGGTCTTCAAAGTACCCGCGAAGTCTCGTACGCGTTCGACGAATATATCGCGAGCGTTTCTGCGCGTCGCGTCGTAAAAGGGGTGCTGCACGGTTCGCGAGCGACCGAGAGGGCCACCTTCGCCGGTTAACAGAGGACGTTCGAGGATCGTTGTCGAGGCTGCGGTTTCTGCGGCCGATTCGAGACGGCCTCGGAGTGTTGCTCGAATCGCTTTCGGACCTTTTTGCTTCGGCATGCACGCGGAGCACGCGGCCAGGCCGTTATTCTGGTCACGAACTCGGACTCCCTTTCTCTCTCCTCCGTCTTCTTCCCTCCGCTGTCCCGTTTCTTCGTCCCAGCCTGTCCGGTTATCAATATTTATGTCGATTTGCTTTCATCGGGCCACTGGGACGGCGGTCGAAAAAATCGCCACCCTTCCCAGCCGCGCGACGCCACGATTTTATCACGCGACTTCATCGCTGCTCCTCGACTTTTCTACGATTCTTAGACGACGTCGTTCGTCGAGATCGATCGATTTATTTGTGGAATTCAGCGTTCGATCAACGCAAAAGTACCTGTTTAGCCAATTCCACGCGGTATGCACGCGTTACGCAGAAGATGTCGCGGGACAAACACGCTGCAGGGTATCCCAGACGAGATCAGAACGCGGTACCGTTGGTGCAGGATAGTCAGCGATCTGATTCACCCTTTGTGCATTTTCTACGGGGTAAATATTTGCCTGGGGCTGCACGCGCGCGTTACGTCCCCTCCGCCAGGAGATCGATCCCGGACTTTCAGCAAGAAACCCTCTTTAACGGCATTAATTTCGTAATGGAACGTCGTCGTGGTACAACGATTATTATGTAGATCGGTTTCAACGGCGAATCGGGAGAAATTACGCGCGACACTTTGCATACACGATCACCAGGAAATTTAACGTATCTGGGTTTAATTCGTTTAATTCCATGCATTTGGTATTTTTCAATTTTCAGCAAGAATTCTTGTAAAATAAAAACTGAGATAAACGTGATTATAAGTTTTCAATTAGTCAGACGTTACCATCACACGAATACCATCGAGTACATTTCGCAAGACTTTCTCAGTTCGCGCAATCCTTCAATTTCCCCTCAACTGTGCTAATTTCATATCAATTTTCGTCAATTCCCCAGCAGCGTGTAATCATCGCGGCCCGTTAATCGATCGGCCATTTCGCTCGCAATCGCCGCAATCGTTCCATTAACCCTCTCCCAGGGAAGTGTTAATTAATTGCAGGATCGTCTTCCAAGAACCCCTTCGAAACGCAGTAACAATCATCGTCCGCCCATATCGAGACCCCACCCCATCGTCGCCGGTTGAAATTCCTCCCCGTGCCCGGTTCCCTCTGCGTTTTTCGCCCTTTTTATTGCCCGATTACAGTCGTTCCGCCGCGGGATTCAATCGAGCGGGCTGCCGTCCGCACGATCGATCGTGAACTCCGTTTAATAGCCCCGCACAGGTGCTACCTGGAATTACCTAATAATGGCCCGGTCTGCCGATCGAGTTTTACAAGTTCGTAATTCGCTGGCTGCTCGTGCCGATCGAGACAAGGAACCACGCCGTCCGAGCATGAAAGCGACGGAAATGTCCCGACAGTGGTTACATCTTATTAACCCTGATCCATTTCATTTCTGCCCGCCCCAGAGATTCGTGCCACGTTGCGCAATGAAATTTTCTGAACAGGTTTCCACGATTCTTTCTCGCGCGATTCGATAATGAAACACGAGGGTTCGTAATTTTTCTTCCCTTCTTTTCATGATGTTTAGTATTGTTTCTTGCGGAAGCATAGATGGGGGTTGAAATTGTAGATGTTGAGAGTGATGTTCTATATCGTGAAAGATGGATTTTGACGATTTTTGCGCTTGATAGAATTTAGTTTCTTCCGTTTATATTGAGAGGAGACAGTTCTTGGCGTTGGTACACGTGGGAGGTTCGAATTTTTCACAAAAGATACGACACTTGACCGTCCCAGTCGAGCACGGTCTCGACGCTCTCACGCTCGATCGAACCTCGCTCTATTTTAAAAATGTTGCATTTACGCTCGAGTACTCCTCGCTGGTCGTCGAATCGGCGATATGGTAATACGCGTTAATAACAGTTGTTCGATTATTTTTTATTTCCAATGCGATCGAGCTGACGGTAATACGCCTCGACGCTCGTATCGTTCGTTCCTGCTCGTTGGACGACGATTTTCTAGATGAAGATAAATATTTGAAATGATGAATGAATTAATTTGAATTGATTAAAAAGACTACTTATCGATTGCAACGCGAATTACAGCGATGTTAACATTATCGATCGATTATGTTAGATATCGATCCCGACGATTGCCTCGTTCCTGCTTGTCTCATTTAACGCAATCGTCCATCTCGCCGATTTCTTTCTCCACTTTCACGATCTCAGGCTCTGACGTAAATATTCGACGCGTACGCGGAGGCCGGAAGTTACGGCGCGCCATTACGCAATTGCCAAGCCGAACCAGCGGCGCTTATCTTTCGCTCGTGCTCGATCTGAATCTCATTGACTCGATAATTGCATAATCCGTCGTATCGTCGCGTCTGTCTGGCTGGGAAGCGACTATCTCCTCGCTCGCGGTTGCATAAAGCGTGCTTAAACGTTCATTCATTTTTCCACTGCTCGCAAAATGCAATTTCTACGTGTCTGCTCCCTTGAATCAAATCTTTCGATGCAAATAAATTTTCATTTTGACAGCAACTTCGCTAAATTACACCCAATCACCTTCTAATTCAATTATTTTATCCACTCTCGATTCTTCGATCTGGTGAAGAAGACAAAAATTCAATCGATATCTCCAGTTAATCGTTAGAAAACTGTCCGCCAACGAATCGATCGATCTCCATTAACGAACTATTATTACCTACTCGAAGTAATTAAGTGTCGCAGGGACGATGGCCAGCTCGTTTATCCTGGCAGATCGCGCAAAACGAAACGAATTACACGTACCTGCGCCATCATCGTCCTTTCTCCCCCCCGATTATGCGGATACAAATAGGAAACGCGTTCTACTCGTACGCAGATTAAATTAATTAACTGCTCGCGCGGGGGCAGCGTGCAATCTGCGTAAGGATTTAATTACGGTTGAACTCGGACTCTTGGTGCAGCGGGGGGTGCGGATACGGGGGTGGAGGTCGGATGATTAACTCGAACGTGAATTTGAACCGTGAGTTCATGCCAATTAATTAGCCTTTAACGACGTTTCTACGTCGCCTTGTTATACACGCGTACGCGTAACGCTCGTTGATTACAGGATTTCTCGAAAAACCCGGTGGCTCGTTTCGGACAGGTTCGTGACAACTGGTCGTACACCGTGGCTACGAGCGCGGTCAGTTCTATACGGGAATGGAATTTTTGCTCCTGTTTCCCTGCACTCTCGCGTGCCCCTCGTTATTTAGTCTTAATGTTACGATTGGTAATTGGTGGCTGGTTTAATTGAAGTTTCACGCCCGAGTCCTTGGAGCACGGCGAGTCGAGCGTCAGGGGAGGTTCTCCAGCCGTTCGAGGCGAATATAAATGTAACGCGGATGATTTATAATTCGACAAGTATAACTTTATTCAGATTTGACACGCGTTTCGTAACTCTCTCGGCTAAAATTCTATCTTTTTCATAGCAACGCATAGCCAGCCAACGCGTAACGAAGAATTCCTTCCACCTTTGATATAACCAACTTCTTAAA
Organism: Xylocopa sonorina; assembly: GCF_050948175.1. NCBI lineage: Eukaryota > Metazoa > Arthropoda > Insecta > Hymenoptera > Apidae > Xylocopa > Xylocopa sonorina. Next base: position 7,154,023 of record NC_135200.1, read on the forward strand.
AGAGAGAGAGAGAGAGAAAGCTAGTCGGAATATATTTGAGACATTTCGCACATTTCTACGAGCATAAATGAAGGAAACAAATGAATCGACAGGAAACGAAGAGAGTAACGATTGATTAATCTCGTGATCGATAGATCGTACAGACGTCGCGGCGTCAGTGAATCGTTTAGGCTCGCCGATCCGCGGAGTACGCGAAACGCTGGTAACGAGACGAAAGTTCCGCGGGAAAGCCACGGGTACGGGACACGGGCATCACGAGATAGACACGTGTTAGAAGAGAAATCTGCGAGCGGAGCGGCTGTCTGATAGAGCAATTTCAACTTTCTCGGCGATACGCCGCGCGCCGTTGCCTGGATAGCTGTCCATCCGCG